>NC_136467.1:0-504261 GCF_902686455.1 Sciurus vulgaris | reverse complement strand
TGCCTCCTCCTGCTGCCTCCTCCTGCTGCCTCCTCCTGCACAGCTCCCTTAGGGATCTCAGCACTCACCTTCGACTCACAGGGCCCTCCAGCCTGTGGCCTCTGGGCCTGGCCATGCATGCAGCACATGGCTTCTTCCTGGTGCCAGTGCCGCTCGGCTGGAAGCCTGGCACCCCTTGCTCCACCCAGGAGGGCAGGCAGCACTGGGGTCCTTCCCACGGGAAGGAAGGGAGGAGGCCATTCCTGGCTTGGGAGTCCAGCTTCTGCGACTAAATTAATGACTAAGCTCCACTCTGATCACCACCTGCTTCCTAAAAATAGCCGTCTCCCTGTCCATGTTTAGAACAGAAGACACAGGCTCCCCAGGCCTCTGCTGCCCTGGGGAGGGCCAGCTGTCCTCAGGGACAGCCCCTGAGGTTCCTGGCTGGGAATTGGAGGTGGCGGGGACGGAGCCCATGACACTGCTCTGTGCTCTCCTCTAGGAGGGCAGGGCCCCTGCAGAGGCAGGCCAAGGGCATTAGGCCCAGGGAGAGCCACTGGCCCACACTCCCCCGCAGTCAGGACCATGATCTAGCTAGCCCTGCCTGGACAGGAGCAGAGGCAGGCACCCTGGAGTATGAGCAAGCTGCTGTGCCGAGACTGTCCCTGCCCCGTGTGGGACATCTTCATGACCCATGAGCATAGGCGTCCCCAAGGGGAGAGGATGCTGCCCACTCCTCCGCCCCCTCCTTCTCGTGTCCTCCTTCTCCCTCCTCCTCCTCCCTCGATGCCCTCCCTTCATCCTCCTCCCTCCTCCCTCCATCTTCCTCCCTCTGTGTTCTCCTGCCTCCTCCCTCTCTGTCCTACCCCTCCCTCCTCCTCCTCTTCCTCCCTCTTTATCCTCCTCCCCCCTCTGTCCTCCCTATGTCCTCCTCCTTCCTCCTCCCTCTCTGTCCTCCTCCTCCTGTCCACCCCATCCTACAGATCAACGGCGGCCCCAGTCACCTTCCCGACACCCCCTAACAGGTTCCCTGGTGAATTTCCAACACTTCTCACTTTCTCTTTCTTCACCTAATTTCAGGGCAGCTCCTCACAGTCCCAGGCCTAGAGTCTGAGATTTGCTAAAGCTCACGCAGGCGCCTGGAGGAGCAGGCGAGAATGGGGGCCCAGGCACTGGTGGTGCTGCTTGTTCTCCGAGCTTCCCTGGTCAGACGTCTGTGCCTGGAGGACTCCGTGGGGCAGGGCATCAGCCGCACTGCAGCTCCCGTGCTGACCCATCGCTGGAGCTGACCCTGGAATACACAGGAGGCCAGACAGGGCGGGAGGGGCAGGGAGCAGCCTGGATGAGCTGCCCTGTCCCCTCTGGGATGGAGCTGCCCTGTCCCTCTGGGATGGAGCTGCCCTGTCCCTCTGGGATGGAGCTGCCCTGTCCCTCTGGGAAGGAGCTGCCCTGTCCCTCTGGGATGGAGCTGCCCTGTCCCTCTGGGATGGAGCTGCCCTGTCCCTCTGGGAAGGAGCTGCCCTGTCCCTCTGGGATGGAGCTGCCCTGTCCCTCTGGGAAGGAGCTGCCCTGTCCCTCTGGGATGGAGCTGCCCTGTCCCTCTGGGATGGAGCTGCCCTGTCCCTCTGGGATGGAGCTGCCCTGTCCCTCTGGGAAGGAGCTGCCCTGTCCCTCTGGGATGGAGCTGTCCTGTCCCTCTGGGAGCTGCCCTGTTCCTCTGGGATGGAGCTGCCCTGTCCCTCTGGGATGGAGCTGCCCTTTCCCTCTAGGATGGAGCTGCCCTGTCCCCTCTGGGATGGAGCTGTCCTGTCCCTCTGGGATGGAGCTGCCCTGTCCCTCTGGGAAGGAGCTGCCCTGTCCCTCTGGGAAGGAGCTGCCCTGTCCCTCTGGGACGGAGCTGCCCTGTCCCTCTGGGACGGAGCTGCCCTGTCCCTCTGGGACGGAGCTGTCCTGTCCCTCTGGGACGGAGCTGCCCTGTCCCTCTGGGACGGAGCTGCCCTGTCCCTCTTGGATGGAGCTGCGCTGTCCCTCTGGGATGGAGCTGCCCTGTCCCCTCTGGGATTTAGCTGCCCTGTCCCCACCAGTCCTGTCTTTTTGAGTGCCCCCTTACTTTTCTACTTTTTCCAAAACAACACACAGTGCCACACCTTGCTGGACCACGCTTGGCAGTGGAGGAGGCCAGGAGCTGCCCGGAACCACGGAAACATCCTCCCCGCACTCTCTGTTCCGTGCTGTGTGTGATTCTGCCTCAGAAATGGAGACCCAATGTATAACTTTGGGACCTAATTTTTTACTTCAAAATACTTTCGATTACTTTTCCACGTTACTAAATATAGTTCCACAATGCGTTCCCAAGGTCCCGGAGGTGGTGCCGGTCACCCCTGCTGTGCGGCTGATGCACGTTCCCTGTGCTGTTCACAGCTGCTGTGCCAGAACAGGCTTGGGCTGTGCCTCTCCTGAGGGCAGCAACAGGCTGGCCATACCCAGGGAACGCACGTGGCTCCCGCCCTGCCTTCCCTGTGGCCACCATGCCCGTGGCCATGGGGCCCGTGGAGCCTGCCCTTGGCGCTGCTGGCGGCTGGGCTTGGCGTGGTGCGGACCCTCTCAGCTGCAGGCCTTCACTCTGAGGACCGGCTGCCCCATGGCCTCTGCCCACACCATGCAGCCTGGCCACTTCTGGTCAGTTTTCAAGTCGGGTCAAGTCCCAGACTCTGCATCGTCCACAGCTGCTCTCTGCCGTTCCAACATGGTCTCATGCCTGTGTCTGCTGCCACCCGAGGCTCATTGTGTAGTGGACATCCCACTGTGGGTCAGCACCGGCCTCTGGGGGCCGCAGCTCCTGAGGAGCCCAGGTTCCCCTTGTTGATCCTGCAGAGCCACAGAGGATCTCGGCTTCCGGTCATCCTCGACTGACTTGCGATAGGCAGATTTCGTGACCCGTTTTCCCCTTGAATTGACGGAGTTTGTTGTTGTTGTCGCTTGTTTTTGCTGTGTATAAGTTCAATAAAATGTGATTTATTCTAAAATCAGCACACAAGTAAAAATTGGGTAGTCAGATTTTTTAAAACACACAAGCGCTACTCTTTGCCAACCAAGACACCATTACGCGAGCATTTCAGCCCTGCTCCTTCCCATGCAGAAAGATCATGGAGTGCTTGGCTAAACACCACCCAGTATCATCACCTCACCCTTTGCAGGCACTTCCACATGAAAAATGTCATTCAGAAAAGCGCAGGGCCTCCGATGCAGGCTCAGAGTGAACAGCACCCCACCTGGATGCTGAGCATCCCTTCCCCTCCCCCGCAGCGAACTTGACCTTGGGCGAAGCTCACTACTTCTCAACTGTCTGATGTTCCTAAAGTACAGAACTCCTCCTGGTTCTCACTTTTGTTAGGGATTGCACTGAATTCACAGGCATCCTGGTGAGAATGAACATCTTTAAGACATCAGTCTCCATGTCCGTGAGTTCAGTTCTCCTCTGTGCATGCAGCACCATGAGTCCAGAACCTCTCTGTGCACGTGGCACTGTGAATCAAGAGCCCCCTGTGCACCACCTGGAGCTCGAGCCCTCTCTGGCGTGTCCCCCAGATCCTGGAAGAGGCCAGTGCTGCTGTGAACGTGTCTCACCCTCACCGAGTGTCCCAGTTGGTTACGGGGCTAAACATTCTGCAACCATGAGTTTCTTAAATCTAGAAATGCTTGAGGAACTTTCTTGTAGGTTCCAATTCACAGTCTGTCAGGTCTGACGGCTCTCCTGGTTTCCCACTTAAATGATCTGACTCATGATTGTATTCCATGCAGATAAGCACTAAGGCTGTGCCTCTGTTCTGAGCTCTGCACAGTCCCAGTGACCGTGCCCACACTGTCTTCGCCATTGGGGGACACCTGGCACTGATGCCCATCTTAACAGGGATCTTTTCCTCATCGTGTAGAGCTCTTGAAGATGCAAGGATAGCGCTTTCCTGAGGTACGGTTCTTTGTACCCAGCTTCCTGAGTCTTTGTTCTAGACTGTCTCAAATAACACTGGGCATTGGAGACGTTCTTCCTGCTTCGTGGCCTGTCTGGTCCATCCATGCTGTTCTGAAGGACTTCCTGAGGCTGAGGTGCCCTCTGCTCCTGAGACGGGCCACTTGAGAGTATGTCTTTTCTTCAACACTGAACTCAGTCTGATTTTCTTTATTTGGGATTGTGTCTGCGTTCGCGAGTTGATGAACCCAGGCCTTCCTTCTCATGACTGTCTTTTTCTGGTTTTGGAGTCAGGACCAAGCTGGCTTTGTGAACCAACCTTCCTGCTCTTCAGCAGATCTGGCCCTGTGGGACTGACTCCGAGTTGGGCTTGAGGGAAGGGAGCCCCAGGCTGGATGAGTTTCCTACTTTGGGAACAAATATGGTCTTTTATCAATCTATTTTTTTCAGGAATGCATCCATTCTGTCTGCATTTCCAAATTCATCAGACTGGCTGCCAGTGAGGTGCTTTCATTAGGATCTCTGAGCTATCATGGCCAGCTCCAGCCAGGCCTCCGCTCTAGCCACGCAGCTGACCTTTCATGTTTGGGATCTCTGCATTGTTCATTGCATCTCTTCCCCTAAAGCCTAACAGATGCCCTTAAGAGGAAACAGGCCACCACATCCTAGCTCTTCCCATGGCTTGGAGCTCTGTCTTCTGTGTGTGTGCACCCTCCTCCCATGCAGGATGGGGCCCTGTGCCCTGCACCCTCCTCCCGTGCAGGATGGGGCCCTGTGCCCTGCACCCTCCTCCCGTGCAGGCTGGGGCCCTGTGCCCTGCACCCTCCTCCCGTGCAGGATGGGGCCCTGTGCCCTGCACCCTCCTCCCGTGCAGGCTGGGGCCCTGTGCCCTGCACCCTCCTCCCGTGCAGGCTGGGGCCCTGTGCCCTGCACCCTCCTCCCGTGCAGGCTGGGGCCCTGTGCCCTGCACCCTCCTCCCGTGCAGGCTGGGGCCCTGTGCCCTGCACCCTCCTCCCGTGCAGGCTGGGGCCCTGTGCCCTGCACCCTCCTCCCGTGCAGGCTGGGGCCCTGTGCCCTGCACCCTCCTCCCGTGCTGGCCGGGACCCTGTGCCCTGCATTGTCCTCCTGTGCTGGCTGGGGCCCTGTCCCCTGTGGCCTTCACTGTCCATGCTTGCTCTTCAGACCTGCTCTGCTGGTTTTCAGGTACAGAACTGAATGTCTGCACGGTTCTGCTACATCTCTGTGCAGAGGAGCATGTGGGGGCGGCTGCGGCTGTGATCCCACAGGTGCGCATGCAGGCAAGTCCTCTGGTGGCCCCCCCATGACGCACGTGCACACACGAGTGTCTCTTTGCTGCCTCGCTGATGCAGCCTCGCCTCCACCTCCTCTGCCTTCTTCTCCGCAGGTGTCTGCCTGGCTCCCATCCCAGTGCTCGTAGTCACCCTGCACTGCAGGTCCCATCTGGCCACTTCCAGGGCCCAGTTTGCTCAGCTGCTCCCTTCCTCCTGGGGACGTCGCCGGCCGTGCTGATGCCTCCCTCACCTCCTTGGGATGTGCTATTCCAATCCTGCCCAAAGGGCCCTCCTGGGGTGCTTCCTCCCCTTTGCTCCTCACAGTGCTCCTGCTAGCTGGGTCAGCCTGTGCCCAAGAGCCTGTGCTCGCCTGAGGGCCTCAGCCATGCTTGCCCAGGTGCCCTGGAAGTGTGGAACTCCATGGCCTCTGCCTGCTCTCGGCCACCAGGAGACTTCTTTGGTGGGGAGCTGGCATTGTGGCATCCAGGCTCTGAAGAGGCATCTTGGCATGGAGGCACAGGCCTCGTGCTGCGGCTGACCTCTCGGCCCCGACGGGGAAATGGAGATGCAGGCAAAATGCCCCAGGGCCGTGGCCACAGCCACCGACCTTCCTGAAGGAGCCAGGGCGGGGACTCCTCAACCAGCTCCCAGCCAGGCCAGGCCTCTCCACCCGCCAGACAAAACGCGTCTCTCTCCTGCTCCCTCCCGGCCTGCACTGCAGTGTCCGCTTCCTGGACTTTCCTCCGGCAGCTCTGGGTTCAGGCACAGCATGGGCCACCTTGTCAGTTAGGGCTTCACGTATTTTGGTGAGGGCCGCCATTCTGAAGCAGAAAGGAAGGTAACAGAAAGCTGTCCCCCCTGCCTCCTCCGCTGGCGGGGAAGCCCTCGGGAGTCATGGCTCCTCCTCCCCTTCCAGACCCACCTTGCTTGAAGTGGAGGCTGATCTAGATCTTAGAGGGCCTGCAACTGACACAATGTGGAAGCTCCTTTTTTAAGAAAAACAAATCCAAATTATGGGCATAAAATCCCCCTCTCAAGAATGGTGGGTTACCATGCCAGGGTGCACGAACGAGGGCTGCTTCACATGCAACCTTCAGAAAACCACCAAGAACAAGAACAAGACGACGTCCTGCCGCTGGTCTCTGGAGAAGGCCAGGCGAGCCCCAGCCACGCAACCCTGAGCCGGTGAAGGTACGCGGTGTGTACCCCCGTCAACCCCAGGTTCTTCCTGGATTCTGCCTTTCTGACTTGGAGGGTAAGCAGCTGGCTTCCTGGCAATGAGCAACAAAACCAAGATCTTAGCAGGAGCCCTGGGCAGAACGTGGCTCACCAGGAGGCTCTCTGCCGTCAGCCTCTGCCACGTGGTGGTGAGGCCACCTGCAGCCCAGAACTCTCAACCAAGCTTTCCCCCATGACAGACAGGGGCCTGGTACCCTCTGCTCTCAGTCAACGCTCCAGGGCAGGGGTCTCACTGGCCCGCTCCCGTGGGCGGCGGTGGCATGCTGGAGGCCGGCCAGGAGAGCCAGGCCTGCTCCCACACTGCTGCGGAAGCTCAGGCCCCACAGGAGGGACGGCACCCTGCTGAGCCCCGATGCTCCCTGCGGCCTGTGTCCCTCTGCTGCCCTGGCCTTTGGCCACACTTCCCTACACTGAGTCGTGACCTGGCCTCTAGCTCTGACCCTACAGGAGAGGCCCCCAGGCCGGGCTTTCGATGATGTCGTTTCATGTCCTAAGAGTCCCCTTGCTTCCCAAGCTCTGCGAAAGGAAGAGGAAGTCCCGCTCCAGCAAGACTCCTCCTGCCAGCTTCTTGAGAAGGCCTCCGGTCCCAATCCTCAGCCTCAGCCCTCAGCCCCTTCTCCCAGAAGGCCATGGGGCCGCGCCTCCTGGGGGTAGCATCCTGTGTTCCTTTGAAGGGTCTGCCCTTGACATCTTGCCTGGTGCCTTTACAACCAGGCTGTGCACACCACAAGCTGTGGTGCACAGCTGTGTTCCACAGCCACTCTGTGCAGCGGATCCTCCACGCAGCTCTGCCTGCCCTGGCACTGCGTTCCGATGCTGCCTCTGACAGGCTGGGGCCGTGGGGTGCTCAGGCACTTGCTCTCCTCTGTGGGCACCGGCTCCCTGCTCTGTTCTGCTTGCTGTGCTGGGTTTTCCATGCGCTCAGAGCTGCCATGCCTGAGTGATTGCGGAGAAGCTCCCCAGCTGGAGAGCTGCCTCACTGGGCCACGTGCACATGCCGGAAACAGCGCTTTCACGGCAGATCCAGCTGTTGGATTGTTCCCAGTCTCACCAGAGGTTCTGGTGCCCAATATCCACGCGAGGAACACCAACAACAGAAAAGCGTCCTCTCCCTCTTTGCCCAAAAGGATGTACTGGTGGTCTGTTCCTGGGCTCCAGAGGAAGCACTCGAGTCTTCCGCCTGCAAATACCAACTCTGTGAACACCAAAACATGAAACTCAGCCCTGAAGACCCAGAAGGAGGGAAAGAAGTCATTCACCACTGTTCAATTTAGCAACGAAAACAATGATACCTCAGAATTTGTATTTCTTCGAAAACACACCTAAATAATGTTTTTTTTTTGGTATCAGGTATTGAACTCAGGAGCACTCAACCACTGAGCCACATTCCCAGACCTATTTTGTTTTTTATTTATTTATTTTTTGGGTGCTGGGGATGGAACCCAGGGCCTTGTGCTTGCAAGGCAAGCACGCTACCGACTGAGCTGTCTCCCCAGCCCTTGTTTTTTATTTAGAGACAGGGTCTCATTGAGTTGCTTAGCTCCTGGCCATGCTGAGATTGGCTATGAACTTGGGGGATCCCCGTCTCAGCCGGTAGCTGGGATTACAGGTGGGTGCCACAGCCCACGGCCTGCGTGTTGTTTTAATAATGATTAATAATTTTATAACAGAACTACTTTTAAATGAGTCCTGATCTTGATCTCTAATGACTAAGGATTTTTATTACGAACACCAGCTTCTGAGCAACAGCCATGAACGGTGCCCTTACTCACTGGCCGCGATGGTCCAGATTCAGGGCCCAGAGAGCAAAGAGAAGGTTTACAAGTGGCCACGCTGCATCCCAAGCAGCAGGGCCACAGGAGCCATAGTAGGGGTCACGCTCCCTGGCCCGGCCGCCCCGGGTGACGCCCAGGGGCTCATTCTGGGAGCAGAGCAGAGGGCAAGTGCAGGCCATGGAGCGGCGCAGGACTCAGCCTCCAGGACCGAGGGAAGGTCGGTGTGGCGCTCCTGAGCGGAGGCCTGCCGCCCCTGCAGCCTCGGTCCCCACGGAGCGCAGCCCCCTCACCCGCACTGCTGTCACCTCGCTGCCCGTCCTAAGCCCTGGAGATGCTCCGCTCCTTGACGGCGGGAGCAGGTCTCTTTCATCCTGCAAGGACTCAGCTCATTTTTGTTGAATGGAACCAGATCCAAGGCCTTCGACCACCAAGACAGGGGCCAGAGAACGCTTTCCCCTTGAGGGCGCGCCAGTGCAAGGCGGGGAAAGCCCAGCTTACGGCACCAAGGTAGTCCCGGTTGGCCGCGTGAGACCCTTGCACCCGAGCCTGGCGAAGGAGGCCAGGAGCAGGAGGTAGGGCAGGAGAACTAACCTGGGGCTCTGGTGTCCCTCCGCCGGAGTGGGAGGCAAGCGCAGCCGCCGACCGGAGGCCCGTCCCCCACTATGCCCTGTCCTGTTTGCCTGGGTGAGTCCGAACCAGCCTAAGGTAAGATCCTTCAGCACAAACTGGGGACGGGTGGACTGTTCACCAGGTGAGGATAAGTGAGGTGTTTTCTGCACTGTGGATGCCAGTGGCTTAGGCTGCAAACGTGGGATGATGTTTCCAAAGTCAGGCCAGAAAATGGATCTGCCCTGTGTCCACCCTGGGCCTCCTCCACAGGGAGTCTGCCCTGGGTCCCTCCTGGGGCTCCTGCATGGCGACTTTTGCTTCTTTCTAGGAAACATGGAACATTAAGGCTGGTTTCACTCAAATAGGCTGAACTGACCTCTGCTGCAGCTGGTCAGGCTACGGGTCTGACCAGTACCAGATAATGGAGAAGCAGGACCCTGTTTCACCTGCACAGCAGCCCTGGGAGAGCTGGTGCAGTGGCCAGCATGTTCCTTCCATGACTCCCTCCACAGTCCTGCAGATGGGAAGCCAGAGCTCAGTGGTGCCCACAAACAAGAAAGGGCCAGAAGCAGAGCCGAGACCTGGGTGGTGAGTATGCAGGGTGAATAAGAAGGTCAGGCCCTGCCCTTCCAGTGTCTGTTCCCACCAGCTCCTGGGACTCGCACCCGCCTGCCTGAACGTGCCTGGTAGGAGTGGTAAGGACGGCCTTCGTGTGCTGCCCTGCAGCCGCACGTCCTCCGCACACAGGGGCCACACCGGGGCAGGGTACCCATGCGCAGGAGCCTCACTGCCCACAGCTGTCCTCTGCAGTGCAATGACCCGGGAAGAGCGGCCTCCAGGGCAGGGGTGAGGGGCCTGCCAAAGCCGGAGTGTGCAGAAGTCACGGGGCCTGGCACACCAGGAAGCTCTGAGCAGCCGCATGAAGGGCTGCCCAGGCGCGCCAACTGCCGTTTTCGGTTGACCGAGCAGTGAGTGTGGGAGGGGAAGCTGTGATCCAGCTGAGCCTTGTGGAGGGCGCTGCAGCAGCCCCGGTGCTCCCTCTGCGCCTCCCTGCAGAGCGGGCTGCCCTGGCCCTGCAGACACCAGCGCTGATCCGAGAGCGCCTGCAGTCTCCAGGCCCTGCCCATTAAAGAGGGCACAGGGCCCGGGTTTTGCTCTCCCACCGATGGCCCTCCCCTCCAAAGGCTGCTGTAATGACAGCTTCTTGTCACCCAGGCAAGAATCTCCCAGCAGCAAAGGAGACTGGGGGCATGATGGCCCCTGCCCTCAGAGTCTCAGGCAGTCAGGAGCACAACCGCAGCGCAGGAATTCCAGGGCCCGGCAACATCTATGGCCAGGGCCAGTCCCACACTCTTTGGTCTTCAGAAGCAATGGCCCCAACCCAGCACCCGGTGTCCTGCTCAGCAAAGGACTCAGCTCCTTGTGACTGCCCTGAGGACCAGGGGCAGCCCCTGGGCTGGGTGGGAAGAAGTGACCTGTAGGAAGGTGCAGGTCTGCCCTGGGGCTGTATCTGGGCGCTGCTGTCGCTTCTGTTCAGATATCACCAGCAAAGGCTGACTTTCAAACGACTTCACTGTGGAGAAATGTGTGTTGGAGCACTGATGCCACGTCCAGCAGAAAGCTGCCCACCCCACACACCTCCAGAGTGCCCCGGCGGCTGCCAAGTCAGCGTCAAGCTGGAGGCTCCCCCTCGGCCTCCAGGGCATCTCGACTTCCTTGAGAACCTGCGAGGAGGAGTAGAGAAGGCCCTGTGCCACCCCGCGGGGCCCAGGCATGGCCCTGGATCTCTGCCAGTGACAGTCCTGGGTTCTGGAACCTCTGAACGGCCACGGGTCCTACAGAGCTCTGTCGCTGTCATGCTAGACAGGCGTGCATTTGTTTCTCCAAAACGAAACGGCACAGAACATCACATGTGCCCTTGGCCAACCAGGATCCCTCCCCAGCTACCCTCTTCTCTCCTCCCAAGGGCCCGGGCTCTGCAGGGTCTTGTGGAGGGCCAATGAAGACGCCGTCTACCAGGTCTGTGCTGGCGGGTGACAGGGAAACCTTCCGAAGGCGTGAGGTCCTGGGAGGCTGGCCCGGATGGCTCCTCTGCGGCAGCCTGGCCGTCTGTCCTGGTCCCGGGTGCCTACCTGGAAAATCAGCAAGGGCAGCACCCCTGGAACCGATCTGTCTGCAGGGGCCGTCCTCAGGCTACCGTGCGGCTTCATTCTCTTCCTGGTGCGAAACGGAAGGCTGTGAGGTGTGACACCCCAGAGACGCCCCAGAGCTTCAGGGACACAGGGCCTGGCAGCCCCTGCCATGCAGGGGAGGCCCCGTCTGTGCAGGTGCTGAGCACCACAGCATCCAGGCCTGCGTGGGGTGAGGGATGGCACCTCAATGCCGTGGGTCTGCCGAGGGAGGGAGCCTGCCCTGGCCAGGACTCCTGGGTCTGGGGTCCGCGGACTCTGACTGTGCCCTCAGGCCTGGTTCATTCTTGATGTCTAACCTGCGTCACTGGGAGGGCCCGGCCCAGCCCCTTCTTTGCCCACGCATGTTTCCATGGGCCTAGCGACCATCTGCCTCCATCTGACAGAGTGCGGCAAACTCGCCAGGCCGAGGTGCCCCTGACGGGTCCCCCGAAGCTTTCTCCAGAAGCCTCGGACCTCTCCCAAGGAAGGTCCTTCTTGGCTTCTCTAGTGACAGCCTCTGCAGCTCTCCACATGCCCCCCACACCTTCTTATCCCACCTTCCCACTGGAGGCCCAGCCTCCTCTGCCTCTTCTTGCCTGTGATTCTGCACATGGTGGCTCTGCCTGGGGGTGTCAACTGCCCCACCACCTGCCACTTCTAGCTCTCCCTTCTAACAGGTAATGTGCTCCTTCTGAGCTGCCCTTCAGGTCCAGGCAGGGGGCACCCAGGCAGAGTTGAACGGCAATTCTAACTGTGCCCTTTGGGCCTCTGCTTTACGTCCTGTGATCCTCTGGTCTGTGTGTGGGTCACCTGAAGACTTGTCAAATGCATTCTGGTTCAGAAAGTCTGGGGTGAGGCTCAAGGGTCTGTCTCCCTGACAAAGGGCCAGGTGACCCCCAGGGCAGCTAGTTGGGGACCACATCCTGAGTGGCCTGCCCAGGAGGCCCAGCATCCTGCAGCCACCTCCAGGGGAGGAGAGGAGCGTGTGGAGGAGCGTGGGTGGAGGCCTGGACTCAGAGCAGCAGCCGCTGGACTCTTCAGTGTCCTCCAGCACAGTGCCCTGGCTCGCAGGCCCTGTGCTCTTCTGGAGACAGGAGAGGTCTGTACCAGGTCCCACACTGCTGCAGCAGCTCCACATGGTGACCCACGTGGAGGGTTCTGGCTTCTCAGAGAGGAGGAGGCGCCCTGCCCCGCCTGCGCCTCCGTCTCCCGCACCAGCAGGGCACCTGGAACGTCCACCCCTATTAATCTCTGGCTGAGGAGGAGGCGCCCTGCCCCGCCCGCGCCTCCGTCCCCCGCACCAGCGGGGCACCTGGAACATCTACCTCTATTAAGCCCTGGCTGAGGGCCTGCCTGCCCTGCAGCTCCAGGGTCCTAGGCAAGAGGCCATGTACCACAGGAACAGGAAATGGAGGAGAAAATCTCCTGTTTTGTAAACATGGTGCTGGGTTTTAAGTAGAATGAATTGGAACCTAAGAGTCTGTGCAGGGCCCAAGGGTCTCTCCGAACGGGCTCTGAGCCTCCCCCTACAGCTATGGGCAGGGGCTAGGTGAATTTCTGAGGCATATCGATACATGACGAAATCCAGACTATAAATTCACAGGCTCCATGGAGATGCCCTTCCCACCTGCAGGATCCCACCTGCAGACCTGGTGCCTTGACAGGGTAGCAGCTGTCAGCAGTACTCTGTGCCTGGGAGGGGCTGTGTGTACCTGCCAACTGGCCCAGGCTCTGCACTCAGCGGCTCAGAGCAGGAGGGTCCCCAAAGTCACCCCAGCAACAAGAGCCACTGCTTAAATCCCAGCTGGCGACCACGCCCCTGGGCAGTTCCTCCTCCAGATACCCGGCGTCAAGGGTGTGCACACTGGGGAGAGGCTGTGCTGTACTGAGCTGGAAGCCCGCCACTCTCTCCCATCCTGGGGAAGGGTCCACAGTGCAGCCCCTTCCCTGGTCTGACCTGTGACCACTCCTCTGTCCGGGCGGTAATGACTATTCGGCTCAGCTCACAGGGCCCAGGCAGCCGAGCCCAGCCTGGGCAGAGCTCTGGGGAGAACAGGAGGAAGGGAAGGAGGCTGGGGGATTTCCAGGGAGTCTATCAACTCTACAAGTAAGAGCAAACAATATGCCGATCTGCACCTGGAATATTCAGGTGGTTTTCCTGCTAGGTGGCAACCTGGAACAGGGCTGTGGTGCCTTCTAGGGGCCTTACCAGGCTGTTTGGGGTCAAGGGAGAAGCTGCTATTGTTGGTTGCAGTCCCTGTTTTTCCATGGACCCTAAAATTTCCGAGTTTTCCCATGCACATTCCTCTTCAGAGAACATCTCTGTCAAATTAACTTAATATTTCCTCCATTTAACAGTCCACAGTGAGCTGCCCTCACCCTGGTGGGAGCCAGCCCTCCCCAGCTGCTGGGCTTGGGGCTTTCCAGGTCCAGAACCCAAGCTAGGGCGGGCGGGCCAGCAAGCCAAGGACCAGCGTTTCCAATGCAGTGGCCTCGGCTGCCTCTCCACAGAATGCAGGGAGCCTGCTTTCCTTGGGGAGGAGGCCAGCGCCTCCACAGCCTCTCCACCCCTGCAGCTCAGCGCTGCCTGGCCCTGCCCCTCAAGCCCCAGCGCTCCTGAGTTGTTTAGGACTCTGGTTCTGTCTGGACTCGGGAAGAGCGGCAGGCACAGGTTTGTGTCTTGCTGACAGACGAGGGGAGTGGGCTTCCTGGGGCACTGCTCTGGGATACCCAGAGCTCCAGGCACCACCTCTCTGGGGCCCACTCTGCCCTGCCCTGGCACTGGCCACTGACTGCCCTGCAGCTGGTCTTCTGGGCCGTGGTACAGCTGGGCCACTCAAGTCTGGGGCTGCCGCTGGGCAAGGCGCCTTGGTTCCGACGGCTGTCTCCCCTATGCCAGAGTGCCCGTAGCCTGTGCGCCATGTGTCACCTGTGAAACTCCAGTTCAGCTGGTGTCAGCACCATGAATCCTGCTGCAGGGCCAGGCGAGGGTCAGTTCTTGCCTCCTCCCTGCAGCAGGCCCTGCAGCTAGTTCAACAGCAGTGGCCTTGCATCTCCTGTGCCCCACAGCAGCATGGCAGGTCACTGTGCCCTCTGAGCCGGGCTAACGATGCTGAGCTTCTTCTCACGTGCCTTTTGCCATCTGAACATCTTCTTGCTGAAGAGTCTGTGCACATGTTTTGCCTGTGCAGAGGCTGCTTTCTTACAATTGCCCTTGGAGAGTTCTTTGCATGCTGGCTACGAGGCTGTGGGTGGGTGTGTGATTGGCAGGGGTTCTTTCCCAGCCTCTAGCTTGTCTTTTCATTCACAGAACATTTCCTTTTGCTTTGTTTTGGTTTTGAAGGCTGAGGATTGAACCCAGGGGAGGTCTGTCACAGAGTCAACCCCCCAGCCATTTTTAGTTTTTATTTTGAAACAGGGTCTTGCTAAGTAGCTGAGGCTGGCCTCAAACTTGTGATCCTCCTGACTCAGCCTTCTGAGTCACTGAGATTACAGGTTTGTGCCACTGCACCTGGCTAAAAGTTTTCATTTTAATAAAGCCCAGTTTATTGATTTCTATGGGACTATGCTTTTGATGTGTGTTCTAAGAACTTTTGACTACCCTGGTTTTGAAGGTTTCCTCCAGCAGGATGTCCACCCAGACGGGATGGAACAGTAAGTTCCCACCGGCTCTGCAGCCATGTCAGCTCAGTCACAGATGTGTACAGTGATCCAGCTGTTCACTTGTGGGCCCCACCCAGTGCTGGCCTGGGACCTGTCATGTTCTGCCCAGCTCGGTTCCTGAGGTCAGTGCAGAGGTGTGTCTGTGAGTTCAGGAGGCACCTCAGAGGCTGCTGTCCCATCTCCTCCCCCACCTCCCCCGTGCCTTCCAGATCTGGGGTCCTTCTTGGTCCTCTGGGTGGGAAGTGGGACCATCAGTCGCACAGCTTTGCGAGGCACTTCCCTCCACCCTGCAGCCTCGAGTCAAGCACCAGGAGGAGAGGAAAGAACAAAGCCGCAGTCCCACCGCCCTCCTGGACCCTGGCTGTGGATCCAGAGAAGGCCCACCCTCAGCCTGGAGGGTCCTCTCACTGCGGCAGCAGAGTGTCCCCACTGGACAGCGTGCAGGGAGAGTGGGGCAGGATGGCTCCTCATCAGCGTCAGGCCCGTGGCCAGATCAGAGGCCTCCTGGGTCCCCTCCACTCCCTGCCCACCCTGGGTTAGGTCTGAGGCTGTGTCCAGTAAAGCTGGAGATACTAGAGGGCAGTTGCCTGGTCTCCAGCTGGGGGGCAGCTGGGTCCTGGCCTCCTCCTGTCTGCCTGCCTGCCAAGACCCACCGCGCCTCCTTCAAGGTCAGTGCACCACCCAGTGGAGGCAGGGGGGCCTATTGGACCCGAGCCCAGATGCAGTTGGGAAAACGGAGTCTTGGTGGTGGGATTGACGGGTTCCTCATTGACTGGCCTGGGAATGGCCTGCACGCTTAGTCCTGGTGGGCCTGTGTGTGGGTCCGCCCTCCACAAAGCTGGCACAGCCAGCGTGTCAAGAGGACAGTTCTTAATAGAAGCCTGAGCCGCCCTGTCGTGAAGACGGAGTCCTACAGCATCATCCAGGTGCAGCTGGGCACGGGCTGTCCAGGGGTCCACAGCACAGGGCAGCACGGGCAGTGTGGGCAGCTTATTGTGGACACTGAATGGTACGAGGCACACGGTTCACATGGCTCCTCTCTCGATGACAGCAGCCGCAGTGCCACAACACAGACACAGAGCCTGTTCCTACCTTGCCTCAGCACATAAAATCCGCCAGCTCTAATCTATGGAATGCAAAAGAGGTAAACAGAATTCTGCCCATAAATACCTGTCCCAACCAGGGCAGCCCCACCCCTGGCCACTCCCGAGGCAGGCATTCCTAGTCCACCTCTGCTCTGCTCCAGAGCAAAGGATCTCTCAGAACTCCACACTTCTGAAATTAACAGGCGAGATAATAAGTGTTTGCCTTTCCTATTCCAGACTGTGGTTGGAAGAAGGAATCCAGTGACGAGAAAGATCTAAAGTGACATTCCCCTCTGAAGGCAGAGGTTGATCCAGATTTCAGAGGGCCTGAAGCTTATACAGTTCGAAAGCTCCTTTTTTAAGAAAAACAAATCCAAATCTCAAGCATACAACCCTTTCAGAGCTAAGAAAGAGCCCATGTATGATCGAGACCTGGAGGTTAGACTTCTTAGATTCATGGTCTCTGCCTCGAGGACACCGCCAGCCCCCAGTGCCTGGCCCCACCCGAGCCTGCCCCAGCTGGGAAGCTGCCCCCAGGGCTTCTCCAGACCTGGTGCACGTCCGGGAATAGCAGCCCCTGACCTGAAGCAGTGGCGGCAGCACACAGGCGGCTGGTTTTAGAATGTGGCACCAGTTTTAATTTTAGTACAGCTTCCAGCTAAAATAAGCAGAGAGTGTGTGTGCTTGCAGGGCCCAGGCTACACATCTGAGCCCGCTGCCCGGGCAGGTGCCCCAGCTGCCAGGGGTGCTGCTGTCGGTGTGCAGGGATCGCTGCCTGGGTCAGTTCTGCCGCAGGAGGAGCTGCCACTGAGCAGTGCAGGCCCTGGGGCCTGAGCCCCATCCCGCAGGGGACTTACCTGGAAAGAACCTGCAGCAGGTAGTCCGTGCCCCCTGGAATGAGTAGAGAGAAGACCCCCCGAGCCAGGAGAGCTCAGCGGGTGAACACACAGGCACTGAGGATTGCCTGTGGCCCAGGCCCACCTCACTCTGCGGCCTTGGGTACATCAGAGCAGCACCGAGCCTGTCTCCCCAGGTGCAGGCTGGGATGGTGAAAGGAAGGGTCTCACCTCCGCCTCTGCTCTGGGTGTGAACCAGGTGATGCTGGCCGCGCTTTGTGGACCTCGGCCACTACTCCAGTGTGAACGAAATCCAGAAAAGCCCTCAGACGCCTGCTCTCAGCACTGCCCTGTCCCATGACACAGCAGGGCTGAGGGGCTGCGGACCGGGCCTGGAGGACCCTGAAAGTTAGCCGACAAGGGCTGAGTCTAGCACAGCAGCAGGGGGCAGCTGAGTGAGGCCTGGGGACCCTGGGCCCCTCCCTATGGGGGTGGCCATGTGCCGGAAGGCCCTGCAGAAGCAGCGAGGGGAGCTTCCGAGACCTGCAGCACAGAGCACGAAATCTGGCGCCACAAGAGAGCTCCCTACCCGCGCGGTCCAGCGGCCAAGGACAGCTGCAGATCCAGCAATGCTGGCGGGTGGTTTAGCGCACTGTGACAGCGAGGGCATGCTCCTCAATGCTCCCTCCCCACAATGTCCTTGACATGGGTCATCAGCAGAAGAGCACAGAGATGGCTGGAGGGCATCCAGCCCCTGGCTCCGCCCCCAGCAGTGCCCCAGGCAGCTGGTGTCTGCAGGAATGGGACCAGCCTGTGAGGTGACTTTCCACCCCAGGTAGCCAAGGCGAAGGTCAGCACTTTCCAGATCAAGGGGCTGGCAGAGAAGCTGGGCCTGCGGCAATGCGACTTCAGGCCATGCTTCTCTGAAGATCCACTTCACCATGACCTTCACAATACGGGATGCCCATTGCTTTTGACTAGCCCTTGGACTTCTGGCAATTTGCACTATGGGAATGCCCACACAAATAGAGCACAAGCACAGGAGAGCTGTGCGGTATTATTCATCATCTAAAACGTGGGAACAACTTAAACAGTCGCCCATAAAGTCAAAGAATTAGGTGACCCTGCGTGTGGTGATACTCAGAAGAGCACATGGCAGCCACCAGGAGCGCCGATCGACCAGTGTCCCCACAATGCTGTTTCTGTAGAATGACTAAGGTGTGCTCTTTTGTTTTATTATTTTTTATTTTTGGTTCAGGGACTGAACCCAGAGGTGCTCTACCACTGAGCCACATCACCAGCCCTTCTTATTTTTTATTTTGAGATAGGGTCTCACTCAGTTGCCAAGGCTGACCTTGAACTTACGATCGCCCTGCGTCGACTTCCTGAGATGCTGGAATTGCAGGTGTGGCCATCATACCCAGCCTGTGTGCCCTCACGTAGAGATCGAGGTGACACACAGCAGCCTCTTTTTGGTGATTGTTTGGGAAGGGATGGGACCGTGCAGCATTTTTGTTTTAATTTTATTTTTTTCAGAGTAGTTTACAATGAACCTGCCTTATTTCAACTGTCAGAAAAACATAGAAGCAAGAACAGAATAAAATGTTGAAGTGATGTCATTTATGGTAAACATTTTGTCATTTTTAGTAAATATTTAGTTTGTGAAGGCATTTAAAAACTCGAGAAGTGCATGCAATATTTAAGAACGTTTTCAGAGAAAGATCTGAAGTCTTCTGCAGTGGTCATGTGTTATTGAAAATATTTATCAAAAAAATAGAAATTCCCAGATAATTACATTGCCTGAATTCAATGGCAAATTTTCTCTGCTTTTCTTCTATTTAAATGAGCAGGTATCTTAAGTTGTAAATGTGTGTTTTTCATGAGCTCAAGACGATACTTTCATTCTGATGATCAAAGGAAGCACCATTCTTCTCCTACAGCACCCGCAGACGCTGCCCAGTGGGGCACACAGGCACTGGAGGTGGGGTGTGGGCACTGTCTGCACTGCTGGTTGCCAACAGTACTGTCATCAGGAAGCAGACGCCACTCGACTGAGCTCATGCCCCCACTGGAAAGCATGTGCAGATATCAGCTGTCACAGAGGGAGAGGAGGCACTTGTGAACAGGGCTCTAGCCTCCTCCTTGGACTGAGTACACCAGGCAGGACCCAGAGGCAGGCAGGTCCCCCCGGGCTCGCCTGAGGGTGTTCAGTGGCTGGCAGGACCCACAGCCACAGGCAGCTTAGCAGGTGTAGAGCAGGCCGCCCCACCAATCCTGCAGGGTGGCCCTGGAGGAGGTCTGGACAGTAGCCACAGTGGCACAGCTCACCGGCCAGGGCTGCAAGTCTGTGCTGCTTCCAGGACGCTGCCTGTGGGAAGGGTCTACCATCCAGGGGGCCTCCCGACCTCTCCACCTGTCCCTTCCACTGCCTGAGCTCTGCATCTGCATCTGTGGGGTAGGAGGCTCTAGCTGGATGGCAGATGCCCTTAAAAACATTTCCTTAGGACTCCGTTTCTGCCTCTTCCTAAGGCCAGGCTCACTGCAGTGGAGCACACATGTGGGGTCCCCTTGCCAAGCTCAGCAGAGAGAGGCTTCCCTGGGACCACCACCTCGAGGTGTAGGCAGGAATCCCCCTAAGTGGGTTGTGACAAAAACCCGTGCAGGGCAGGAGTCTAAACAACCCTGCTTCTTCCTGGTGGAGCCCTGGCCTGTCAGAGAGGGGTCTGGGACATTTCCTTTGACCGCAGAGACTGAGGCCCAGAGAGGTCGAGGCCTGCCAGGGTCATGCAGCCATGGGGGGCAGACAGGGTACACAGATGAAGAGCCCCTGGTGGCACTGGACTGCTGCTTGGAACGGTGGGAGCTGCACCAAGTTGCTCAGGAAGGCAAGAACACTCCTCTCAGGGTACCTCCTCCATCAGCCTCAAAAGACAACAGCAGCACTTGCCAGAGCCTCCTGGACAGCACGGGGAGGCAGCCACAGACAGGCCTGCCCGACAGGGCCCTGGTTCCTCTGGCCTATTCCCTTCTCTAGAAGAGCAGGTTGCCACATTTGGGGCTAACTTCCTGTAGGGGAGAAAAGGATGCAGTAGAGCGCAGTAGGTCGGGACAGGGGAGAGCGGGAGGAAGCCACAGGCGAACACAGCCCCGTGCCCACCAGCTGCAGGAACACCACACCACACCTGCCCTGTGGGCTCTCTGCTGTACCAAGGACGGACCCAGGAGGCCTGGCGTCTCTGCAGCCTCCACCTCCACAACCTCAGGAGGGCCTGCAAACTTCTCTGGATACTGGTTACCATGGGCGGCCAGTGCAGGAGCACTGAGTGTGCTCCAGCCTCAGCCTGGAGCGGCGGGGCCTGGCTCCAGGCCAGACTGCTCAGTAAGAACCTGGCATGCTGCCTGGAGCTTCCATGCTCATGTTCCAGGAACAGAGCCCCTCTGCCTACAGGTCTCTGCTTCCCCAGCCACCCCATCAGCCTCCTGCTCACCATCGCCCCTGGAAAAGCACCAGGTTGGCTGCCACAGGCTCACAGGGTCAGGCCAGAGGCAGGCCTGCGTGCCCATGTCCATGCACCTGCCTGAGTTGGCCAGGATCCTGACATCCCTGCCATGGGATGTGCCAGCTCATAGCATGTGCTGGTGACAGGTCCCTGTGGGCACACAGGGCACCCAGGTGAGCAGGACACTTGCAGACACACTGAACCAAGCCTTCTGAACAGGAAGCCGCCTTGAGGGGCCTACAGGGCATGCAGCCTCGGTGTCCACAGGGCCCAAGGCTGCACTGGGCATGCTGTTCTGCAGAGGAGCCAGGGAGTACCTCAGGGACGTCGTAGATGGGACCTGGCTCCAGGCACCCAGACCAGAGCTGCAGCTTTGGACTCTGTCTGGCCTTCCAGAGTCCCCAGTTAGTGGCCCTTGAAGGCAAGAGGGCTTCAGTAAGCCAGGTCAGGGTTGAACCTAGGTCTCCAGGGTTGATTGCTGGGGACTGGCTAATAGGCTGGGCCCCATCTTCACGGAAACTGTCCTCTCATGCCTTTGAAACACATAGGCCTGACAGGTAGCACAGGGCTTACTGTGGGACCTGGCGCCTGCAGGGCTCAGTCCCCTCCTGCAACTGGGGTTGTGCTGCTGTTTGGGACAAAGGGGTGGATCTGGACCTGAGTGGGTGCTCTGGGACTGAGCCCAGGTAGGGTTAGGCCGTGGAGGGGCTGGCAGGGCAGGGGAGGCCCCTCTCCAGAAGCAGCAAGAAGCAGCCAGAGCCCAGCTGTGCAGAATTTCCCAGCACACACACTTCTGCTAGATGCTTCATATAAGGCTACTTGAATCCGGAAAGGTGGAGTCCTCCAGCCACAGCTGACAGGTCAACCACCTAGAAGGTGTTCCGTGAGAGCCACAACCCCGTCCCTCTCAGGTCTTCCCAGGCCCACTGCCCTGAGCTGGCCCCACTGGGCTCAGAAGAGGACTGAGAGGCAGGGCCAGCCTGGCCTGCTCAGGACCTGCTGCCCACGGGCAGGGATGCTCTGCCGAATGTGAACATGGCCACAGAACACCCATGCTTCTGCTGCAGTGGGCACCCCAACTGTGCCATGCAGGCAGATGCCAGGCAACCACCAGCACCGAGGTCACATGGCAGGTCGGCAGGAGCCAGACCCTCACTGTTAACCAGTAGGGCAGTGATGTCTATCCTCAGTCAAGGTCACAGGCCAACACCCTGCACACCTCCCTGAAGAGGGAGGTGGGCACAGATCATCTGCCCTCAATGGCTGTACCTCCTCCAAGCCAAGACTGCAATGCCCCGCCCAGCTCTAAAACTGCAGAAGTCTCCCCAGGAGTGGAGACTCGGAGAGCTGGAATCGAAAATTCCAGTAACCAAAGGAAGCGTGCTGGCCCACTGCCCAGAAGGTGCCTCAGGAAGCAGGTCCAAGGGACAAAGGTGGTGAGGGGACGGGGGGGGGGGCAGCGTGCACCGTGCAGCGAAGGGGGACCTGGCGCAAAGCCCCGACCACCAGCAGGACCTTGCCAGCTGTCCTTCAGGATGGTGACGCTCAGATGCTAAATGGACCAGAGCTGAATGAGCCTTGGCGAGGTTCAGTTGTACCCCAAGTCTAACCAGCAGCACTGTGGCTGGAGCCCCACCAGAGCTTGCCTGTGTCCCCACATCATTGCCACAGACATCGAGGGGTGGGCACTTCATCAGGCCCACCAAGGAGACAGAGAAACTGACCACTGGAGAAGAAGATAAATGGCCTGAGGTCCCAAAGCCACAAGGCAGGACTTGAATCAGGCCACAGGGTCAAAGTCACAGGTCCAGCCTCTCCAGGCCTGGGTGCAAGTCTTGGGGTCCATCAGGGCTGGCAGGAGCCCTCTGGGCTGGTGCCTGCCCCTGGTTTCTGTATGAAATGGGACTTCCCAGGCCACTGGCCATTCAGGTTACAGGACAGTAATTCACACTGGTCCCTCCTGGGCCCTTTAGAAAGCTGCAAATCCCAGGGTCCTGCTGCCTGGTGGCACCAGGCAAGGAATACATGCAGAGGGATTACAGCTTCCTCTTCCACAGAAGGCCACTTCTCAATCTACAATAACCACAAGCCACTGGGGAGGGAGCAGATGTGCACAGGGAGCAGCCTCCCCCTCGCTGGGCCTCAAGCTGGTGTGAGGGCTCAGCAGCTCAGGTGGGTGGAACAAGGTTTCCAAACACTGCCTGCCCAGAGTGCAAGAGACCAGCCAGCCCAGGGCTCCCTGTGGTCCCTAACCACACCTCTGCTGCCCAGCCCTTGCCTCCTGGAGAGCTGGATGTCTCCTGCCTTGGAGGCCAGGCTCCGCCTTGCTCTCCTTGACAATGCGTTCACATGAAGCCCAGTGCCACACTCGGACCCTGCAGTGCCCTCTGGGTTTTCTAGCAAAATGCCCAATAGCATGGTCTCCTTGAAACTCAGGTCTGCTTTGCAACTCAGCAGCAGCCGAGACACCCAGAAGCCCCTGAGCCTGGCCGTGTCCTGACTAAGCTTTGTACCCCAAATCTACAGTAGGCTGCTGGGCCCTGCAGTTCTCCGGTGCTGTCTCTGCCTGTCCAGTGAAGTTATCCTTCCCTGAGGTCCTGTGATCTCGCTTCTGAGTGACCTTCCTTCTTACTCTTCAGAGGGCGTATGGCCAGCACCCCACAGCTCACAGGCCCCCTGCAACCTCACCTCAGGCCCACCCTGCTTCGCAGAGAGGCCAGGCACCTTCTGAGCACAAAGAAGCCCAGATAAACCAAGGAAGGCCCTGCCCCCTGGCCACCAGTAGGCCTTGGGTGCAGGACAACCCCTGCGGGCACCATGAGGCTGTGTCACTCCCAGGCCAGGAGCTCAGAGTTCCTGGAGTTCATCATCACGACAGAAAACCTCACTAAGAGGGAGGACCCCATGGAGATGAAGATAGGCACCAGCCCAAGTGGTCGTTTGTTCCCTCAGTGAGTCTGATAGCCACACGGCTCTATGCGTCCTTGGGACCCAACCCTGGGGCACCCTCTCTCTGCCCTCAGTGCAGCCAGGTGAAGTAGAGGTCACAGGAGCCTCCTGGCAGGCCATTGACCTCCTGACCCATCTGCCTAAACCCTCCACTTCGAGATCCAGGGTGGGACCCACTCCTCAGTTAATCCTGTCCAGCAGAAGCCCACAAGGCAGGTGGTAACCAGTCAGGCAATGGCTTTCCCATGCCATGCCAGTCCAGCTCTTCTGATCTGCAAGGGTGTCAGTATCAAGTGGGCATTGGGCACTGCCTGTTGGTTCTGTGGGCATCTCACTTGCCAGCAGGACTGTTGGTGAGAAGTCTGACCCTCCGCAGCCTCCCTGGGCCCTAAGCATCCTCAGGATTCCTTGCCCTTCTCGGAGATGATGGGAGCTCTGCTCCACTTCGCCTGGCAAACCCGCACCTGGTGATTGACTTGCTCCCATTCCAGTGCATCCTCCTTTGTATTTCATAGTGCTCCACACCCCAGTTCCACCCACACCCTGGCTCCTCCCACAGCCGGCTCCTCCCATACCCTGGCTCCTCCTACACCCTGGCTCCTCCCACTCCTGGCTCCTCCCATGCCCTGGCTCCTCCCAACCCTCTGTGCCCCTGGAACCCTGCTGCTCCCGGCCTGGCACATGTGCCTCTATACCTAAATTCCACAGGATTCGCCTATAATTCAAGTCATGCACGCCATTTGGACAACCCGGATGAATTCTTGTCCCGTAAATTCATAAACAATTTGAGGTGCAGGATTTTTTTAATTCCAGGAGCATTTAAATATAATAGGTCATATCATAAAACCATCTGGGTATTTTTTTTAATACAGCCAAAATGGAAATAGGAACCCGTTCACATAAAAGAGCAGAAGGGGAGCCTCCACAGGTGTTATGGTTTGGGTCTGGACAGCACTGTTGAAAGCACAGATTCCAGTGCAGCCAGGGCCGGAGGTGGGGTTTGGGCAGCAGTGGACCCTGAGGGCTCTCCTCATGGTGGGTTAGTCCATCAAAAGGACCACTGGGAGGTGGGCCTCCTGGAGGAAGGAGGTCACTGGGGGTGTGCCTGGGAGGGTCTATCTTCTCCTGGCCCCTCTCTTTCCATCCATCTGTCTTTCTCTGCTTTCCAGCTGCCGTGAGCGGACTGCTTCCCTCCACCACACCCTGTGCCATGATGTTCTGCACGGGAATCGACAACCATGGGCTGAACCTCTGAAACCATGAGCCAAAGTAAGCCTCTCCTTCCTAAGTCCCTCTTCCCAGGAGTTTGGTCCCGGTGACAAAGCTGAGGAGCACAGAGGGGTTTGGCGAGCAAGGAGCTCCCCATCTCCCATGAGACAAACCACTTCCCAAACCACCCGGCAAACACCATGCTCATATCCGGCAGCCTGGCCACAGGCCTGGGCACCTATGGGGTACAGACCAGGGCCAGTGCCCCACACAGTGTCCCCCAGGCCCTCAGACACAGGGTGCCAGGGACAGGGGCAGGGAAGGTGTGGAGGCCCCTTTCCTACCAAGGGGGAGGGCATGGCTCACGCGCTGCATCTGCCCTTCTGGACAGGCCTTCTCTGCCTACAGTGCTGAGAGACATTGCAGAAAGGCCCAGCCTCCACTCCAGCAGCCGAGGACCTGCTTCTCTCAAGAGGGAGGCTCAGAAGCAGCCCAAAAGGTGCAGCTTCCTGCTCCCTGGGGCCTGAATGGAGCCCTGGCCTGGTCACAGCACGGAAGCAAGGCTGCTGCTACACCCACTCCTGCTGACAGCCCCAGCCGAGGAGCTGCAGGGAGTCCACGGCCTGCCCCAAGCCCCTGGCCTGCGCCCCAGTGCTCTGCTCTGCGTGGCCATTGCAGCAGGCACCACCTTGGACCCTGGCACGGAGCACTGTGGAGCATCCCGGGGCCTCCCGGCCTCCAGCACACCCCTCCCTGTGGCCTCGCGTATCTGCTGGGCCAGCCACTTAGCAGGAGCAGACGCAGAGGCAAGAGTGGGGAGCAGCAGCAGCTGTAGGCAGCCTGGTCTGCAGCAGAGATGCCTGGAGCCGGCTGGACAGACGCAGTGGCCGCCCCTTCCCTCTCCCCCAGGGCCCAGGCGGTGCCAGGACCAGCACTGCCCATCAGAGTCCCGGGAGACAGGGCAGCAGCAGGCCCCACCCAGGCCCAGGCCTCCGTCGTGGGCTCCACTGCGTGGCCACCTGCCCCTGGACTGGGAGCAGCTGGATGTGGCCACGGTGGCGTGCACCACCTTCCTGGAGGCCTGTGCCCTAGGAGGGTCAGGGGTCTGTGCAGAGCAGCGCTGGGCTGGGGTCGGCCTGGAGGACCTCGCCAACCCATCTGCTCCCTGAAGACGTGGCACCCTGTCCGTCTGCCGTGTTAGCTGCCGCTTCTGCAGACATGCTTTTTCCATGTCTATTGAGATTTTCATGTGACTCTTGTCTTAAAATCTATTGATATGATGAATTACATTTATTGATTTCTATATGTCGAAGCAACCTTGCATCCCTGAGATGAATCCCACTTGTTCGTGGTGCACTATCTTTTTAATATGTTTTTGTATGTGAGTTGCCAGAATTTTATTGAGAATTTTTGCATCTATGTTCACCAGGGATATTGGTCTGAAGTCTTCTTTCCCTGATGTGTCTTTGTCTGATTTTGGTATTAGGGTGATATTAGCCTCACAGAATGAGTTTGGAAGGGTTCCCTCCTCTTCTGTTTCATGGAATAATTTGAGGCACATTTTCTGATATGCGGAGGGAAACCCCTGCTTGTTTATGCAGTCCATACGAGTGGTATGTCCCCATCCTTTCTCCTTCAGTCTGCGGATGTCTTGCCCGTGAGGTGAGTCTCTTGGAGACAGCATATTGTTGGGCCTTGTTTTTTGATACAATCTGCAGCCTCTGTCTTTTGATAGGTGAGTTTGGTCCATTAATATCCAAGGTTATTACTGAGATGTGACTTGTGTTCCTGGTCATTTTGGCTTATTTCTGGCTTTTAATTTGACTTAGTTTCTCCTTTGATTGACTATTCCTTTAGTATAGTTCCTCCCTTGGCTTGTTTTCACTTCATCCTCATGGAATATTTTGCCGAGAATGTTCTGTAGTGCAGGTTTTCTAATTGTGAATTCCTTTAACTTTTGTTTCTCAGGGAAGGTTTTTATTTCATCTTCAAATCTGAAACTTAATTTCGAAGGACATAAAATTCTTGGTTGGCATCCACTTTCTTTCAGAGCTTGAAACATGTTGTTCCTGACCTCCTAGCTTTGAGGGTCTGGGTTGAGAAGTCAGTCGAGATCCTAATTGGTTTTCACCTATATGTAATTTGCTTTTTTTCCTCTCATGACCTTTAAAATTTTATCCTTATTCTGTAGTTTAGTCATTTTAATTATAATGTATCTAGGTGTGGGTCTGCTGTAATTTTTATACATTTGGGGTCCAATTAGCCTCCTGTATTTGATTTTTCATTTCATTCATTTGGTTTGGAAAATTTTCTGATATTATATCACTGAAAAAGTTGTGCATTCCCTTGGTTTGTGTCTCTGTTCCTGCTTCTATCCCGATAACTCTTAAATTTGGTCTTTTCATGTTATCCCATAATTCTTGGAAGTTCTGTTCATTGGATTCTTACCATCTTCTCTGCATGCTCAACTTTATTTTCAATATTAAATATTTTGTCTTCATTGTCTGAGGTTCTGCCTTCCAAATGGTCTGTTCTGTTGGTGATGCTTTCCATTGAATTTATAATTTGATTTATTGATTCCTTCATTTCAAGGATTTCTACTTGTTTTTTTCACAGTCTTTAACTCTTTATTGAAGTGATCTTTCACTTCCTGTATTTTCTCTTTGATTTCTCTCTTCATACCACCCTTTACTTCACAGATCAGTTTAACTGTGTACCTTCTAAACTCCTCTTGCACAGTTCTGTGCTGTCAGTGGCTTCTCTTATTGGGGCATCTTGGTTTACTGGTGGCATTTTGTTCCCTTGTTTTTCATGTTGCCTGCGTGTTTTCCTATGTAGTGTATGGATCTGAGGCAACGCAGATTCCACCCTGTACACCTGTATGGTCCCTGAAGATTTCCTGTATCCCACCTTTAAGAGAGAGACCAATGTTAACAGCACCCTGTGCAAAGAATATACAGTCTCAAATCTAACAGCTCCCAGCAAGGTGTCCAGAACCCTCTCACTATAAACAGGAATGATGAGTTCAATCACTGTACACAATAAAAACAGAAAATTTGCCAAATGGATTTACCATCTCAAATAGTGGACAAAGAAAGAACAGAAACAGTGCAGGACATGGTGTTCATGAGGGAGACAGAAGCCAGAAGCAAAAATCCACAGGAAGAGTAGAAGAGGAACCAACAGAAATTGGCTGTTAGGTGGAGAAAAGGTGGAAATGGAATCCAGGAAGACAGACAAGTGAGAGGACAAATACATATAAAGAGAAAAAACATTAAAAATATAAGACTACACAGCAGAACTGCAAAACACCATGCATATATCACCGTCTCCAACAAGCTGATGCACAAAATACCCCACCCTGCTCCAAATATCAAATAAGGTAGAGAGAGATGCCAGAGAAGAAAAACACAAAAATAAAATAAATCTCGGTGGAAAATTGAACAATTGTCCCTGCCAGCGTCGGAAGCCCCTCCACCCTGTCTCTGACTTCCCTCAAGACTGCCTGGCCAGACAGGCCCTGGCAGACCCAGTCACTATCTCCCCACTCTGGGCCTCAGAGGCCCTGGGTTTGGCCACATCGCAGTCCCACGGTCTCATTGCCACAGGAATTTGGAGAGAGCCCACCAGGATGAGCAGCCCTGAGAGTCACTGGATGGCAGCCACCGCACTCCCAGGAGGCAGACCCCGGGGGCAGCCAAACCCACAGGCACCCCAACACTGGACCCAGGTCCTGGCTGGTGTTCCCAGACAGGGGCGGCTTCACCCCAAGACACAGTGGCAGCAAGCCCACTGGCACCCCAAGCAAACCCCAGGCTCTGGCCGGCGTTCAACAGGGATGTGGCTGTGTGCAACCGGACCTGGAGTCTCCCTGGCCATGGGCCTTGGGCAGTGATGGAAGCAGCAGTAGCAGGGCAGTGAGCAGGCGGGGCTCAGCTGCAGACGTCCGTGGCTGTGGCAGCAGGTGCGGGGACACAGCGGAAGCAGTGGCTGTGGCTGCAGGTGCAGCAGCACCCAGAGAGGAGACCTCCAGGTGACCTCCAGGTGACGGCAGGGCGGCTTTGGTGGCAGTGGTGGCAACAGCTGGGCGGCCGAGGCAGTTGAGGGCAGTCGACCTCCAGGCACGGCGGCTGTGACAACATCAGCATCAATGGCAGCAGCGGGGCCGGGGCAGCTTGGCCCAAGAGGAAACCCCTGGGCGAGGGCAGCAGAGCCGGCCACAGTGTCGGCTGGGGAGAAGACCTCAGGGAGGCTGCAGCCGGCCCAGGGGCAGCTGCGCCCCACCCCCCAGAGGAGACCTCCAGGAACAGCAGTGGCGTCTGTGGCAGCAGCGTCTAACACGTGAGCTTTTGAGCATTTAAGATTCACACCGTATTTTGCCCCCAACTGCCAAAGGCTGATGTCCGTCTGCCAGTGTAAGACACCTTCCGTGCATCTCCAAGCGTGCCCACAGTCACTACAGTCCCCCACGTCCAAATCCAAAGTCTCTTCTGAGACTCAAGGCAAACTCTGAGCTGTGAGTCCCTGTCAGAAAGAGGGAGAGAAAGAGAATCAAAAAAGCAAGTTACATACTCCTTCCACACTACACATGCCAACATTCCCATCCCCAAAGGAAGGAACAGAGACACAGCAAGGAGGAGCTGGTCTGGAGCAAGCCCAGAACCCAGCAGGGCAAACGCCAAATGGTGTGTCTTCATGCTTGGCATCTTGGACACAGCAACACGGGGTGGGCCCCGCCCCAGAACCCTGCAAGACCACAACTTGGGTTGGTTCTGCTCACTGCCCGCATCTGTCCCTGGCACACTCACATTCCTGGCATCTCCAACTTCACCACCAACCAATAATCAGTAGGTTAGGGACCTACTAGGTCACAGGGCTCTCGATCCAATCACCTCCCAAAGGCCCCACACCTAGACACTGCCACGCTGAGGACACCTAAGGTCTGGGCCATGATAGGAGGCACACAGACGGAGCTCAGTACTGGGAATCCATGCAGGCTCCAGGGTCAAATGGCTCTAAATACCTACCCTATATCAATATGGATCTCACACTGAGCTCAGAGCTGATGCTCAGTCAACAGTCTTCACTGAGCACCTATTGCATGCATGTCTTCATGCTAAGCACCAAGAGCACACAAACCAATGAAATACAGTGAATCTTCTCCTCATAACAAAATGGGAGCAAAGGTTTCAGCCTCAAAGCAAATGAACTACGTGGGGCAGATCATGGGATAGCATGTGACATGTAGTAATATTCACTTAACATCCATTCCTTCACCTTCCATTCTTCCTCCCCATCTCTGGAGACTCAGTTTCTCAAATGCTGACCAGGGTATGAGGAAGCCCAAGTCAGCTTGAGCAGGAAACGATGGTCCTGGCTGGAAGAGGGTTCCATGTTGGCTCTCTTGCGTACCTCCTACTCTCCCCCTCAGATTCTAATTGGTTTCTGGGGCATTCTTGACTTTCAGAGCCTGTCTTCTGCTTTTCATCTTCTTGATTCTCAGTGGTACATCCTGAGCAATTTACTCAGGAAAATTTCCCAGTTCACTAATGCCACCTTCAGCTTCATCCAGTATGCTGTGTAGCCAAAACATCGTGGGGTCCCTGTGCTCTTGGACGTGATCTGGGTGTGTTGGATCTGATTCTGGAAGACCATTTATCCTTTCCTCACACAGGAAGTAGAAAGATCTTATAGGAGTCAGGCTGAAGTCAAATTCAAGATAAGCAAAACACCCATCTGACCAGGTGCTCTAGGAAAGTCCTCATCCTGAACTGTTCAGAAGATGGGGCACCGATATTTGGGAGAACAGAGACTCTACTGATGCATTCAATGGAGGACTAGATGAGATTACTAAGTAAATTTAATCAGCATGTCTGAATGTCTGTCTGTTGCAACCATACCTTAGGTAACTAGAAAGTGGGTAACTCACCACGTCTGAGTCTGCCCCAGGTACACTGCTCGGGGAAGTGAGGGCTTATAACCAGGATGTGAGAGAAGGATCAGCAGAATGTCTCAATTTCCCTGAGCCTGTTTCCTCTTCTGCAAAATGGAAATAAGAACACGTAGCTCCCAGGTGTCCTTGATCTGGCCTGTCCTGCTTTCCACTTGCTCCTACTCGAGCACTGGGGTAATAAACTTGAGCCTGAGCAACGTAGGGAGGCCCTGACTCAAAACAAAATAGAAAGGGGCCAGGATATAGCTCAGTGGTGGGCTTGCCTGGCACACTCAAGACCAGGTTGGACCCAGTACCACAGAAAGGAAGGAAGGGGCTCGAGGGTGTTTGAGAACACAGCCCTCTCCACACACTGAACCTCCTTGACTGTGCTGCCTTCCAGATGGGCAAGTCAAGGCCTGTGAGCAAACTGCCCCATCCAGGGACTTTCATCAAAGCACGGAAAGGGCTGGGACATCTGTGACGGCCTCCACTGCTCCCTCCTGTGCTGGCCATAGGACTCTTGGCTGACAGGTTCACTCAGAATATATCAGTGTGCTGCCTTCTAGGTTCTGGGGTTGCTGACGAGAAGTCTGGGGAAGACATTATGGGGAAATTTTGACAGCTCCCTCCCTCTAAGCCCCAGAGGAGTTAATAATGTGCTCGTGTTACTCAGCTTTTTGTGACCAAAGTACCAGACAAGAACTCCACAGAGCAGGAAGAGTTTATTTTGGCTCACCGTTCCAGAGGTTTAGTCTGTGATCGGGCGACTCCACTGCTCTGGGCCCAAGGTGAAGTCTACCACCACAGCAGGAGGTCACAGTGGAGAGCCACCCTGCTTCGGGTGGCCCGGAAGCAGAGGGAGAAAGGGAAAGGGCCCCAGGGAGGATGCGCCCTCCAGGGCACGAGTCCAGTGACCACCTCCTCCAGCCACACCACACCTGCCCAGAGAACGAGTGCGTCCACCACACGAGGAGGGGCTGACTAGGCTGCCGCTCTCGTAATGGACGCGCTCACCTCTGGACACTCCTGCCTGAGCACGGGAGCCTTGGTGGACGCCTCAGATCCAGACTGGAGGAGGCTCCACGGTGTCCAGGGAGCAGATCATCTTGTCACAGCATCATGGGAATGCAAGGCTGCCATCCTTCCCTCCAACCCTCCCAAGTGGACAGATAAAGGAACTGGATCCCTCGAGCGTAGGCAGGACCAGGGCTTTAAAGGTCAAGAAGTTCTTGGAGATTTTCAGACTCGAAATAAAAAGGCCATTGATGTCCTACAGATCTAAATTTCTTAACAAGTTATGAGTCTCCAAAGCCCCCTGAAGTGTAATCTTCTGGAGTCCTTTCTTATTACTAAAGGGGAAGAGATTCTGGAGGCCAGAAAGTGAGGCGACCACTGCAGGTGACACCCAGGCCTGGTGGGACCGTTTCGTCTCCGACCTCAGGAGGAGCCACCGGGAGGGAATCTCAAACATCAGCCAGACGAGGCCTGGCTGCAGCTGGGTGCTTCTCCATCCTACGGGGGCTCGTGGTGTGCCTCAGAGTCCACTCTGAGGTGGACTGGTGGTGCTTGGACTTGGCTTTTCCTCTTGCGTTCTTGCTTGTTAAGCTACAACCTCAGCTGGTGCTGCTGCTGCTGCGCAGAGCAGTCGGCACAGTGAGGTGATGGCAGGGTGAGGTGGCCAGCGCCTCCTAGGAGGAGGCCCTCAAGTGCCGTTACCAGGTCCTGGGGGACAGGGCGGCTCTGGGGAGGTGAAACTGGCCTGCCATCTCTTCACGGGGACAGAGGTGGCCATGAAAGTCCTGCCAAAGGTGGAGCAGAACTTTGCCAGCACTACTCAGGCTGGACCTAATGGAGATGGGAGCACCCACATGTGATCCCACTGTCTCAACACGGAAACCACTGTGACCGTCGACCTCGTGACGGAGCATGCAGGTGGGGGACAGCTGAGGCACTCCCCTGGAGGCTGCTGGTGTGCAGGAGGAGGAGGCCCGCGGACTGTTCAGGCAGGTCCTGCGTGTCCTGCACTCCTGCCAGGAGAAGGGAATCACACAGGGACCTGACGTGGAGAACAGTCTGGTGGACACTACAGGAGACGTCAAACTGCGACTTCAGCCAGGGTGGCAGGTGCACAGCTGGGCAGAAGCTGGGCAGGTTCTGGAGCACTCTCCAGTGCTGGGCCCAGAATCTCCCAGCAGGAAGCCGAGGACAGCCCTGGGTGGACACCTGGAGCCTGGCTGTCCCTCTGTGCTTCACGGTCGTGGAAGGACTCCTATTTAAAGGGGCCGTCTGGAAGCTGAAGGAGCAGATCCTGCGTGCAAGGCATGACAGCCCCTCTCATGTTTCCACCGAAGGGTGAAGTCCTGTCACTCACCAGCCATGGACCCCACGCAGAGGCCACAGTGGACCAAACCACAGGCCACCATGGCTGAGCCAGGGTGAGGAACATTCACCGACTCGTCCTGGAGAGCCCCTAACAACCACCCCAAAGAACAACAGTCGCTTCTGCCCTGCGTGACAACCCATAGGACACCTGGGTATCTCTGGGGAGTAGAGAATTTGATGTGGCAAACGCTATGGACCTGACACTCCAGCACCGCTGAAGACGCTGCCCAGAGAAGGCAGGGACCCTGGAGGACAGGGAGACACTGCCCTGCCCCCTGAGTCCAAGGCACCTGCATAGCTGCCTTTGCGTATACTCTGGGTGCTCCTCAGGCACGGCCGCTCCATCACTGTTGTGGGAGGCACATGGGGTGTGTGTGATAGACTCCCAGTGCCCCCCTTTCACGGCAAGCTCAGGGACCTCCCTGTCCTCCCTCGACACACCCAGGTGCTGGCCTGCGCACTCAGGAAGCGCTGTGAGTGACGTGCTGCAGACAGGAGACGGCATGCTGCAAACACCCTCACGCTGTCTGCCTTGCCAGCGGGTGCTGCCCATAGCACGTCGCCCCTCAGTGTTCCCTGAGGCAAAGGGAGGTGCCTTTCTCCAAGCCCTGGCGTCCTGCACAGTGCTGCTGAGGCTGCTCATACAGCCGGCCTGAGGCTCATGTGGGGCCTGGGCAGGGCCACCGCAGCCAGCCCTTGAGAGGGCTGACCTCTCTGGGCTTCAGAGGGCCAGTGCCTGACTTCTGGGCCCTGGGGTCAGTGGCAGCTTCCCTTGACTAGAGGATGTAGGCGCCCTGAGCCCCTGAGCGTGCCAAGTGACCCTGGGCAGGTCTGCCTGTGAGGGCCTCACTCCCCTCTGCCCACTGCTCCTGGCTGCCGATCCCTCTGAGAACCTGTGGGGGTCCCGCTGCACCAGGAGCCTCCCTCCCCTGGGAAGGCAGGGCCACCTCGCTGTCCTGGAGCAGGACTGAGAGTTCTTCACTGCCAGGATTTCCCGAGATGCTCAGCTTTAAGGAGGAGGCCCTGCCAAGCCAGGACCTTCATTCTGGCTCACTTCTGAGCCCCATCCCCAGGGAAGCCTTGTCCATTCAGCACTGTCCTCTGGGCCTGGTGAGCCCTGCACGCTCAGTCTCGTCTCACTGGTCCACCCATAGGCCCCACCAGTGGACCGCACAAGCCCGCCTGGCCCAGTCCAGGTGACTCCTCCTGCCTGGCTCTCATCAGGTTCCCAGCTAAAGTCCTTTAGCTCCTGGTGCTAAAGTCCAAGTGCTGCTGACCAGTCCTGGCAGCCTCCGCTCTGAACCCTCCTGGCCCTGGGACCCCACCCATCCAGCACCCACTGGCCATGTCCCACGAGACTCCCACGAGACTCCTGTGGCCTCCTGCTGGCCATGCCCCCTGCCTCCACAGCCCTCACACCTTTCCATCCCCGACCAGAAGAAGCAGTTCAAGCTTCCTGCGCTCAGATGGCCTCTGGACTCTACAGGGAACTGCAGGAGGCTGACCGCAAGCTCTACAGGGCAGCAGACAGCAGCACCCGTGCCCCCATGGGGCTCCCCCGCCTCCTCTGGGGCAGGCCTCTGGCACCTTCCTGTCCTGGCACAGAGGAAAACCCTGGTTCTTGTCCACTGCAGCAGCAAGTGGCCAGTGCCAATTACAGCCAGAGGTAGCAGGTCTGGGAGCCCAGCCCCTGCACGGCCTTGCAGAGGGCTAGGATTGAACACCACCAGGAGTTCTCTGTGGTCACTCTGTGGTCAGAGGCCAATGCCAGGAAGGGAAGGGGGTGCAGGACTCCTCCAAGTCTGCTCACTCATCAGCGTGAGTCCAGGGGCATGGACATTCTCTGCCTCGAGCACAGAGACCTCAATGACAGCAACGTGCCCCATGCTTGCCAGCATCCCTTCGGCCGGTGGCAGGCCTGTGGCAGGGCTTCTGCCCGCACTCTGCCCTCCTGCAACCTGACTGATGGAGAGGTGCTTGATGTCGGCGTGGGCGTCTGTTTCCCAGAGCCCGTTGGCTGAGTGGTGAAGGACGCGCAGGCCTCATCACCAGCTCCACAGGCCCCCCAGGGCCCCGCCTGCCCTCATCCCTCCTTGTGCCCCACAAGCAGGAGCACGGCCTGTGCGCTCGGCCCTGGGACTGAGCAACCTGCCAGCCTCAGCCGGGAGCTCGCAGAGATCCTCCTCCAGCACGGCCTCCCAGGTCCCGCCCCTCCTCCACTGGAGCCAACTCCAGCCCCCCAAGGCCCCACCTACCCCAAGCGTGACCCCAACCATGGGGAGGAGGCCACTTGGAAGGAGCTGGGCCAGCAAGAAGAACACAGAGGGCTGGGGAGGAGGTCCAGAGCCTTCCCCTGCCCCTCCAGCCTCTTCCCCAGCCCAGCAGGGAGGGGCCAGAGCCCTCACCGCAACCCCCCACCCAGCTGCTGCAGGTGGTCATCTTTGCTCCTGCAGGGCAGAGGCAAGGTGTTGCAGGGCTGGGTTCCTTTCTGGGGGCCCACAAGGAGGGTTCCTGGGGGCCTGGGGGTTCCCCAGAGCACATGCTGCCCTCCTGACCCCAGGACCTGCACCTTTGGTCTTGTCTGGACGTAGGTCCTTCCGGTGTGGTCAGGTAAGACAAGGCTCTTACAGGCAAGCCTTGCCCAGGGGCAGCATTCTGCCTGCAAACAGCTCGGGCTTCCCTAGAGGCCTTGGCCGCAACACATGGGCCAAGGTGTCCTCAGTCACTGGACTTGTCTTCCAGAGCAGCCCCTTTCTTCCCAAGAGGACACAGGTCCTTGGTCTGCACAGCACTCGACAAGCTCCACAGATGAGTGACACTCAGATTAGCACAGGCAGCAGCCAGCACAGCACAGGACCGGGGCCAAGCACTCAGAGCCTTGGTGGGGAGCACGGAGCACATCCTGTGGGCTGGGCTGCAGGAGGCTGAATGAGCACACCTCTGGTGGCTGAGGTAAGGGATGTGTGCACCTCACAGGAAAAGAGCACACATTCAGATGAGAAGCTTCACAGCCAGGCCACACCTCTAGCCAGGGGCCATCCGACAGTGCTCTGGGGTCTCCTCGTTCCTGAATGGGTGGTCAGGGGGCCATCAGCAGGTAGCCACCAGGCAAGCCAAACCCGGGAGCACCTGCCACCCAAGACTTGGCGTGTGCCCAGCCCTGGGCATGGGTGTTGATTCCTCTCTGGTACTGGCCAGGCAGCTCTGTCTGCAGGAAGTGCCTCGTGCTGCAGAAGGGTGGACACTTGCCATGATTCTCCGAGGAGCAAAGAACAGACTAGAGTCCAGCTTTCTGAAATGCTTTGTTGGAGAAGCAGTTAAAAGGAACACATTTTTCAGTCATGCATGCAATGTGCACATCGTGTGTTACTCTGCGTAATTGGAGAACTTGGAGATGAAGCCACCTGCAGCTCACTTCCTGTTTACCTAGGGTCTCTTCCTGGGAATGCCAGTCCCCAGTGCTGCTGGGCTCCACTCACAGCCTGAGAATCAAGACACTGGAGATGTCTCTGTTCCCCAGCTGAACGTTCAGGAGGAGCCCAGAGGGAAGCAGAGTCTCACCCGCCACCCTCAGCTTCAGATCAACAAAAAAAACACTATGCTCTCAAAACCACTCCTAGTCTATCACTCGTTCCCACCTCAGATGCAGAATTGAGGAATTCAGAGAGTTCAAGTTTGAAGAAAACGAGGTATCTGTGACCCTGGCAAGAGCAGCCTATTTCTATGCACAGGATTTCCAGGCCCAGCAGAACTGCTCCAAGCTCCAGGTCTCTGTCTCGAAGCTTCTGGGTGATGTGGGAGTCTGCCCAGCCTCCAGGAGCAAGCTGTTTGGATGCAGACTTGGGCCCAGGCCCCTGGTCCTGCCTTCATTGCTGTGAAAGTTCTCCAAGACACCCTCGGCAAGGGGAAGGTTTGAGTGTCTTTCCTCCAAAATGATTTTTGTATTTCAACAGGGATTTGCTGGCCATAGGACAAGCCAGAGGATATTCTGTTGGTGGCCCTTCCAGCAACAGGGTGCAAGCAGGAATTGCCTCAGTGGCCTGCTCCCCCTGAGCCATCAAAGCCCTCCCAGGGTGACCAAGCAAGGCAGCTCCCTTGGAAGGCCATGGCTTTGCAGCAGGTCCTGGGCTTCTCAGACATCTTGGCCTGGTGATTGCCCATTCAGGAGTGGGCACAGAGCCGTGGCCTTGCCATCCCTGCCTGTGTGTTTTTGTTAGCCTGCTGTGGAGCTGGACATCAGCAGGGTTGTGCTCCAGGGTTGACCAGGTTCCGCTGATTCCTGCACAGATTAGCTCCCAAGCTGACAAATGAAAGCACATGATGCTGCAGTCACACGGCTTCAACCCACCACTGGGGTTTGAGCGAGAATCATGGAGTGAGGGGAAGGAAGAGGGAGTGCAGAGGAAGGCAGCACAAACACAAGCCAGAGAGGCAGAGGCGAGGCAGCTCACAGGAACCGCATGGAGCCATGCCAAAGCGCTCTCAGCAGCACCTTCTCCGGACCTGGGAGGGCAGCCAGGCTTCCAGGGGGAAGCCCATGGCAAGGAGTGGCCATGGCCCGAGTAGTCTGCAGGAATCCCCCCGGGGCCCCAGCAGCTCCAGCACAGTCTTGGCACCAGTGGCTGCCCAGGGTTGGCAGTGCAGAGAGGACGGGACCTCTCAAGTCCCACAGCGCCCATCCCTAACCCCCCCCCCCGACTCCTCCCTACCCACCTGCCAAGAAGAGCACCCTGGGCAGGAGCACTTGGGTTTGAAGGAGCAAGTGGGGGCGGGGGGAACAGATCAATGGGAGATGCTCTTGAGCACTTTCTCCCTGCAGTGAGCAGGGAGTGAGCAGAGCCACGCGCCTGGCCCTCCCTGAACCTAGGGAAGACACAATCCAGTGGGGTCTGGCAGGAGGGACCCAGGCACAGGCAGCCCTGGGAGGGAAGCCACCTACCCACAGATGTGAGCTGAGGGTGGACTCCAGAAAGTGACTGGGGTCCTGGTCTCCAGCTCTTGTTCCCCTTCAAAGCATCTGTGCTAGCCTCAGCCACAAGCTGGGAGGCACTGGGGGTCCTCCAAGGACTGGGGAGGCCGTTGGGTCCTGTGGCCTCAGACTCCTGCACGTGGTGTGGCCTGGGGTTCAGAGCAGCCCACCAACAGTCCCCAGTGGGAGATGGCTGTGCCAGTGCTTGGCACACAGAAACTGACAAATGACAGCCGTCAGGAAGGATGGTGTGATCTCAGGCTCCTGAGAGCACACGCTCCAGACACCACAGTAAGCACTTCAAATACAGGAAACGATTTTTTATGATCCTCATGGCACCCTTTAAAGCTACTGTCATCCTCAATCACAGGTGACGACACTGCATTAGAGGACAGCTCAAGGCCACGCAGCCTGGCCTGAGCCCAAGCCTCCTGTTTCCTAAAGGTTCTGCATCTTCCCATGTTCGCTGGGGCGACCAACCCTCCAGGCACCGCGTCTCTTCAGTCACTTCCTTTGGTACCAACTCTGGCCCAACAATTAATTGTTTGCAGATTCTGGTTTCAGCATCTGTCTGTGCACCCAACCACACAGCCGTTCCCCTGCTTCTCAAGTGCACCTATTGCAAGCTTCACCCACCCAAGCACAAAATACTTCTGCCACCTTTACGACCTCAGGCAGACCGGCCTCTAGGGGCCCTGCCAAGACTCCCCAACCCTGGAGCTGGAACGCAGACGCTGCACCTGGCTGGGGCCTGAACCCTCCCTGCCACGGGCGGCCTAGGCTGACTACTCTCAACTGTCTTCATCTTCATGCCAGGCTGCCGTGGCTCGGAGATTCTGTGGGGTGAGGAGCCAGTAGTGAGGAAGGAGCTGCGGCCCACCTGACAGAAGACGGTGGACGAGGCTGTGCTGCCTGGAGCCCACCTGAGCTGCAACCAACCAGCAGAGGTGCCCAGCTCCTGAGCACCAGTGCCTGAAGCGGTGGGAGCCGGCCCTGAGAACTCTGCACTCCGCAGGTACGCATTCACACACAGCGCACAGGAGGCGCCCACGTGCCGCACACACAACACACGCAAGTGCACATGGACGATTCACATACGCACACGTGTGCACACATGCCCAACTCAGGTGCGCACACACACACATGCATGCGTTATGGCGTGGTTTCCCTCAGACACAAGCTCAGCATGCGGCTGGTGATGGGAATCCCCGCGTGGCATGGTGCTGCCTCCCCAGGTCCAGGATGGCCTCGGGGCAGGGACACAGGGACCTGCACACACCCACAGGTGGTGCTCCTCGTGCGCTCACGTGATTTCCCTCCTTCCATCTAAAGACAACCATGGTGCCTTCAGAGACCAGCAGTCCACACGAGCAGAGCGAAGCCTCCAGGGCGTGGGCCTCGCGTGTGGAAAGAGGAATTCAGGCCTCCGGAGAGGCTGAGGTTGCTGGTGCGCCCCGAGCTGGAAGGCTGTCCTCGCAGGCCCGTGAACTCGGGCTCCACGTCTCGCCGCTGCCAGCTCTGGGAGGAGGGAGGGCTGCCAGCCGTGGAGGGCAGTGCCTTCAGAAGTGAAGGAGGCTCCCGAGGAGGCTTGGGGAAGGGCTTTGGTGACAGACTGTGTGTCCTGTGCCATTCGGGGTGACGCACATGGCGGTGGGAAGCAGCCCACCCCAGGAGAAGCTCAGAACTGCAAGAGGATCTAAAGGATCATTAGGAAATGAGAGGCGCAGACTCCCAGAGCGTTCCGGCCTGCAGAATCTGTTCACATGGAGCGGGGTGAGGCCCCGGCCTCCCCGCAGCACGCGCCGCTGAGCAGTCCTGAGGGCGCACTGAGGGAGCCTCCCATCTAGACGCCTGCCGGCCAACCAGGCACTCGCTCAGCACCTCCCTCCTGCTAGGTTCTGGGGGCTCCTCCATGAAGGCAGGGACCACGCAGGAGCATGGCCAGGGAGATGGAAGGCACACAGGCTCACCTGCCACCTCCCCAAAACCGCCCCAGGCCCAGTCGTGCCCGGCAGGCCCTCTGGGGCAGGGTCAGTGACCCCGCCCTGCAACTCACCCAGGATTTTGCAAACACACACCCCGTGCACATGGAGAGGCTTGTGCGTGCACAAACACACACCCTACCACAGACGCGCACACTCACTCTTTCAGGGGTGCACACGTGCATGCACGCCCGTCCTCCTCAGGGCTGGCTGGGCTCCAGCTGCTCCCTGTGAAGCCAGTCAGAGGGCTGGGAAAGCCACCCACATCCTGTGTTTATACCCCAGTGTTTACTAATCCCACCTGCAGCAAACTCCAAGTCCATTCCTGCTGCATCACCAGGGAAGAGTGCGCGCCTCCCAAGCCCACAGCAAGTGACTGAGGAGCACCAGGTAAGGCAGCAGTGGCTGCCACGGGAAGCTCCAGCTGAGTACTGAAGGCAGGGACCCTAGCTCCTCCTTCCCCCGCCCAGGCTGCACGTTGGGGACCAGTGGCCCTGCTCTGCCTGCTCTGGCCCTCAGATCCTGCACCCAGACAGCTGCAGGGCTGGATGAGAGCTTTCAGCAATCAACCCGCTAGGCCAGAGGCACAAGCAACTTTGACGGGAGGGGGGGGATGTGAGGTGCTCTGCTCGGGCAGGAGCGAGGTGGCCCTGCCCCACCCAGAGAAGCTCTGACCCGCTGTGGCAGTGCAGGAGGGAGGCTCAGACAGTGCCGAAGGTCGCTGGGCCGGCCCGTGGGACTGCAGGTGACACTGGGGGCATTTTCTCTTTACACGCTAAGTACTTTTGAATTGGAAGCTTCCTTCTTCCTGGTGGGGTCACAAGGCCATGCTCTCTGTGAGAGAAATTTGAAAGTGAGTGAGTGAGATCAGAGGATCACACTGCCGGGCTAGGCTTCACAGTTGACCTTTGACACTACTTCTACCCTCTGTGGAGGGAGTAGACACAGGCTCTGCCGTCCACCAAGGCAGGCATGAGGGAAACACATCTCCTCACGCCTACAGGGGGCCACCGAGAAGCAAAACAATCCATGTTGGCCACAACTGCCTCCCACGCAGGTTGTCTGTGGCCCTGTTCATACTCAGCACGCTCCTGCCCCAGAGGAGCAACCTGCACGGGCAGGCCAGCATGCCATTCTGGCTGCCTTGTGGCATTTCCTGGCTCTCAGGGGAGGAGGGTGGCACCACACTGGGATCCCAGGTGCCTGACCAGGGCAGCAGGCAGGAGACATTCTGAGAGAGAAGGCAAGGCCTGTGCACCAACCTTCTATCTTGACCACACCCTGTCTCCACCATCTGCCTCGTTCCTCACTGTCTTTCTCCTGGGATTGAGAGAGACCATGAGGACCCAGCAGAGCCGGGAGGAGACAGGCCATGAGGACCCAGCAGAGCCGGGAGGAGACAGGCCATGAGGACCCACCACAGCCGGGAGGAGACAGGACATGAGGACCCAGCACAGCCGGGAGGAGACAGGCCATGAGGACCCACCACAGCCGGGAGGAGACAGGACATGAGGACCCAGCAGAGCCGGGAGGAGACAGGACATGAGGACCCAGCAGAGCCGGGAGGAGACAGGCCATGAGGACCCACCACAGCCGGGAGGAGAAAGGCCATGAGGACCCAGCAGAGCCGGGAGGAGACAGGCCATGAGGACCCAGCAGAGCCGGGAGGAGACAGGCCATGAGGACCCAGCAGAGCCGGGAGGAGACAGGCCATGAGGACCCAGCAGAGCCGGGAGGAGACAGGCCATGAGGACCCAGCAGAGCCGGGAGGAGACAGGCCATGAGGACCCAGCAGAGCCGGGAGGAGACAGGCCATGAGGACCCAGCACAGCCGGGAGGAGACAGGCCATGAGGACCCACCACAGCCGGGAGGAGACAGGCCATGAGGACCCACCACAGCCGGGAGGAGACAGGCCATGAGGACCCAGCAGAGCCGGGAGGAGACAGGCCATGAGGACCCAGCACAGCCGGGAGGAGACAGGCCATGAGGACCCACCACAGCCGGGAGGAGACAGGCCATGAGGACCCACCACAGCCGGGAGGAGACAGGCCATGAGGACCCAGCACAGCCGGGAGGAGACAGGACATGAGGACCCAGCACAGCCGGGAGGAGACAGGCCATGAGGACCCAGCACAGCCGGGAGGAGACAGGCCATGAGGACCCAGCAGAGCCGGGAGGAGACAGGCCATGAGGACCCACCACAGCCGGGAGGAGACAGGCCATGAGGACCCACCACAGCCGGGAGGAGACAGGCCATGAGGACCCAGCACAGCCGGGAGGAGACAGGCCATGAGGACCCAGCACAGCCGGGAGGAGACAGGCCATGAGGACCCACCACAGCCGGGAGGAGACAGGCCATGAGGACCCAGCAGAGCCGGGAGGAGACAGGCCATGAGGACCCAGCACAGCCGGGAGGAGACAGGCCATGAGGACCCACCACAGCCGGGAGGAGACAGGCCATGAGGACCCACCACAGCCGGGAGGAGACAGGCCATGAGGACCCAGCAGAGCCGGGAGGAGACAGGCCATGAGGACCCAGCAGAGCCGGGAGGAGACAGGCCATGAGGACCCAGCAGAGCCGGGAGGAGACAGGCCATGAGGACCCAGCACAGCCGGGAGGAGACAGGCCATGAGGACCCACCACAGCCGGGAGGAGACAGGCCATGAGGACCCACCACAGCCGGGAGGAGACAGGCCATGAGGACCCAGCAGAGCCGGGAGGAGACAGGCCATGAGGACCCAGCAGAGCCGGGAGGAGACAGGCCATGAGGACCCAGCAGAGCCGGGAGGAGACAGGCCATGAGGACCCACCACAGCCGGGAGGAGACAGGCCATGAGGACCCAGCACAGCCGGGAGGAGACAGGCCATGAGGACCCAGCACAGCCGGGAGGAGACAGGACATGAGGACCCAGCAGAGCCGGGAGGAGACAGGCCATGAGGACCCAGCAGAGCCGGGAGGAGACAGGCCATGAGGACCCAGCACAGCCGGGAGGAGACAGGCCATGAGGACCCAGCAGAGCCGGGAGGAGACAGGCCATGAGGACCCAGCAGAGCCGGGAGGAGACAGGCCATGAGGACCCAGCAGAGCCGGGAGGAGACAGGCCATGAGGACCCACCACAGCCGGGAGGAGACAGGCCATGAGGACCCACCACAGCCGGGAGGAGACAGGCCATGAGGACCCAGCAGAGCCGGGAGGAGACAGGCCATGAGGACCCAGCAGAGCCGGGAGGAGACAGGCCATGAGGACCCAGCACAGCCGGGAGGAGACAGGCCATGAGGACCCAGCAGAGCCGGGAGGAGACAGGCCATGAGGACCCAGCAGAGCCGGGAGGAGACAGGCCATGAGGACCCAGCAGAGCCGGGAGGAGACAGGCCATGAGGACCCAGCAGAGCCGGGAGGAGACAGGCCATGAGGACCCACCACAGCCGGGAGGAGACAGGCCATGAGGACCCAGCAGAGCCGGGAGGAGACAGGCCATGAGGACCCACCACAGCCGGGAGGAGACAGGCCATGAGGACCCACCACAGCCGGGAGGAGACAGGCCATGAGGACCCAGCAGAGCCGGGAGGAGACAGGACATGAGGACCCAGCACAGCCGGGAGGAGACAGGCCATGAGGACCCACCACAGCCGGGAGGAGACAGGCCATGAGGACCCACCACAGCCGGGAGGAGACAGGCCATGAGGACCCACCACAGCCGGGAGGAGACAGGCCATGAGGACCCAGCACAGCCGGGAGGAGACAGGCCATGAGGACCCAGCACAGCCGGGAGGAGACAGGCCATGAGGACCCAGCAGAGCCGGGAGGAGACAGGCCATGAGGACCCAGCAGAGCCGGGAGGAGACAGGCCATGAGGACCCAGCACAGCCGGGAGGAGACAGGCCATGAGGACCCACCACAGCCGGGAGGAGACAGGCCATGAGGACCCAGCAGAGCCGGGAGGAGACAGGCCATGAGGACCCAGCAGAGCCGGGAGGAGACAGGCCATGAGGACCCACCACAGCCGGGAGGAGACAGGCCATGAGGACCCAGCAGAGCCGGGAGGAGACAGGCCATGAGGACCCACCACAGCCGGGAGGAGACAGGCCATGAGGACCCAGCAGAGCCGGGAGGAGACAGGCCATGAGGACCCAGCAGAGCCGGGAGGAGACAGGCCATGAGGACCCAGCAGAGCCGGGAGGAGACAGGCCATGAGGACCCAGCAGAGCCGGGAGGAGACAGGCCATGAGGACCCAGCAGAGCCGGGAGGAGACAGGCCATGAGGACCCAGCAGAGCCGGGAGGAGACAGGCCATGAGGACCCAGCACAGCCGGGAGGAGACAGGCCATGAGGACCCATCACAGCCGGGAGGAGACAGGCCATGAGGACCCATCACAGCCGGGAGGAGACAGGCCATGAGGACCCAGCACAGCCGGGAGGAGACAGGCCATGAGGACCCAGCACAGCCGGGAGGAGACAGGCCATGAGGACCCAGCACAGCCGGGAGGAGACAGGACATGAGGACCCACCACAGCCGGGAGGAGACAGGCCATGAGGACCCAGCACAGCCGGGAGGAGACAGGCCATGAGGACCCAGCACAGCCGGGAGGAGACAGGCCATGAGGACCCACCACAGCCGGGAGGAGACAGGCCATGAGGACCCAGCAGAGCCGGGAGGAGACAGGCCATGAGGACCCAGCAGAGCCGGGAGGAGACAGGCCATGAGGACCCAGCACAGCCGGGAGGAAACAGGCCATGAGGACCCAGCACAGCCGGGAGGAGACAGGACATGAGGACCCAGCACAGCTGGGAGGAGACAGGCCATGAGGACCCACCACAGCCGGGAGGAGACAGGCCATGAGGACCCAGCAGAGCCGGGAGGAGACAGGCCATGAGGACCCAGCAGAGCCGGGAGGAGACAGGCCATGAGGACCCAGCAGAGCCGGGAGGAGACAGGCCATGAGGACCCAGCAGAGCCGGGAGGAGACAGGCCATGAGGACCCAGCAGAGCCGGGAGGAGACAGGCCATGAGGACCCAGCAGAGCCGGGAGGAGACAGGCCATGAGGACCCACCACAGCCGGGAGGAGACAGGCCATGAGGACCCACCACAGCCGGGAGGAGACAGGCCATGAGGACCCACCACAGCCGGGAGGAGACAGGACATGAGGACCCACCACAGCCGGGAGGAGACAGGCCATGAGGACCCACCACAGCCGGGAGGAGACAGGCCATGAGGACCCAGCACAGCCGGGAGGAGACAGGCCATGAGGACCCAGCAGAGCCGGGAGGAGACAGGCCATGAGGACCCACCACAGCCGGGAGGAGACAGGCCATGAGGACCCACCACAGCCGGGAGGAGACAGGCCATGAGGACCCAGCAGAGCCGGGAGGAGACAGGCCATGAGGACCCAGCAGAGCCGGGAGGAGACAGGCCATGAGGACCCAGCACAGCCGGGAGGAGACAGGCCATGAGGACCCACCACAGCCGGGAGGAGACAGGCCATGAGGACCCAGCACAGCCGGGAGGAGACAGGCCATGAGGACCCAGCACAGCCGGGAGGAGACAGGCCATGAGGACCCACCACAGCCGGGAGGAGACAGGCCATGAGGACCCACCACAGCCGGGAGGAGACAGGCCATGAGGACCCAGCAGAGCCGGGAGGAGAAAGGCCATGAGGACCCAGCAGAGCCGGGAGGAGACAGGCCATGAGGACCCACCACAGCCGGGAGGAGAAAGGCCATGAGGACCCAGCAGAGCCGGGAGGAGACAGGCCATGAGGACCCACCACAGCCGGGAGGAGACAGGCCATGAGGACCCACCACAGCTAGAGGTATGAGAGATGGACCATTGAGGACCCATCAAGGCTCGAGTTGGGGTCGACAAGCCATGACCTGCTGTTTGCCCAGTTTCTGTCCTCCTCTTCCCAAGAACAGCCTCTCCTCAGTGCAACATTCCCAAGAGCAGTTCTGGACATCCTAAGCAGTTCAGGGAAGTCTCAGCCTGCCCATGCAGACTGCTGTGTGGTGCCTTCTCTGTGTAAGCTGCTTGGTTGTTCCTGGCTGAGTCTATGTGCCTTTGGCTCTTCACCCTGACCCTCATCTGGAAACACTCCTTCCCTTTCCTTGGAAAGCGGTGGTACTTGGTCAGTCCCGGCTTCCAATGGCTCTGGGAAGCAGCAAGAGGGAGGGTCTTGTGTCTCCAGGGCCCGTTGCCCCCACGGAAGCCAACAGGTGCTTGACGAGCTGCCCTTGACCCTATCGTGACTCAAGCCCCTGAGTTCTGTGCATCATGGGCAGCTGCCTGCCACTCCACCTCATTGGTCCACTAGGGTCTGACCAGCCTGATACCCTTAGTTCATCTCCGACTGATTCTTGCACTCATTTCTCAATTTGTGCAGGTATCATTGAGTGAAGTTTCCTCTTAGAAGCATGGGAGGCCCCGAGACTGCTCCACAAAACCCATAGGCGCCATGCTTGTATCAAGGGCTGGATGCAGCCATGAGCACAGGCTTGCTCCCACACCAGCTCCTTCCTCATGTGGTAGAGACAGCGCCAGCACACAAACATGCTCACAGTGGGCTGCAGAGAAAAGCAGGTGGCGTAACTGAATGGCAGGGTGCTCTGTGTGTGGGCAGAGGTCTCTCTTGGCAGTGACCTTGGAGGGAAGCAGTACCCAAATGGAGAAGAGCAAGTGTGAAAGTCACAGGGCAGAGCCAGACACGGGAGAGCTGTGGCCGGAGTGAACAGGAGACCCATGGGCAGGAAGCCTAGCACTTACAGTGTTGATTCTCGTATTCTGGGTCACTCCAAGGTCATAAGAAGCCTGAAAAATCTCTGCAGTGTTATCTGATGTGCAAGTGAGAAGAACCACTCACGTCTGGCAGAAGCAAGAGGTGCAAGATGGAGGCATCAAAAGAACTCCGTGATGATTTCAGAGACACAATGGCCAGAAGTGGGATCTCACTCACTTTCAGTGGAGACAGTCTTTACTGAAATGTGGATGTGTGTGCAAGAGGCACACACAAGAGTTATAGCAGACAAAGATCCAGGAAAATCAGGCTTGGGCATGTGGAAGGCAGGAGTTTGGTTTTGGATGACTTTAAAGTGCAGAGGTACTTGGGAATCACTGTCCCAGGGGAACTACCCAGTAGGCAGTGAGCACATGAGACAGAGATTCAGAGTAGGAACATCAGGAGATAACAGAGGCATCAGGAGACACTGGAAACACCAGCAGGTACTGGAGACACCAGAAGATACTGAAGATGTCAAGAGGTACAGGAGACATCAGGAGGCACCAGGAGGTATGAGAGACACCAGGAGGTGTAGGAGATTTCAGGAGGGACTCAAGACATCTGGAAGTGTAGGAGACACCAGGTGATATCGGAGACATCAGGAGAGGTACCTGAGACAACAGGAAGTACAGGAGATACCAGGTGGTACTGGTGGCGCAGGAGGCAGGGACAGGACAGTGCATCCCAGGGGAGCTTATAGCAGTGGAGGAGTAGGCAGGGGGCTTCATGCCTCAGGTGAGGGGGGAAGAGGCTGGCAGCAAGGAATACCTGGAAACACCTGTGGCAGAGAACAGTGCAGCTGCCTAGGAGGGACAGAGGGCTCCAGGTCATTGGGGGCTGGTGTTGCACACATGAAACCTGAAACAGGGTCATTTCCATGTGGAGCAGACTTGCTTTCTTCTTCATGTTTTTCTCTTTGTCAATAAAGTATCTGTGCGTACTTAGCACATGGAAGTCACTGAAGAAGAAGGAGAAGAACAAGGAGCAGAAGGCGTGCTGACTGGGCCCCAGCCAAAGGGCCCCACCACCATATCACCCACTCTGTGACCCCTCACAATTTGGTAAACTCAGCTCTCCACAGTACAGTTGGCCCTGGCTGTGGCCTCACCAGGAGTCCTGGCTGGGCTGCGCAGCCTGTTCTTGGGCAGGAGATCACAGAGCCTATTCGGCTTCTACCCCAAGTTTGCACAAGAGTCTGGAGTGGAGAGGGGCAGGGGAGGGAGGAGGAAAGCAGGGAAATGACCTCAGATGGTTCCGTGGACACCTCCCCCCAGCCTGCAGTGGGCAGCCCAGCTCCAGCAAAGGCTGCCCACTCAGCGCCACCGCGCCGTGCCCTACAGTGAACCGTGATTCCTCTGGTCAGAGAGCTGCATGGACCTAATCACAGTGCTCACAGGGCAGGAAGTGGGAGGGTCTGCCCAGTGGGAGCAGGCCTGGAGTGAAGAGCTGCCCTCCCTGTTGGGCCTCCTCCTGAACAGCAGGAGCAGGCGCAGAGGAAGCCCAGTGGCCAAGCTCAGCACACACAAAGTCCTTCTCAGAAGAGAAGAGGTGGTATTCCACCCCGCGAGCAGAAGGGAAGCGAGTCCCCCCGCAGGAATGGTAGCAGTTTATGTCTGACGGGGGTGCATTGGCGGGCTCTGTGAGAGAAGTGAACGAAACACAGCAAGGACTCAGGACCTCTCCCCAACGACGGCCCAGACTCTCCCAAGGTTGCTCTCGGAGCCCTCCAGAGTCCCCTACCAGCAACAGCCAGGAGCAGCGGTGGGGAGTTCAAGCCTTAGCACTGGACCCCCTGGCAGGCCACTAGAGAGGCGTTGCCAGACCAACTGCCCACAGCACAGAGTATGGGGCCCAGGCCAGCTGCCCACTGCAGACAGAATGGAGGTATAGTATCCGGGCTCCAGGAGAATCTGTCTCTTGGCTGCCTCCCTCTGATATCTGCCCATGACCAGACATCAAGGCGTGACTGTGGTCCTGTCCTTTGGCTGGCAGGCTGCTCTGGAAGGATTTGAATGTGGGCAGCAGGGAGGGCTTCTCTGGTGCCAGGAGCTGCAGGGTCCTCCCCATCCTGGCCCTCTCCTGGTTGAGCTCTTCTGCCACCCGTGGTTGCTCTTAGAACACAACCCAGTTCCTCGTGTGCCTGTGAGATGCTGCAAACCCATCGGCCAGGCACAGAGCAGCTCCCTCTCGGCTCTGGGCAGCAGCTTTTCCTTCTCGGGCCCTCAGGAGCTGCTGTCTGCGCCCTGCCCCCATCTCTGCATGGCTGACTCTGTCCTTTCTGCTCTTGATGGTGAACCACCTCTACAGACAGGTGCCCAACTGTGGGTCTACCCTTTCTTCTCGTGCCTCAGTGGTCCTCTGCCTTCCTAAAGCTGATGCAGGAGGCATGTTCAACCATAGCCCCAGGGTCAGACGGCCCTGGTGGTACACAGGGGTAGATGGTGGCATGACCTGGGTCCATGTGTCACCTTGCCCTGAGCCCCAGAGACCCTATGTCCCTCCCACAGAGTCTCCTCCCAGCACTTCCTGCTGACCAGTGTCTCTTGCAGGGGCAAACCTCCTGTCCTGCTCAGCAAGCAGGGCTCAGCTACAGTGGGAGAAAGCAGGCTAAGGGCACTGCCTGGTGGATGGAAGGCTGGGCATCTCTGGATGACACCCTCTGGTGTCTCCTGAGGGTGACAAGGTTGAGAGCGGAGTGACCTCTGAGCCACCCCCTGTTCTGAAGCTCATGCTCTTGGCTTTTCCAGTGTTAGCGTTTGCAGACACACACCCTGTAGGTGACAGTGAGCAGCTAGGCCTGTTGCTCAACATGCTGTGAGTAACTCCTGTTCCGTGAAGAGGGCGACTTTGGTAGAAATGACTTTCTCAGGAACCAGTTCTGCCCTTTGGCCTCTTCTTGGCCTCCCTTAAACAGCTGCCAAGGACAAATCTCAAGGGAAGGGCAACTATGGGGCTGGAGTCCGACAGTGCCCAGTACCCAGAGACTGGGAGGACGTGGACCTCCTGGACAGGCTCCTGCAGACGTGCTGAGCTCAGGAATGCCCAGCAGCTGCTGTCCCAGTGACTGCTGGACAAGAGACATCCAGGTGTTGTCTTTGGGGGTTTGCACCATGAGCGCTTCCTCTAGGCAGCCATGACACAGGGCCCGAGAGAATATGCTGCCCTGTCCAGTACTCACCACAAGCAGTGTCTGCCTGCTGTCCTCCCCGGGGCTGAGTGGGTGGAGCTGCACCAGCACAGGGCCAGCCCATGCTGCCCAGGTCAGTCTGCCTGGGGCACAGCTGTGTGAAAGGTACACAGGACCACATCTGCTGACTCCCAGGTGTCCTGCACACTCACTGAATGGAAGTCCAGGCTTGGTGCTCATCAAAATGTCAGCGTGGTGGGTCCAATCATGCTTTCTGTTTTAGAAAGTCGTTTGCATTAAGTCTACTAGGCAAGCCACACAGCAGAATTACTAGATTAAGATGCATAACACAGAATGACAGCAGAGGGTCAGGGGACGTGAGCCCTGGCAGAATCCTGCGCAGGTACGTGGTGACCACGAGGCCTCCTCAGCAGCCTGTCCACCTGACCCCGCGTCCACGTCTTCTATCTACTCTGAGTCTTCCTCATTTCTTTTCCATGATTTCCCCCTGCTTTTTGTAGAGTGATCAAGTTTTCTTTTTAATTTTTCCCTGTGGGTTTTAGAGTCACACGGCATGTTTCTGTTCTTTTGGTTTCTGTCTTTACATTATAAACACATATGCAGATTCATTTCTTAGTACAAGTTTCTAAGGTAATCGTTTCAAAACTCCCCGCTGAGAGAAGGAGCTGCAGGACCCTCTCGACTCTGCCCTGCTCCTGCTCCACTCTCCGGAACCTGGCTTGAGATCCTTGTTCAGAGCTTTAAAGTCGCCAAGTTTCAGACCTGTTCTGAGCGTTCCCAGAGATGATGGCTTTCAGGCTGAAGCACCTCTCACTGCTTTTCAGGAACTGATCTTTTCTCCTCCCAGGACTTCTGGCTGGACTGCCCTTCCTGTGGGGACGTGGCTGCCGGGTGTGGGCTGCCCACCACGGGGCCCTCGCTGCATGTGTCCAGGTTTCTGCTTCCTTCGGCCTCCACTAGGATGGCTGCCTGGAGTCAGATCCTCCTGGACACTTGAGAGCCGCGCTGCATGTCCCTCCCGCTGGGCTGGGAGCTGGGGCCAGCTGGCTGGGTCTCCTTTACAGCACTGGGATCCCGGGCTGGGCGGGCATCAGGGGCACTGGTGCTCGGCTCCCTGCAGGGGTCTGGGCTTTGCTCAGCACCTGACAGGCCCCAGGATGAGCTTCCCCAGCCGGGGCTCCCAGGAGCCCTTCCTCCAGTGACGGCTTCTTCCCTCTTCACCCTGCTCTACAGCAGGGCAGTGAACCTGCGAGGCCCACTTCCCCTTCCTGAGAAGAACTGCGCAGCCTGCTTCGCAGTTCATTTATTCACACTTCTGTCTCTTCTAAAATTCAAAGCACAGCTTGTATTTTAGATTTAAGCAATCTTATTCCTGACTTCCATGATAACTAATTGGCTTTGGGCACCTGCCCCCCGACTCACTTGGGCAGTCTCCTCCTTCTTGGAGGTGCTGCTTGGCTGTGGGACGGGCTGTTCCCTCGGGGTGGGCTCTTGAGATGCTGCTTGTTCTTGGCGGGTGGTGACTCCAGGCCAGGCAGGGGCGAGCCTCCCGCTGGAGCTCAGGCTCAGGCCCTCCCGGAGGGAGACTCTGGCCAGCACTGGGCTCCGGCGCCCCCGCCCATCCCTGGATCACCTGCTCCCAGCCTGGCCATGCTTTGCCTGGATCTGGCCCCTCTGCCAGCTTCCAGCCTGACTGAGAGGATCCCGGGGATGGACACTGCACACTGTCTCTGAGCCTCACAGGCTTAGCAAACACCTGGACAGTGGCTTCAGTTTCCCTCCTGGGGGGCCTGGAGGGAGTGGCCTCTGGGTGTGGGGATGGCTCCCTGGCTCCAAGTCAAAGATGGAGTGCAGCTGCGTCTTCCATGGAGCTCCAGGCTCTCCTTCTGGTTGCGATTCCTGGAGAGTCCCGTTCCTTGTCCTTCGGTGTGGCCACCCCTGTCTTTCCACCTACCATCTTTCCCGGTTCAGAGTTTGGTAATCAGATGGGAGAGACCTCAGCAGGCGCTCATTTTGTCATCCGAAAAATGGATGCATTTCTGTTGCTTTAGAATGAAGCTAGTGGGGCTGGGTTGTGGCTCAGTGGTGGAGCGCTTGCCTAGCATGTGTGCGGCCCTGGGTCTGATTCTCAGCACCACATATAAATAAATGATTAAAATTAAGGTCCATCAACATCTAAAAATATTTTAAAATAAAAATAAAATGCAGTTAGTAAGTCCTGTTCCATACAGAGGGGCACATCTTGTAGAAATGCCTCCCTGAGGGACCAGTTCCGTGTTTCAGAGGCATTAGTGGTGGAGACCTGGGTAAGAGACCGCTCTGTGTTGGGCAGGAGGACATGGGCCATGCTGCACACAGGAACCAGCTGTGGCTCCGCTCACCTCCTGTCCATCACAAGAGAATGTCCCTGAGGACGGACACATGGGACACTGCCCTTGGGAGAGGAAGAGCAGCTCAGTGTGGGGCACTGGGTGGTCTGTACAGGGTCAGTGGGGTCAAGTGCCAAGGGGAGCTGGTGAAAGAGGAGCTTTACGTGGGTTGGAGAGCCGTGCCCTCGGGGCCTGACGTGCAGAAATGCTGGCGGGTTCCGACGCTTCCTGCTCCTCCAGTGTGTCCAGCTACTGTTCCCAGCTGGCGTTTGGCTACAAACTGTGGAGCAGCAGCCACTCTAAGCGCAGTCTCCCTGGGCCCCAAGCTGCCCCTTGACCCACGAGCCACCACACACACACACTTGGCCTTGCAGCTCCTCCAGCCAGTCAGCTTCCCTTCCCTTTGACTGTGCGGCCCAGCCCTGCCGCGGTCCTCACCAGCAGTGTGTGGGGATGCTGTCCCTCTCCCGATCCCTGCCTGGAGCAGCAGGTGTCTGCTGTGTTCTGAGGCGGGAAGTACTGCTGCTCAGGCAGCGCCAGGGCTTTGCCACTACTGCAGAGACCAGGCTCTGGTTTCCCTGCGCTCGTCCACGCCGCAGGCACTGCCAAGGCAGTGAGCAGTCAGACTCTGGCACTCTTGGGCCACTCCTGGGCTACGAGTGGCCCCCTGCCTTGGGACTTTCTGACCACCTCCACAACAGCCACACTCCACCCCCTACGGAAGCAACAGGGACAGGATGTTCGTAGCAGTGTGGAGCCAATGGTCAATGGGTGCTGACACCACACAGGCCATCAGCAGAAGACAGTGGGGGCTTGTGAGTGTGTGTGCATGCATGTGTGTGTGATGTGTGAGACAGTAGGGGCTTGTGAGTGTGCATGCATGTGTGTGTGATGTGTGAGACAGTAGGGGCTTGTGAGTGTGCATGCATGTGTGTGATGTGTGAGACGGTGGGGGCTTGTGAGTGTGCATGCATGTGTGTGATGTGTGAGACAGTAGGGGCTTGTGAGTGTACATGCATGTGTGTGTGATGTGTGAGACAGTAGGGGCTTGTGAGTGTGCATGCATGTGTGTGTGATGTGTGAGACAGTGGGGCTTGTGAGTGTGCATGCATGTGTGTGTGATGTGTGAGACAGTGGGGCTTGTGAGTGTGCATGCATGTGTGTGATGTGTGAGACGATGGGGGCTTGTGAGTGTGCATGCGTGCATGTGTGTGTGATGTGTGAGATGATGGGTGTTTGTGAGTGTGCATGCATGCATGTGTGATGTGTGAGATGGTGGGGGCTGAGTGTGCAAGCATGCATGTGTGTGTGATGTGTGAGATGGTGGGTATTTGTGAGTGTGCATGCATGTGTGTGTGATGTGTGAGACAGTGGGGGTTTGTGAGTGCGCATGCATGCATGTGTGTGTGATGTGTGAGACAGTGGGGCTTGTGAGTGTGCATGCATGTGTGTGTGATGTGTGAGATGGTGGGGGCTGAGTGTGCAAGCATGCATGTGTGTGTGATGTGTGAGATGGTGGGTATTTGTGAGTGTGCATGCATGTGTGTGTGATGTGTGAGACAGTGGGGGTTTGTGAGTGCGCATGCATGCATGTGTGTGTGATGTGTGAGACAGTGGGGCTTGTGAGTGTGCATGCATGTATGTGTGATGTGTGAGATGGTGGGGGCTTGTGAGTGCGCATGCATGCATGTGTGTGTGATATGTGCGATGGTGGAGGCTGAGTGTGCAAGCATGCGTGTGTGCGTGGCATTTGAGAGGGTGATTGATTGAGGGTTGGGCACTGTACACGTAGTCAGTGTGAGCGCTGATGGTGTGGCATTTGTGTGGACGTCAGTGCACTTCGGTGCTTGCACATGGACTTGGGCACTTGTGTGAGTGTATGTGGGCATGTGTGTGAGGCTGTGTGGTGGTAGTGTTCATGTGTGGACACGTGGGCGTGTGACGACTCGTTGTCCTGGTCTTGTCGATTCAGCGGTAGCCGCTCTCCTCCCGCAGGCTGGAGGCCATGACTGACACATCCCTCCCACCCTGGCCTTCGGGGCCTGCCAGGGGAAGACGCAGGGCTGTGCGGTGGGCTCACAGCACTTACAGGGCTTGGAGGGGGGATCCAACCTTGGAGAGTAGCCAGTCAGCCTAGAGCCAGTGTGACGGCCAGCGTGGCTCCCTTCCTGCTTTCCCACCTCCCACTGACGGCAGCCTTCCCCACGGATCCTCTGCACTGGGAACCTGCGTGAGGGGCTCGTGGGCAGAGGGGACCCCCGGGGGGCATGCAGAGTGAGGGGACTCAGGAGCACAAGCAAGGCGGGGGTGTGACTGTCCTGTGCATGCTGGAGGCCGAGGTGGGGGCATCCTGAGTGTCCTCACCCAGAGTGAAGCTCAGTGGCAGGAGGCCTTGTGGACAAGGCCAAGGGGTCAGAAATGCCAGCATGGCAGCTCCTGGACATAGCCCCTCTGGGGTAGCGAACTTTCAACCAAAGTGAGTCCCTGCCTGTGTGCTCAGCACAATGGGTCCCTTCCAGTTCTCAGGAGAAGAGGGAGAGGCAGCCCACCTGTGGAGCCCTGGGCCATCCCAGGAAAACCTCAGGTCGGGAGGAGGTGACAACTGCTGCCTCCCAGTGCCTGCGCCCCATCCCTGCCCTGCATACTGCAGGCAGCCTGAAGGCCCCAGGCCCCGTGCAGGGAGCCCAGGGCTCCCCAGACACCCTCTGGCTCTCTGGCTCCCTCCCTTCCTGACCCGTGAGGGTGGGTATCAGGTCAGCTTTCCCCGGGCACCTGGGTACAGGTGGACGTCTGGCCACATGCGTCCTTGGTGGCAGCTTCGGTCACCTCTCCTGTAACAGGACCCTACAGGGACGGCCATCAGACCAAATGGACCACTCCTCCCCAAAGGGTCCGGGTCACACTGAAAACGAAGCGAGCTAGGCCTGCTCTGGACGCTCGACCACAACCACGGCTTCCCCTCGGGCTTCCATGCTCTCATTTCCAGGAGGACTGTGGAGACATGGGGACCCAGCTCCCCTGGAGGCAGGATGCTGCTAGTGTCGAAATGGGGTGATGTGGCAGCCACACTGTGCGGAGGGCTGACCCTCAGCCCTCTGCACCAGTGACCCCACTGCTGGGTCAGCACCGGTACGCACAGCAGGTCTCTCAGGCCTGGGCGGGAGAAGGGACCCTGAGGACCTGCAGACACCGACAGGCTGTCCCTGGAGCCTCAGTGGACGCCACAGTGGACTCGGTGGGGACTGAGCAAGCGTCAGCCCTGTTCAGGAGGCAGCAGCAACGCCTCTGGAGAATCACAGGGCCTCCTGGGCGGGCACAGGCTCAGCCCTGCAGAGTGGAGCTGGGCGCAGCTCCGGATGAGGGGCTTTTCCCTGAGGGAACCTGCCCAGCTGCTGCGGAGAGCCAAGGCCAGTGCTGAGCAGTACGTGGCGAGGGCAGCCCGGCGGCCAGTCCACAGGGTTGGAGGAGGGCTTACGGCTGTGTTTGCACCATGCAGGCAAAGGCTGGCACCTGGCCAGCGCAGGAAGGGCTGTTGGGGCAGGGCTGGGCCAGCCTCCTCACACAGCATAGCCTCCTGCCAGCAAAGAGGCAGGGGCCGAGGACAGCCCGAGTCTTCCCCACCCCTGGGAACAGCAACCACGTGTGCAGAGGACAGGTTGTCCCCCAGCTAAGGAACTACACCTACCCCCAGCCTGAGCACCACTCGCCCAGAACAGCCAGGGCAGGAGGGAGCGCAGCCCAGGCAAGGTGCTGAGTCTGGAGCCTCTAGGCTGAGACTGTGGGAGGAGGGTGGAGCTAGGAAATGGCAGAGGAGCGGGGAGATGTCCCCAGGATGGCTCCTTTCCCAGCGCAGGCCGTGGCCTGTGCAGATCCCCAGCAGTGGGTTCCTTAGAGGCTGTCAGAACTGGAAAACAAGAAAGGCTGACTTATCCTGCTGTTGTGAGCCAGGGATGCTGTGGGCTCTGTGCCCCTGCTCAATGGCAGGCATGTGGAAGGTGTGGCGTGTGGCAGGCATGTGCAGGTGTGTGGCAGGCATGTGGTGTGTGACAGGAAGTGGCAGGCATGTAACAGGAGGTGCAGGAGGTGGCAAGAGGTGGCAGGCATGTCGCAGGCGTGTGTCAGGTGTGTGGCAGGAGGTGCAGGAGGTGCAGGCATGTAACAGGCATGTGACAGGTGTGTGGCAGGAGGTCCAGGAGTTGGCAGACATTTGTCAGGCATGTGGCAGGAGGTCCAGGAGGTGGCAAGAGGTGGCAGGCATTTGCCAGGCATGTGGCAGGAGGTGCTGGAGGTGCAGGAGGTGCAGGCATGTCGCAGGCGTGTGACAGGTGTGTGGCAGGAGGTCCAGGAGGTGGCAGGCATGTGCCAGGCATGTGGCAGGCATGTGGCAGGAGGCCCAGGAGGTGGCAGGAAGTGAAGGAGGGGGCAGGCATGTGCCAGGCATGTGGCAGGCGTGTGGCAGGAGGTCCAGGAGGTGGCAGGAAGTGAAGGAGGTGGCAGGCATGTGCCAGGCATGTGGCAGGCGTGTGGCAGGAGGTCCAGGAGGTGGCAGGAAGTGAAGGAGGTGGCAGGAGGTGAAGGAGGTGGCAGGCATGTGGCAGGTGTTTGGCAGAAGGTCCAGGAGGTGATAGGAGGTACAGGAGGTACAGGATGTGCAGGATGTGGCAGACGTGTGGCAGGAGGTGCAGGAGGTGGCAGGAGGTGCAGGAGGTGGCAGGCATGTGGCAGGAGGTCCAGGAGGTGCAGAGGTGGAGGCAAGGGCCATGCCTGGTGTGCTTGGCCCCACCTGTGGCTTGGTCAAGCCTTTCACGTTTTTCTTTCATCAAAGTGTATGACTCAGGGCCACTGCAGAACCTAGGAGCATTTGAAACCAACTAGCACCATCGCTCCAGGCTGAGGTTCTTTGCTCCACAGGCCAGAAGCCAACAAAGACAGCACCCGCTGCTCTCCCATGACCCGGCTCCCAGCAAGGAAGGAGCAGAAAGCACAATGAACAACGTAGGCCAGCAGGTCAGGCAGGTGCAGATGGGGTAGGAGAGGGCCCCAGGCAAGGGAAGATGGCTGCTGGAGCCAGGTACACACAGTCCTCAGACACAGGGCTGGCAATGGAGGAAAGACTGCATGCCTCCTGCTGGCGGGACCCAAAGGGTCACAAGAAGTGTCTGAAGGAAAGTCCTGGGGTCAGGGCTACTTCAGGTGGCTGGGTGGCAGGAAGGTCTGGCAGGGAGTGAGGTAAGAACAGGAGCCAGCTCAGAACAGATTCCAGGGCACAGAGAAAGCAACTGAGAGCTGGCCCTGCAGGAGAGAGGAACTCCAGCCACAGGCGCCTCAGTGGGACAGGAAGCGGCACCCTCGCAGCCTGCGCTCTCAGGACCATGTCCTCAGGTCTCCATGCCTCGCCTGAGCCACGACAGGGACACGCGCTGCTGGACTTACCGTGTCCATTCCTGGCCCTTTCCAGATCTTGTCTGGCGGTGGTGTGAAGCTGGCTGGGAGACGGGCAAGGCAGGCTCTAAAGGTCAGCCAGCCCTACTCCTGGGCTCTGTGGGCCTGCCTGTCCCTGGGAAGGTCTGTGAGGTCCATGCCCCGTCCTGAGTTGGCCCAGCTGGCAGAGACCGCAGTCTAGACGCCCAGCAACAGGTCGTTTGCCACATTCTTCCTGGTGCTCTGCGCAGGAGAGCCTGCAGCGACGAACTCAGCCCCTGTCCTGGAGGATCTTGCTGGGAGAGTCAGATGGCCAGCAGCAGGCCACACCAGTGAGGGCAGCTGTATTCTGTGGTCAAGAGTGCAGGGGAGGAAGAGATGGCCCCGCGGGAAAAGCTTCGAGGAAGTCCTCCTGCAATCAGCTGCAGGAGCCATCGGTGGCCTGAGGCAGGACTGACACAGCAGGAGGGAGGGTCCCCAGCAGGCTGGGCCATTCGCGGGGTCCGTGTCTGGGGGATGGAATCTGCCTGCAGGACATACCAGCTCCCCGAGGACGAGGCTCCCAGCAGGGTCAGCAGGGCGTGTGGGGCAGTCAGCTGAGGCTGCTGCTGCAGGCAGGCCAGCGAAAGGGGCCCTCTGCACCTCCTCCTGGGTCCAGAGGCCCTCCAGTGAGCTTGCCCAGCACTGACGTGACCCCTGAGCAGGACAGAGGGACAGCCAAGGAGCGGACACCTATCCCCAGGGGCCGTTCCACTCTCCATCTCAGCAGCCACCGCTTTGCTAACTGAGATGACACACGAATTCGAGTGCCCCCAGCCCCGTGCCACTGGCCAGCCCGGGGCAACTCCAGCTTAGCACAGGGCATGCTGTGGGCAATGACCACTCTCCTATGCTGCCCTGCTGCCTCCAGGCCCGTCGTGGCAGAGTGGTGAGCCCGAGGGTAACAGGCGCACAGGGCAGGAAGCCTGCCGCCCCTCCCCCAGCTCCCCGGCCACACAGCACCTCAGCACCAGGGGTCCCAGGCCAACCCCCTGCCCCGCAGCGGGTGAGAACCCAGGCATGCTGTTCAAGCTGGCTGGAAAGCTTGTCATGGACAGGACATTCATGTGATCCCTCAGCAGAAGGCCAAGGCTTGAGGCCATGGAGGTGAGGCAGGTAAAGGTGGCGTGAGAAGGCACAGGCCATGTGAACAGGGGCCTGGACACTGACCACCGAGTTCCAGCCTGAAGTGAGGGGGAAAGGAGCAAATGAAGAGGAGGAATCGACGCCATAGCTGGAGGGCTCGTCCTGCACCTCGAAGAACAGGGTTCCGGGTCCCAGGGAATGCGGCCCAGGCTGGAGGTGAAGGACCCAAGGCTCATCCGGGAGAAGCCCTGATCAGCTGCCCCAAGCTCTGAGCCATGGCCAGGGGCCCCTCGTCTCACTGGCATTGCCAGCGGGTTCAGAAAGAGAAAGGTTTTGAGAAAATGCATGCAACTCTCTTCACTGGGAACCAAAAGGTAGTGCAATGGAGATGCTGCAATGGAGAGAAGAGAACAGCTGGGGACCTGGGAAAGCCACCACCTCACCACCCTAGGCACCCGGCTGAGGACCCGGGAAAGCTGTTCACTTCACCACCCTGGGCAGCCAGCTGGGGATTCCAGGAAAGCCACCTGCCAGGTGCCGTGGGCTCCTCCTTAGCACAGTGGACACCAGCTTGGTGTCAGTGAGCATGGAACCTGCAGCCCTGAGCATGCTCCTGGGGACAGCACGCAGCTGCCAACATGGGGACCTGCAGTGGCTGCTCAGCGTGGCTGGAAAACTGATCAGAGCCACAGAGTCTCAGGCCTCAGCCCACACCTGCCCAATCAGAAGCTCCTGAAGGGCCACGAAGTCTGGGACATGAGAACGCTCGGGAGGACGCAGGAGGGAACCCCCAGAGCAGTTTAGAAGATGCCGGGGGCCACACAAGGTTGGCAAGGTGTTTGCCCGGGGATAGCCACGTGGAGGAGGCCCGTCACTTGGCTTGCAGGGAGGACACGGCAAGAGAAGGCTCACCCGCAAGGCTGACAGCTCCCCGCGGCAACAAGGCAGGCCTCCTCACCTCCCCTTCAGTCTCCTTTCCAGAGAAGATGAAAACCCTGGCATGGGTCTAGGCAGTAACGGGGTTCAGGACCACGGAGGGGCACACAGCTGGTGGCTGGGAGCTCCTGCCAGGGCCCCGCACCGGCCAACAGTGCTGTGGTCTGCAGAGGAGGCACTGCCCGCCACCTCCGGGCAGCCCTCTCGCCCACTGCGCCTGGCCCGCCTGCCACCCCTTCCCACGCCGACGGTCCCCAATGCAGCCAGTCAGTCCTGCATTCCATCGGCTTAGAATCTCTCCATCCTTTGCCCTGGTGGGCACCTAATTAAACAAATTAACGATCTGAAACAGAAGCTGTGCTTAATGAACCTTGCTTGGTCTTGCAAAGGTGCCAGGGCAGTTTCTCTACAAATAGCCACCAGTCCTCAAGCAGCAGGACCCTGGCCACCTGCTCTCTGCCTTCTTCCACGTGGGCACTGCCCATGCTTCCCAACTTCCCTGCCTCAGCCCCTGCTAGGTACCAGCAGAGTGGCCCCCTCTGTCCTCTCTACAACACAGGGAATGGAGCCCCGCCTCAGCTGGGGCTAGGATGACCTTGGCTGTCTTCATATTAATCACAGAATCTAGGCTGGGGGTGAGGGGAGATGACTCGAGGGCCCTCTGTGAAAACAGGATCTGTGCTGTCGATAAGAGGGCAGACACATGGGCGTGAGCTTCCAATACGGCCTCACACTTCACTTCAGGCCAAGAATTCCTAATAGCAGATTATTATAAGGGCAACAAGCTCAGGGAAACAGAATTCTCCAGGAACAACGGAGGAAGAGGGGGTAAAGGAAGAACTTACAGAGAAGGTAAGGCATGGCAGACAGAGGAGAAGGAGGAAGAGTGAAGATGAGTTGTGAGAGGGAAACAAAGGAACAGGACGGGAAGGAGAGAGAAGAGGAGGAGGAGCAAGGGAGGAGGAAGGCCCCAGGGGAGGGAAGGACACAGGACGGGAAGGAGAGAGAAGAGGAGGAGGAACAAGGGAGGAGGAAGGCCCCAGGGGAGGGAAGGACACAGGACAGGAAGGAGAGAGAAGAGGAGGAAGAGGGAGGAGGAAGGCCCAGGGGATGGAAGGACACAGGACAGGAAGGAGAGAGAAGAGGAGGAAGAGGGAGGAGGAAGGCCCAGGGGATGGAAGGACACAGGACAGGAAGGAGAGAGAAGAGGAGGAAGAGGGAGGAGGAAGGCCCAGGGGAGGGAAGGACACAGGACGGGAAGGAGAGAGAAGAGGAGGAAGAGGGAGGAGGAAGGCCCAGGGGATGGAAGGACACAGGACGGGAAGGAGTGAGAAGAGGAGGAGGAAGAGGGAGGAGGAAGGCCCCAGGGGATGGAAGGACAAAGGACGGGAGGAGAGAGAAGAGGAGGAGGAGCAAGGGAGGAGGAAGGCCCCAGGGGAAGGAAGGACACAGGACGGGAGGAGAGAGAAGAGGAGGAAGAGGGAGGAGGAAGGCCCCAGGGGAGGGAAGGACACAGGACGGGAGGAGAGAGAAGAGGAGGAGGAAGAGGGAGGAGGAAGGCCCAGGGGATGGAAGGACACAGGACGGGAAGGAGAGAGAAGAGGAGGAGGAAGAGGGAGGAGGAAGGCCCAGGGGAAGGAAGGACAAAGGACGGGAGGAGAGAGAAGAGGAGGAGGAAGAGGGAGGAGGAAGGCCCAGGGGAAGGAAGGACAAAGGACGGGAAGGAGAGAGAAGAGGAGGAAGAGGGAGGAGGAAGGCCCAGGGGAGGGAAGGACACAGGACGGGAAGGAGAGAGAAGAGGAGGAAGAGGGAGGAGGAAGGCCCAGGGGAGGGAAGGACACAGGACGGGAGGAGAGAGAAGAGGAGGAGGAAGAGGGAGGAGGAAGGCCCAGGGGAAGGAAGGACAAAGGACGGGAAGGAGAGAGAAGAGGAGGAGGAAGAGGGAGGAGGAAGGCCCAGGGGAGGGAAGGACAAAGGACGGGAAGGAGAGAGAAGAGGAGGAGGAAGAGGGAGGAGGAAGGCCCAGGGGAAGGAAGGACAAAGGACGGGAGGAGAGAGAAGAGGAGGAAGAGGGAGGAGGAAGGCCCAGGGGAAGGAAGGACAAAGGACGGGAGGAGAGAGAAGAGGAGGAAGAGGGAGGAGGAAGGCCCCAGGGGATGGAAGGACACAGGACGGGAGGAGAGAGAAGAGGAGGAAGAGGGAGGAGGAAGGCCCAGGGGAGGGAAGGACACAGGACGGGAAGGAGAGAGAAGAGGAGGAAGAGGGAGGAGGAAGGCCCAGGGGAGGGAAGGACACAGGACGGGAAGGAGAGAGAAGAGGAGGAGGAAGAGGGAGGAGGAAGGCCCCAGGGGAAGGAAGGACAAAGGACGGGAAGGAGAGAGAAGAGGAGGAGGAAGAGGGAGGAGGAAGGCCCCAGGGGAAGGAAGGACAAAGGACGGGAAGGAGTGAGAAGAGGAGGAGGAAGAGGGAGGAGGAAGGCCCAGGGGATGGAAGGACAAAGGACGGGAAGGAGAGAGAAGAGGAGGAAGAGGGAGGAGGAAGGCCCAGGGGAGGGAAGGACACAGGACGGGAAGGAGTGAGAAGAGGAGGAGGAAGAGGGAGGAGGAAGGCCCCAGGGGATGGAAGGACACAGGACGGGAGGAGAGAGAAGAGGAGGAAGAGGGAGGAGGAAGGCCCAGGGGAGGGAAGGACACAGGACGGGAGGAGAGAGAAGAGGAGGAGGAAGAGGGAGGAGGAAGGCCCAGGGGATGGAAGGACACAGGACGGGAAGGAGAGAGAAGAGGAGGAAGAGGGAGGAGGAAGGCCCAGGGGAGGGAAGGACACAGGACGGGAGGAGAGAGAAGAGGAGGAGGAAGAGGAGGAGGAAGGCCCAGGGGAGGGAAGGACACAGGACAGGAAGGAGAGAGAAGAGGAGGAAGAGGGAGGAGGAAGGCCCAGGGGAGGGAAGGACACAGGACGGGAAGGAGTGAGAAGAGGAGGAGGAAGAGGGAGGAGGAAGGCCCCAGGGGATGGAAGGACACAGGACGGGAGGAGAGAGAAGAGGAGGAAGAGGGAGGAGGAAGGCCCAGGGGAGGGAAGGACACAGGACGGGAGGAGAGAGAAGAGGAGGAGGAAGAGGGAGGAGGAAGGCCCAGGGGATGGAAGGACACAGGACGGGAAGGAGAGAGAAGAGGAGGAAGAGGGAGGAGGAAGGCCCAGGGGAGGGAAGGACACAGGACGGGAGGAGAGAGAAGAGGAGGAGGAAGAGGGAGGAGGAAGGCCCAGGGGAGGGAAGGACACAGGACAGGAAGGAGAGAGAAGAGGAGGAAGAGGAGGAGGAAGGCCCAGGGGAGGGAAGGACACAGGACGGGAAGGAGAGAGAAGAGGAGGAGGAAGAGGGAGGAGGAAGGCCCCAGGGGAAGGAAGGACAAAGGACGGGAAGGAGAGAGAAGAGGAGGAGGAAGAGGGAGGAGGAAGGCCCCAGGGGAAGGAAGGACAAAGGACGGGAAGGAGTGAGAAGAGGAGGAGGAAGAGGGAGGAGGAAGGCCCAGGGGATGGAAGGACACAGGACGGGAAGGAGAGAGAAGAGGAGGAAGAGGGAGGAGGAAGGCCAGGGGAGGGAAGGACACAGGACGGGAAGGAGAGAGAAGAGGAGGAGGAAGAGGGAGGAGGAAGGCCCCAGGGGAAGGAAGGACAAAGGACGGGAAGGAGTGAGAAGAGGAGGAGGAAGAGGGAGGAGGAAGGCCCAGGGGAGGGAAGGACAAAGGACGGGAAGGAGAGAGAAGAGGAGGAAGAGGGAGGAGGAAGGCCCAGGGGAGGGAAGGACACAGGACGGGAAGGAGTGAGAAGAGGAGGAGGAAGAGGGAGGAGGAAGGCCCCAGGGGATGGAAGGACACAGGACGGGAGGAGAGAGAAGAGGAGGAAGAGGGAGGAGGAAGGCCCAGGGGAGGGAAGGACACAGGACGGGAGGAGAGAGAAGAGGAGGAGGAAGAGGGAGGAGGAAGGCCCAGGGGATGGAAGGACACAGGACGGGAAGGAGAGAGAAGAGGAGGAAGAGGGAGGAGGAAGGCCCAGGGGAGGGAAGGACACAGGACGGGAGGAGAGAGAAGAGGAGGAGGAAGAGGGAGGAGGAAGGCCCAGGGGAGGGAAGGACACAGGACAGGAAGGAGAGAGAAGAGGAGGAAGAGGGAGGAGGAAGGCCCAGGGGAGGGAAGGACACAGGACGGGAAGGAGAGAGAAGAGGAGGAGGAAGAGGGAGGAGGAAGGCCCCAGGGGAAGGAAGGACAAAGGACGGGAAGGAGAGAGAAGAGGAGGAGGAAGAGGGAGGAGGAAGGCCCCAGGGGAAGGAAGGACAAAGGACGGGAAGGAGTGAGAAGAGGAGGAGGAAGAGGGAGGAGGAAGGCCCAGGGGATGGAAGGACACAGGACGGGAAGGAGAGAGAAGAGGAGGAAGAGGGAGGAGGAAGGCCCAGGGGAGGGAAGGACACAGGACGGGAAGGAGAGAGAAGAGGAGGAGGAAGAGGGAGGAGGAAGGCCCCAGGGGAAGGAAGGACAAAGGACGGGAAGGAGTGAGAAGAGGAGGAGGAAGAGGGAGGAGGAAGGCCCAGGGGAGGGAAGGACACAGGACGGGAAGGAGAGAGAAGAGGAGGAGGAAGAGGGAGGAGGAAGGCCCCAGGGGAAGGAAGGACAAAGGACGGGAAGGAGTGAGAAGAGGAGGAGGAAGAGGGAGGAGGAAGGCCCAGGGGATGGAAGGACACAGGACGGGAAGGAGAGAGAAGAGGAGGAGGAAGAGGGAGGAGGAAGGCCCAGGGGAGGGAAGGACACAGGACGGGAAGGAGAGAGAAGAGGAGGAAGAGGGAGGAGGAAGGCCCAGGGGAGGGAAGGACACAGGACGGGAAGGAGAGAGAAGAGGAGGAGGAAGAGGGAGGAGGAAGGCCCCAGGGGAAGGAAGGACACAGGACGGGAAGGAGAGAGAAGAGGAGGAGGAAGAGGGAGGAGGAAGGCCCCAGGGGAAGGAAGGACACAGGACGGGAGGAGAGAGAAGAGGAGGAAGAGGGAGGAGGAAGGCCCAGGGGAGGGAAGGACACAGGACGGGAAGGAGAGAGAAGAGGAGGAGGAAGAGGGAGGAGGAAGGCCCCAGGGGAAGGAAGGACACAGGACGGGAGGAGAGAGAAGAGGAGGAAGAGGGAGGAGGAAGGCCCAGGGGAGGGAAGGACACAGGACGGGAGGAGAGAGAAGAGGAGGAAGAGGGAGGAGGAAGGCCCCAGGGGATGGAAGGACACAGGACGGGGAGGAGAGAGAAGAGGAGGAAGAGGGAGGAGGAAGGCCCAGGGGAGGGAAGGACACAGGACGGGAAGGAGAGAGAAGAGGAGGAGGAACAAGGGAGGAGGAAGGCCCCAGGGGAAGGAAGGACACAGGACGGGAGGAGAGAGAAGAGGAGGAAGAGGGAGGAGGAAGGCCCCAGGGGATGGAAGGACACAGGACGGGAAGGAGAGAGAAGAGGAGGAGGAAGAGGGAGGAGGAAGGCCCCAGGGGAAGGAAGGACACAGGACGGGAGGAGAGAGAAGAGGAGGAAGAGGGAGGAGGAAGGCCCAGGGGAGGGAAGGACACAGGACGGGAAGGAGAGAGAAGAGGAGGAGGAACAAGGGAGGAGGAAGGCCCAGGGGAGGGAAGGACACAGGACGGGAAGGAGAGAGAAGAGGAGGAGGAAGAGGGAGGAGGAAGGCCCCAGGGGAAGGAAGGACACAGGACGGGAAGGAGAGAGAAGAGGAGGAGGAAGAGGGAGGAGGAAGGCCCCAGGGGAAGGAAGGACACAGGACGGGAAGGAGAGAGAAGAGGAGGAGGAAGAGGGAGGAGGAAGGCCCCAGGGGAAGGAAGGACACAGGACGGGAGGAGAGAGAAGAGGAGGAAGAGGGAGGAGGAAGGCCCAGGGGAAGGAAGGACACAGGACGGGAAGGAGAGAGAAGAGGAGGAGGAAGAGGGAGGAGGAAGGCCCAGGGGAAGGAAGGACAAAGGACGGGAGGAGAGAGAAGAGGAGGAAGAGGGAGGAGGAAGGCCCAGGGGATGGAAGGACACAGGACGGGAGGAGAGAGAAGAGGAGGAGCAAGGGAGGAGGAAGGCCCAGGGGAGGGAAGGACACAGGACGGGAAGGAGAGAGAAGAGGAGGAGGAAGAGGGAGGAGGAAGGCCCCAGGGGAAGGAAGGACACAGGACGGGAGGAGAGAGAAGAGGAGGAAGAGGGAGGAGGAAGGCCCAGGGGATGGAAGGACACAGGACGGGAGGAGAGAGAAGAGGAGGAGCAAGGGAGGAGGAAGGCCCAGGGGAGGGAAGGACACAGGACGGGAAGGAGAGAGAAGAGGAGGAGGAAGAGGGAGGAGGAAGGCCCAGGGGAGGGAAGGACACAGGACGGGAGGAGAGAGAAGAGGAGGAGGAGCAAGGGAGGAGGAAGGCCCAGGGGATGGAAGGACACAGGACGGGAGGAGAGAGAAGAGGAGGAAGAGGGAGGAGGAAGGCCCAGGGGAGGGAAGGACACAGGACGGGAGGAGAGAGAAGAGGAGGAGGAACAAGGGAGGAGGAAGGCCCAGGGGAGGGAAGGACACAGGACGGGAAGGAGAGAGAAGAGGAGGAGGAACAAGGGAGGAGGAAGGCCCAGGGGAGGGAAGGACACAGGACGGGAAGGAGAGAGAAGAGGAGGAGGAAGAGGGAGGAGGAAGGCCCCAGGGGAAGGAAGGACACAGGACGGGAGGAGAGAGAAGAGGAGGAAGAGGGAGGAGGAAGGCCCAGGGGAGGGAAGGACACAGGACGGGAAGGAGAGAGAAGAGGAGGAGGAAGAGGGAGGAGGAAGGCCCCAGGGGAAGGAAGGACAAAGGACGGGAAGGAGAGAGAAGAGGAGGAGGAAGAGGGAGGAGGAAGGCCCCAGGGGATGAAAGGACACAGGACAGGAGCAGACTCAGGATCGGGGGCTTCCCTGCAGGGTGGGAGCGACTCTCCTCCCTGGCTGTGATTTCTTCGGTCCTCTCAGGCCTTGGTGACCATAGTACTGCCCCTTTCACCTCCACTCCTGAGGACTGTCCCCGAGGAGCCCCCAGGACCACTCCCGCTGGGTCTCTGTGTAGCCCCCACTGCTACACAAGCCACCTGCCAGGAGGTGGGGGCAGGGACTATAGCAATCCATCTTCCAGATAGAAGCTGAAAGTCTTCCGGAGCAGGTACAGCACCAGCACACCCTCTCTGTCCTGTGTCCAGGAGGGGCTGCCCCCACCTGCACCCTCTCTTCCTGTGCCCCAGCAGCTGTCCCCCACCTGCGCCCTCTCTGTCCTGCATCCAGGAGGGGCTGCCCCCACCTGCACCTTCTCTGTCCTGTGTCTAGGAGGGGCTGCCCCCACCTGCACCCTCTCTATACTGCATCCAGGAGGGGCTGCCCCCACCTGCACCCTCTCTGTCCTGTGTCCAGGAGGGGCTGCTCTGTACCTGCACCCTCTCTGTCCTGTGTCCAGGAGGGGCTGCCCCCACCTGCACCCTCTCTTCCTGTGCCCCAGCAGCTGTCCCCCACCTGCACCCTCTCTGTCCTGCATCCAGGAGGGGCTGCCCCCACCTGCACCTTCTCTGTCCTGTGTCTAGGAGGGGCTGCCCCCACCTGCACCTTCTCTGTCCTGTGTCCAGGAGGGGCTGCCCCCACCTGCACCCTCTCTGTCCTGTGTCTAGGAGGGGCTGCGGCCACCTGCACCTTCTCTGTCCTGTGTCCAGGAGGGGCTGCTTTGTACCTGCACCCTCTCTGTCCTGTGTCCAGGAGGGGCTGCCCCCACCTGCACCCTCTCTGTCCTGTGTCCAGGAGGGGCTGTCCCCACCTGCACCCTCTCTGTCCTGTGTCCAGGAGGGGCTGTCCCCACCTGCACCCTCTCTGTCCTGTGTCCAGGAGGGGCTGTCCCCACCTGCACCCTCTCTGTCCTGTGTCCAGGAGGGGCTGTCCCCACCTGCACCCTCTCTGTCCTGTGTCCAGGAGGGGCTGTCCCCACCTGCACCCTCTCTGTCCTGTGTCCAGGAGGGGTTGCCCCCACCTGCACCCTCTCTGTCCTGTGTCCAGGAGGGGCTGTCCCCACCTGCACCCTCTCTGTCCTGTGTCCAGGAGGGGCTGTCCCCACCTGCACCCTCTCTGTCCTGTGTCCAGGAGGGGCTGTCCCCACCTGCACCCTCTCTGTCCTGTGTCCAGGAGGGGTTGCCCCCACCTGCACCCTCTCTGTCCTGTGTCCAGGAGGGGCTGTCCCCACCTGCACCCTCTCTGTCCTGTGTCCAGGAGGGGCTGTCCCCATCTGCACCCTCTCTGTCCTGTGGCTAGGAGGGGCTGTCCCCACCTGCACCTTCTCTGTCCTGTGTCCAGGAGGGGCTGCTCTGTACCTGCACCCTCTCTGTCCTGTGTCCAGGAGGGGTCGCCCCCACCTGCACCCTCTCTGGCCTGTGTCCAGGAGGGGCTGTCCCCACCTGCACCCTCTCTGTCCTGTGTCCAGGAGGGGCTGTCCCCACCTGCACCCTCTCTGTCCTGTGTCCAAGTGGGGCGGTCCCCACCTGCACCCTCTCTGTCCTGTGTCCAGGAGGGGTTGCCCCCACCTGCACCCTCTCTGTCCTGTGTCTAGGAGGGGCTGTCCCCACCTGCACCTTCTCTGTCCTGCATCCAGGAGGGGCTGCCCCCACCTGCACCTTCTCTGTCCTGTGTCCAGGAGGGGCTGCCCCCACCTGCACCCTCTCTGTCCTGTGTCCAGGAGGGGCTGCCCCCACCTGCACCCTCTCTGTCCTGTGTCCAGGAGGGGCTGCCCCCACCTGCACCTTCTCTGTCCTGTGTCCAGGAGGGGCTGCCCCCACCTGCACCCTCTCTGTCCTGTGTCTAGGAGGGGCTGCCCCCACCTGCACCTTCTCTGTCCTGTGTCCAGGAGGGGCTGTCCCCACCTGCACCTTCTCTGTCCTGCGTCCAGGAGGGGCTGCCCCCACCTGCACCTTCTCTGTCCTGTGTCCAGGAGGGGCTGCCCCCACCTGCACCCTCTCTGTCCTGTGTCCAGGAGGGGCTGCCCCCACCTGCACCCTCTCTGTCCTGTGTCCAGGAGGGGCTGCTCTGTACCTGCACCCTCTCTGTCCTGTGTCTAGGAGGGGCTGCCCCCACCTGCACCCTCTCTGTCCTGTGTCCAGGAGGGGCTGCCCCCACCTGCACCCTCTCTTCCTGTGCCCCAGCAGCTGTCCCCCACCTGCACCCTCTCTGTCCTGCATCCAGGAGGGGCTGCCCCCACCTGCACCTTCTCTGTCCTGTGTCTAGGAGGGGCTGCCCCCACCTGCACCTTCTCTGTCCTGTGTCCAGGAGGGGCTGCCCCCACCTGCACCCTCTCTGTCCTGTGTCTAGGAGGGGCTGCGGCCACCTGCACCTTCTCTGTCCTGTGTCCAGGAGGGGCTGCTTTGTACCTGCACCCTCTCTGTCCTGTGTCCAGGAGGGGCTGCCCCCACCTGCACCCTCTCTGTCCTGTGTCCAGGAGGGGCTGTCCCCACCTGCACCCTCTCTGTCCTGTGTCCAGGAGGGGCTGTCCCCACCTGCACCCTCTCTGTCCTGTGTCCAGGAGGGGCTGTCCCCACCTGCACCCTCTCTGTCCTGTGTCCAGGAGGGGCTGTCCCCACCTGCACCCTCTCTGTCCTGTGTCCAGGAGGGGCTGTCCCCACCTGCACCCTCTCTGTCCTGTGTCCAGGAGGGGTTGCCCCCACCTGCACCCTCTCTGTCCTGTGTCCAGGAGGGGCTGCCCCCACCTGCACCCTCTCTGTCCTGTGTCCAGGAGGGGCTGTCCCCACCTGCACCCTCTCTGTCCTGTGTCCAGGAGGGGCTGTCCCCACCTGCACCCTCTCTGTCCTGTGTCCAGGAGGGGTTGCCCCCACCTGCACCCTCTCTGTCCTGTGTCCAGGAGGGGCTGTCCCCACCTGCACCCTCTCTGTCCTGTGTCCAGGAGGGGCTGTCCCCATCTGCACCCTCTCTGTCCTGTGGCTAGGAGGGGCTGTCCCCACCTGCACCTTCTCTGTCCTGTGTCCAGGAGGGGCTGCTCTGTACCTGCACCCTCTCTGTCCTGTGTCCAGGAGGGGTCGCCCCCACCTGCACCCTCTCTGACCTGTGTCCAGGAGGGGCTGTCCCCACCTGCACCCTCTCTGTCCTGTGTCCAGGAGGGGCTGTCCCCACCTGCACCCTCTCTGTCCTGTGTCCAAGAGGGGCTGTCCCCACCTGCACCCTCTCTGTCCTGTGTCCAGGAGGGGTTGCCCCCACCTGCACCCTCTCTGTCCTGTGTCTAGGAGGGGCTGTCCCCACCTGCACCTTCTCTGTCCTGCATCCAGGAGGGGCTGCCCCCACCTGCACCTTCTCTGTCCTGTGTCCAGGAGGGGCTGCCCCCACCTGCACCCTCTCTGTCCTGTGTCCAGGAGGGGCTGCCCCCACCTGCACCCTCTCTGTCCTGTGTCCAGGAGGGGCTGCCCCCACCTGCACCTTCTCTGTCCTGTGTCCAGGAGGGGCTGCCCCCACCTGCACCCTCTCTGTCCTGTGTCTAGGAGGGGCTGCCCCCACCTGCACCTTCTCTGTCCTGTGTCCAGGAGGGGCTGTCCCCACCTGCACCTTCTCTGTCCTGCGTCCAGGAGGGGCTGCCCCCACCTGCACCTTCTCTGTCCTGTGTCCAGGAGGGGCTGCCCCCACCTGCACCCTCTCTGTCCTGTGTCCAGGAGGGGCTGCCCCCACCTGCACCCTCTCTGTCCTGTGTCCAGGAGGGGCTGCTCTGTACCTGCACCCTCTCTGTCCTGTGTCTAGGAGGGGCTGCCCCCACCTGCACCCTCTCTGTCCTGTGTCCAGGAGGGGCTGCTCTGTACCTGCACCCTCTCTGTCCTGTGTCCAGGAGGGGCTGCTCTGTACCTGCACCCTCTCTGTCCTGTGTCTAGGAGGGGCTGTCCCCACCTGCACCCTCTCTGTCCTGTGTCCAGGAGGGGCTGCTCTGTACCTGCACCCTCTCTGTCCTGTGTCCAGGAGGGGCTGCTCTGTACCTGCACCCTCTCTTCCTGTGTCCAGGAGGGGCTGCCCCCACCTGCACCCTCTCTGTCCTGTGTCCAGGAGGGGCTGTCCCCACCTGCACCCTCTCTGTCCTGTGTCCAGGAGGGGCTGCTCTGTACCTGCACCCTCTCTGTCCTGTGTCCAGGAGGGGCTGCTCTGTACCTGCACCCTCTCTTCCTGTGTCCAGGAGGGGCTGTCCCCACCTGCACCCTCTCTGTCCTGTGTCCAGGAGGGGCTGTCCCCACCTGCACCCTCTCTGTCCTGTGTCCAGGAGGGGCTGTCCCCACCTGCACCCTCTCTGTCCTGTGTCCAGGAGGGGCTGTCCCCACCTGCACCCTCTCTGTCCTGTGTCCAGGAGGGGCTGTCCCCACCTGCACCCTCTCTGTCCTGTGTCCAGGAGGGGCTGCCCCCACCTGCACCCTCTCTGTCCTGTGTCCAGGAGGGGCTGCCCCCACCTGCACCTGAAACAGAGCAGGGTCGGTGTCACTTTCAGAGACATGTGAAAAAGTCTCAATTTCTTTTTAAATTAAAGAAAGAGCTGGGAGAAGGCGACCGGGGTGGGTCCAGCTCTGCCCGCAGCCCTGCGGCCCTGCTCCTGCTGTCACTGTCCTGCACAGCACTGGAGGCCCGGCCAGGCTGAACAGCTGCTCGCCCATTGGTGACTGGGCTGTGTGGCACGCTGCTCCGGGCAACTGCCTGCGTGCTTCTGGGAGCCTCTCTTGAGCTGGCCACTGCGCTAGGTGGCCTCCTGGCAACCAGCCAGGGGAAGAACAGCTCCCCTGCATTGGCCTTGACCCCTTCTGAGCCTCCCTCCGAGCAGTCCTCCTGAAAGGGCCTCTGGGCTTGCAGTGATTCCTAGCAGGCCTTCGTCCTGAGCTCCGGCGTAGTTGCCCAGAGACAGCAGGAAGTTGGAGCCAGTAGGCAGCGCTGGCTGCCAGCAGCCCTTGCTGACTGCCCTGCACCAGGCCCATGGTGACAGAGCTGACACAGGCCCACACCGGCTTCCCTCCCTCTTGCCTGGCTTCCCTCAACCCTGCATCCCGAGTCCTGGCCTGTGGCCCCAAATTCCTGCTGGGTGCTGGAGGCGGGATGTACAGGGCTCAGGAATTCACTTTCTCGCCTGCTTGTCACAACCTGAGCCCAAGGGCTCTTGGGGCAGCACAAGTCCTGTCTGCTCACCAGGCGGACACAGCAGGTAGTGACTCAGGAAGGGAAGTCCCAGCGCTATAGACCAGCGATTTCCAAATCCAGGCAGCCAGGTGACACCATCCCCAACATCGACTGAGGGAGCCTGACTCACCACAGCACACCAGGCTTCAGAAGACGCCTGCACAGGTGCCAGGCAGATGGACGGGTGGCCATCACAGTCGGTTGGTTAGCTGGTCTCTCCGCAGAGCCCTCCTCTCCAGGTGCATGAGCCCCATGTGGCTCTGCAGCTGCCAACAGGGCTTGAGGAACACGTCACCCCACAGGAATGTCATCTGCTGGGAAGGGCTTGAGATACAGGAGCCATCTAGCTGAGAGAAAGGACAGCCCCTAAATCAACAAGTCCAGAGGCAGCCACACTGAGCACCGCACACTCCTGAGGGCACGGGTCCTGCCTCAGCTCGCACCATGTTGGCCTGGCATGGAATAAGCCTGACTGGCACCTCGTGGTTCCTGTTGACCCTCCCAGCCAGCCCTGGCTCCTGCCAGCATGGGAGGCTGGTGAGGGCAGGACCCTGGCTGGCCTCCCTAGAGACATGCAGGTGCCACCAGGTGCCCACCCACAGCTAACTGGCAGCCTGGCAGGCTCTGCTTTGCCTCCACCTCCCACCAAGAACTTCACCCACATCCAGCAGGGCTCACGTGCCGCTTTGGGACTCGTTGAACATGTAGATTTTGTGAACTTTTTATTTTATTTTGTTTTACAAACAGAAGCATCTGGATCACATTTCTCCCAACCAGCTACTTTTTATCAGAAACTGAAGTCCTTGTCACCCTACCTGAAGCATCCCACAAGCTCAGCACCTGTGGCCTGCTGCTGTCCAACCTTCCCTAGGAACACAGACCTCGGGTCAGATGCGCCTGTTCCAAGTGAAGCGTGGCTGCAGGCTGAGCCTCTCTGGTCTCAGCCCCTCTGCACCCGTCTGGTGGGTTACCCAGATACTCTGCCCCTCCACCAGCTGCTGGCTGCCCCATCATGGAGCCCACTGCCACAGGGGGCTATAGGTGAGTGGTCCTCATCAGTAAATGCCCAGTTATGGGGGCCACCTCAAAAACCAAACGTCATGTGCTCAGAACCCTTCTTTCTAAATTCCCAACGAGCTTGGACTTGCCGGGGGAATCTTCCTGCCATGACACCCATGTTCCTGGCACCAGGGCAACTTTTGCAACATCATCATGACCTGGCAAGAGCCTAGTGTTTGCAGACGCAGGGCACCCTCCTGTCCTCTGTTGACAGCGGAGCAAAGCGTTTGCAGGGAGAGCTCCTTCCCCGTGGCACCTACAGGACAGTCAGACAGACAGTCAGAAAGGCTCGACACAGCTCGTCACCTCCTGCCAGTCACACCGTGCCCACGGTCCTCAGGGCTCCACATTTGCTGGCTTCCAGTTAATGGGCGTACAGTATTGTTCAAGAAATTTTCTTTCACCTTTACGAGAAGCACTTTCTCCAAGTGGCCCACATGGAGGGTGGATGTCAAGGACCCTGATTCCACAGAGCATCCTGCTCTCTCCTTCCTGCTCATTCTTGACCTGATCTGGGCTGGTCAGCATCCTAATGCCCAGGACGTCCCTCTGCTCGACTCTGGAAGCCGGATGTGAGCCTTCCTGCACTGGCCAACCCTGCAGCACCCAGGGCTGCTCTGTTCTTGGAAGGTATTTGCCATTGCGCCACTGCAGAGGGGCGAGGAGACACCCGCTCAGTTTCCAGGCAGAACACAGTGGTGCCCAGAGCTTCCTTGCAGGGAGCACGGCCCTCTGGGCATTAGGGCCAGCTGCTGCCTGCACCATGCTCTGCTCTCCTCTCACTTCAGGAGCGCTGGTAGCTGCAGAGAACCCCACGGAGGGTGTGGCTAGAGCTCCTTCCCATGTCTACTCTGATCTCGGACAGAGGAAATCCAAGAGGACTGCGGGAATGTGCATCTGCGCAGGAGTGCATGCTCGCAAGGTGCTCTTGGCGTGCACGTTGAAGTTGAGGGGCCAAGCGTCCCGGGCAGTGAAGAACAGAAAGCAGGACTCACAGTGACTGCAGAGCGACGGGACCAATAAATCACAGAAGAGGCAGGAAGGCCGGCACCTGCCTGCGGTGATAGCTGAGAAAGAGGAGGAGCTGTAAGGAACGGTCATAGAGGACGTGGTCAAGGCCGGGAGGCCTGCCACTCACCGGCCGGAGCAGAAGCCTTGTCCCTTCAAGGCCCTCTTCCCCTCGAGCCTCCAGGACACTTCTTGGCCGTTTCCACACCTGCAGGGGCAGCTGGAGTGGGGCACCGGTGCCTCCAGCCCCGCTCACACCCTCTTCCTGCAGACGTTCGTTCCCAGCAGCCTGATTTTCCTGATAGGAGCTGAGAAGGAGCAGGCTGAGGGAACACCGGCTTCCTAAGAACCAGAAACACCAGGGTGAAGATGGTCAGGATCCACAGCCTGCTCACCACCCTGCACCTCACTCTGGCCCAGAAGGACACGATTATTGCTTTAAAAAAAGTTACTGTGCCCTAGACCTTGATGCCCCTTGACCTGGGGAGACTCTGGACACAGGAAGTCCTGGGGTCGCCTGCCTGACCATGCACCCTGAGTCCACAACCACAGACCAGAGTTTGTGCCATTTTACCAGCTCCCAAAGGTACAAAGAAAACATGGAATGAATCAACTATAATTAGAAAAAGTACTCACCGGAGAAAACACAGTTCAGAGACATTCATGGTCACACACTCCAGAGAAGAATAAGAATCACTAAAATTCCTTGCTCAGGATCTTTGAAGTTCCAAGTCAAAAACAACGGAAGCTCCATGATACTGTTGACTCTCCCTGCTGTGGGACACCCCTGGGCTGCGGGCCTCCCCTGAGTGTCCACCTCTGCTCCCTGCTGTGGGACTCCCGACCCCTGGGCTGCGGGCCTCCCCTGAGTATCCACCTCTGCTCCTCAGAACTATGAGAACCCTGTGACCATCCCTAGCACCGGGGAATCACTCTGGTCCTTGCAGAGAATGATGGCTGTGTCCATCAGCTGTCATCCTCACAGGCCTGGCTGTTAGCCCTGCAGAGCTTCAGAACAGTACTGGACGACGGGCTCCAGGGAGGGAAGCCTGCCTTAGAACCATGGTGTCACGGCTGGCCCTGCTGCTCTGCTGGCTGCACTGTGGAGGCAGAACGCCATCCCCGAAACGTGTCGGAGGAAAGCTGCTCGCCTCACAGTGGACGCAAAGAGAACGGAGTTGGGTCCCAGGTCCCCTGCAAGGCATGCCCCCGCGACCTAGCTCCAGCCCACTAGGTCTGCGACCTAAAGGTGCCACCAACTCCGAATAGCAGCACAGGCGGCAGCCAAGCCTTGCGCACCTGGGCCTCTGGGGGACCACAGGCCCTCACACCCCAGACACAAACCACGCATGCTTGTTCCCGACGGGAGAGCGCCAGGCATGCCGGCAGGTGTGGTGCTCTGCTCTGCAATCCCAGCAACTCCAGGGGCAGAGGCAGAAGGACCGGCAGTTTGAGGCCACCCTGGGGAACTTAGTTAGATGAAAAAATAAATTAAAATAAAATTAAAAAGCCAAAGGCCAAATGTTCTCTCTGATGCATGGATGCTAACATGCAGTAGGAAGTTCACTGGATTGGACAAAGGGGAATGAAGGGAAGGGAGAGGTGGGACAGGGAAAGAGAGTGGAATGAGCAGGAACACATCTTCCTATGATCAAATGAGAATAGACAGCCAGTGAAACTCCACACCAGGTAAGCCCTCAAGAGTGGGATCCTAAGGAGAGTAAGTCACGCTCCACACACATGCAACGTGTCCAAGTACACTCTGCTGTCATGCATAACTAAAAAGAACACATAAAAATCTTACAAATAAATGGATTTTAAAGGCTGGGGATATAGCTTGAGTGTAAGACACCCCTGTGTTCGATCCCAAGTCTGGTGGGGGAGCTGGAGGACAGAACACGAGGCCTTCTTGCAGGTCTAACAACCACCCAGATACACTGGCTGAGCTCGGCTCTTCGGATGGTTGGGAGCTGAGATGCTCTGGGAGCTTCCCCTGTGTGGGACTTACGCTGACCTCCTCAGAGCCAGGCCCTTTGCGGGCCTGCGTCCCTTACCTCCTCCAGAAGTGCTGGATTCTAGAGAGGTCAGGCTCAGTGACAGGAGCCAGGCCCAGCCCTGCAGAGCTGCCCAGGACTCCGGCCACGAGTCCCAGAAGTCGCCTCAGATGCGGGGATTTCCCACAGCTGGGGAGGAGGCTGAAATCCCACGGAGGCCCCTGCAGCCCTCAGGTTCAGGCTCCCTGCCACTCAAGCACATGGGCCCAGAGGGCGTGTTCTTCAGCCACCTCAAGCCTCACAGTGAGAAGGATGGGATTTTAGTTTAGCACAGTGTTTTCCAGTGAATTCTATTCAGGAGTCAAATACGAACCTTCTAGAACATGAGGGCCATAGCCCTGGTCTTGGAGATCATGGTAGTGAGCAGCAAACTGTCCTGGTAAGAAGATGCCCCAAACTGTCCCAAGGTCAGGTGGCACACCAGGAGGACCCTCACAGTCTGTCCAGGGCACCTTCCCCAGACAGCCACACCGTCCCCCAGGAACAGCGCACTTGAGTGGCCCTGGGGAGGACAGAGACAGCATCCAGCAGCATAGGAGCCAGAGATAGGTCACATGACATAGGGCAGCGACATCTGATGGGGGTCTCCATCAGAGGCAAGTGCAGGCCGAAACCTGAGCTCTGCAGCTGGTGGTCTCCTGGCTCCAGGCTCAGTGACCTGGGCTGCACCGCACCCAGCTCCATGCAGGCCAGTGGGCAAGAGTGCGCATGTGCTGCGGCCGGATCCTGGAAAGCAAGACGCTCTGGTGCCAAGATTCGTATGTCGACTCCAGACGGAGTCCTGCACCTGCCATGTGGGCCCAGTGTGTGCAAGGCAGCAAGACCAGGCTGCGGCTTTGCACACAGATGACGCAGTGCCGGAAGGCAGCTCACTGGTCCCGGACACCTCAGCTTCCTAGGCAGAGCCTGTGAGGCCAAGGGAGGGTCCTGTCCCTCTGAAAACCGCCTGAAAGCAGATGTGCCCCAGCAGGAAGGGCGCCTTCTGGAGAACATCACCTGCATGTGGGGCCTGGTGTGCACTGTGGCAGGAGGACACTGTTCCACCCACAGGTGAGCATTTCTGGGAGGAGAGACCTCGCTCAGGAGAGCCAATGGGACTGGCCTGGCCAGGACAGTGAGTCTGGGATCTCAGAGCATTTGCTGACCTGGATCACAGAGAAGGCTGGTCTGAGTGCCTGCCCACAGCCCGTCTCTTCACCAGGGCTGCAGGTCCTCCCACCAACCTGGACTCCAATGCAGGGAGGGGGCCAGCCATCTTCCTGCAACCATTTCTGCCCATCTGAACCCCCAGCGCCCACCCACCATGGCACCAGAGATGCCACCCACAGCCAGACAGAAGGAGTGGCCTGAGGGCACCTCACAGGATCCAACTGAATGTCTCCTGGGAGGCTGGAGGCAGAGCTTGTTCCAAGGAGACAGACTGATGAAGGGCTCCATCTCCACTGTCAGGCGCTCCTGGAGATGGGGTGTGGGAGACACAGTGACTGGACCTCCCTCCTGCCTGACCCCTGTCCACTTTTCTCTCTTTATGGAGTCTTGCTTCTCTCTTTTTCTATTGAGGCCAAAGGTCCTGCCTCCACATGTCCCTTGGCTGTGGTCAGGGAAAGTGGACAGAAGTCACATTCCAAGTGGCCAAACAGGTGCTTACTGGGCCTCTGGTGAGCTTAGGCCCTGGGGGACTCTCGCTCGCCCCTGGCCCATCGGCCTCTGGCCTTCTTCCCCCGGACAGGTGGTCCTCTGCAGCTCCCTCAGGCCTGCAAGAGGCTTCACCTTGCACAGGTGACCAGCATTCCAGTCACCTTCCACCATGGATCCTGGGTCAGAAGGACCCCGGCTCCCTCCTCACAGCCCCTAGACCCACACGTGGTCTGTGGGGCGCAGGCTGTGGGAGACTCTTCCATGCACCTGAAGAATGGAGCACAAGAAGAGCCCACACCTCTTCTGCAAGTCACCTTCCTCTAGAGGCAGCTTAAGCTCCAGCTGGACAGAGCACTGAACTCACCACGGAGGTGCACACCTGAAGGCAGCTCAGGCGCAGCCCAGCTCTGGCTGCCGGGACCACCTGACCTTGGCTGAGGGCAGCGTCCTCCCCACAGACCTGGGAGACTTGGGTTGTGCAGCTGCCAAGTTGTTGCCAATGCAGATCACCTTCCCACTGGACAGAGCACCCTGAGCAGAGGGCCAGGGGCAGAGGACAGCCCTCCACACACCCACAGGAGGAGACGTGTAAGCAGTGAGCGCCAGAGTTCCCTGGAAACCCTCACGCAGAAGCCGCCCTGAGGGTGCCGCTAGGCCGGGGCCAGAAAGGAAGTCAGCGTGCCGCGGCTGCCCTCGGCCACGGGGCAGGTCTGCACACCAGGGCCCCTGGGGGCTCCCCGCCTGGGCCAGGCCAGTCCAGGGCAGGGATGGGGGAGCCCCATGCCGGGGTGCCTGCGGGCTTTCGCTGCTCTCACTAAGGCCCAGCCCAGCGTCACCTACAAGACCACCGCGGCGTCACCCCTCGGCCGGTTCCGTCCCCTCTTTAGGTTTGGACCACATTTACATGCTGACTCGCCACCTTAGAGTTCGCTGCATCCTCTGGAGCTTCATCAGTCCACGAAGAAACAACCCAGTACAGATGGAAGCCACACATCTGCCTCGGGAGCAGGAGGGACCTGGCTGGTGCGCGTCAGACGGGCGTGAGCGCCATTCAGCACCCCCCCCCCCCCCCCCGCCACCTGTGCTTACGGTAACTTTACTTTGTGCAAGGGACTGCGGGGCCCTCCGAGAGCCAACAGGAAGATGAGCAGACCACCCTGAGGCTCGAGGAGGGGCCCACGCTATAGAGAAGGAGGTGAGGCCCTGGCCAGTGGGCCCAGGCATGGCCTGCACCCCTCCTCGGGCCTGGCTGCAAGGGTCCTGTGTCAGGCAGGCACCCTACAGCAGCGGGAAGACTGACCACTGCCCTCCATGTGAGGCCTGCAGATGCACAGGGCCAGCCGCGTGCCTGGGCCTGGGATCAGACGAGGGGAGGACGGGAGCCCTCCCCAGCACTGGGCAGCATCAGCACAAAGGCCTTCATTCACGGACAGCTGTGCACTTTCTGTGGCTTTTCTCTGGTGCAAGGGAACCCTGTGGCCTCCCCGTTCCTGTGTCATGCTGAAGTAGCAGCTGTACGCCTCTGTGTCCCAGTGGTCCACTGCAGGAGAGGCAGTGGCTCTGCAGACTGACCAACCTAGGAAGTGGACACCCAGGTCCCCTGACACACAAACCTTTCCAGGAACAAGAGTGCAACCTGCTCAGAGCGAAGGCCAGAGGAGCTGGACATCAAGGCCACCAGCGTCCCCAGGCTCCCTGGTGCAGAGCCCATTGCACTGCGGATCTTCATAGCCAGTGAGGCCCGCAGGTGTGTTTAAGTCCCAAAGCCAGCGGGTGAAGAAGCGTCTCTACTTCGGCATGGGCTTGCCTGGCTGGCAGGGAGCTCGGCTGGCAGTCCATCCTCTGCGTTTGCTCAGGGCACAGCTGCTGTCTGGCGCTGGCGGCACTCCCTGCGTCTGCCGCTCTGCTGGGCGGTCTGCCCAGGTGCCATGCTGCTGTGGCTGCTGCCCCGCCAGCTCGGTGGGCTCCTCGTGATGCCGTCAGCAGGATCGCTTCCTGCCTCCAGTGCCCCTCGCCGCTCGCTCCCCTCACTGGCTCTGTGCCCTCTAACGTGGGCACGACTTAGCAAGGACCCTCAGCACATCAGCAGAAACTCCTTCATGTGCTTCAGCAGATTTTTCAGCAAAATCAGTTAGATTCTCCACCAAATGTTACGTGTCGGGCCAACACCGTTTCTTCCAAATCTTTACTAGAAGGTTTGATAAACTGTGGCAGGAGTTGTTAAGATCTGTGAAAGACTTGATATGATGGGATTTTGTGGGAGTGAACTCAAATTAACAAAGGCAACCAAATGATGGAAGATTGAAGAGAACCGGGCAGAAGTGAAATCGCAGGCAGAGAAGCACGAGATGCTGGAAGAGGCAGAGGCCTGAATCAGAATGCACCCTGGTCTGCAGCTCCCCTGACATGTCTTTCCTGTTGTCTGTTTAGACACTGCCAATTAGACGGACTTGCAGTGCAACCCGGGCATGTTTCTGTTCAAAGAGACCATGTCAGGCAGAGACCCTCGGACTGGAAGCAGAGACTTCCCTGAGGGCTATTGATTGGGGGAGGGGGTTTGACTGAATCATCAATGTCAAATAACAGGCCTTCAGCTTGGAGGGACTGAGCTGAGCGCATCTGTTGTAGGGAAAGTGGAGCCAGCCTTTGTGGAGAACGGGGACCCAGGCCTCTCTTGAGGAAAAGAAATGTTGACTCAAACATTCCTTAAATAGGTGCAGCCCTGGGGCCTGCAGGCGGCACAGGCAGAGGTCACCCCCAGGCTGGGAGAAGGGTGTCCTTGAGCCTGCGTGGGCGTTCCCAGCCCTCTGGCTAGCCCCCTTCAGGACAGCAGGGCTGGTGGTCCTAGACATCTGGACCCTGGAGCATGGACAGGATGTTCAACTGGCTCCTTGAGGGGATGGTGGGACAAAGGGGCCTCCCCCGGGAGCAGAGAAGCAAAGCCTGGGGTCTTCATGGGAATCAGGTGCACAGGCTCCTGCTCGGCCGGCTGCTAACCTTAGAAAGAACTTGGTTTTTCCATCTCTTTATCTCAGCCCTTCAGCTATGTGGGGAGTGTTGTCCATTCCCGTGACGCACTCCCAGCATGGACTCAGCCCTCACTTGAGATAAAGCCAGCAAGTGGACACTCAGAGGCCCTGGACTGGCAGCTGGTAGGCCCAGAGGGAGGAAGGCTGGAGGCAGGAGTCCTGGACAGCCACCCCCACTTTCCCTGAGTTCTAGCTCAGGGACTCCCATGGAGACACTGGGTGGTTGGTAAGAGGCCTCTCCCTCCTTCCTTCCCTCTCTGCCCTCTGCTCCCATCATTGGCCAAGGGAGCAGAGGACCGATCAGAGGGGTGAAATGAAACCAGCAGTTCCTTCTGCCTTAGGCAAAAAACTACCCAAGACAGATGAGTGCAAGCCACTGCCCAGGGGTACATGGGATTAGCATCTGCAGTCAGCGGTGGGAAGGGCCAGGAGACCAGCGGCGTCCAGCTTGGGGCTGCACATCTCCACCTTTGTGAGGCGTGCACCTAAGTGAGGTCCACCTTTCAGGTTGACTTAAAACTGGGGTTCCTCGCCCCTAGCCAACAAGCCTCCCGTCCCCACCAGCTGACCTCCTGCGACCTCCAGCCACACAGTGGCTGCCTGCCTGTCTGACCAAGGGGCCCTGGTCCAAGAGGACGTGGCAGCAGCAGCTTGAGGTGGAGCCTGTGGCGGGTGGCATCCTCTGCAACCTCTCCGTCCTCCTGGTGTCCGCTGTGACAGAAGTGTGGGGCAGGGTCAAGTCTTGGGGCAGGTGGCCACTGCAGATCACATCCAGCATGACGGGGGTTTCACCTTGGATAGGATCACAGGTCTCTGTGACAACTTGTCCTTGTTCCTGAAAACACACCAGTGCAGATTCAGGTGCCCAAGCACAGGACCTGGCAGTCCAGGTGTGGCTCAGAGGGATGCTGCTGCCGGGCTCTGCAGGTCATCCAGGTAGGTAGTCCTTGACAAGCCAGGAGTCGGGTCACGTCCTGAGAGGCTGTGGAAGGTAAAGGTGTCTCCTTTGCCGAGAGGTTGCCCAGGGAGGCACCTGCCCACGAGGACCCCCACAGGATGTGATCCCCTCACTTGCTGTCCTATAAGAGCTCTCAAACTTCTTTCCCAGTGTCTCCGCTCTGGAAAAGCAGTTCTTCAGGTAGCAAGACTCAGCAGGTTCCAGAGTTCACCAAGAGGAAGCCCCGGCTCACTGTACCCAACAATGAAAATACATTGTATCAAGTTTGAAAAAAAAATTCAAGAATCTCAACTTAGTTCTGGCAGAGATAAAGGAAATACGTCTTGTCAGACACTGCTGCAGGGAACCTGCCTGTTCAAACTTTGAGGTCAATGTAGCACATGAGTAGGAACCTTGAGGGCTCTGGGTGTAGCATGAGGAGGAGCACCTGACTGGCACATGTGAAGCCCTGGGTCACATCGCCAGCACTGAGGAAATAAAAAATAAAAGACATTGAAGAAGAGCCCGGGAAAGATAGGGTAGTGGCTGCTTCCACCAGGGAATCCGATTGCCAAGGTTTCTCTTAGAGAGTTACCTCCAGGCCTGGTGCAGTTGTGCATGCCTGTGATCCCAGTGACTCTGGAAGCTGAGGAAAGAGGATCCCAAGTTCAAGGACAGCCTCTGCAAATTATCCAGGAGACTAGAGATACTCACAGTGCAGAAGGGAAGGGCTGGGGTGCCTGCAGTGTGCCTGGGCTGGAAACACCAGGCCCTGCACGTGGAACCGCAGGCCACTCATGCCTGTGGGTGTTGCCCCGTTTAATAAAACCCTGGCCATGCACCTCATGGACCACAACGGAGAGAAGATTCCTGACCCTGGCCCAGAAAGAGGTGGACAGAGATGGGATATCCTGGATGCTGACCCAGGAGGAGGAGGACAGAGATGGGATGATCCTCATGCTGACATACGAGGAGGTGGACAGTGTTGGGTGTTCCTAAGGCGGACCTAGGAGGAGATGGACAGTGATGGGTGTTCCTGATGCAGACCTAGGAGGAGGTGAACAGTGAAGGGTGTTCCTGATGCTGACCTAGGAGGAGGTGAACAGTGATGGGTGTTCCTGAAGCTGACCTAGGAGGAGATGGACAGTGATTGGTGTTCCTGATGCTGACCTTGGAGGAGGAGGACAGTGATGGGTGTTCCTGTTGCTGACCTAGGAGGAGGTGGACAGTGATGGGTGTTCCTGATGCTGCTCTAGGAGGAGGTGGACAGTGATGGGTGTTCCTGATGCTGACCTAGGAGGAGGTGGACAGTGATGGGTGTTCCTAAGGCTGAACTAGGAGGAGGTGGACAGTGATGGATGTTCCTAAGGCTGACCTAGGAGGAGGTGAACAGTGATGGGTGTTCCTGAAGCTGACCTAGGAGGAGATGGACAGTGATTGGTGTTCCTGATGCTGACCTTGGAGGAGGAGGACAGTGATGGGTGTTCCTGTTGCTGACCTAGGAGGAGGTGAACAGTGATGGGTGTTCCTGAAGCTGACCTAGGAGGAGGAGGACAGTGATGGGTGTTCCTGTTGCTGACCTAGGAGGAGGTGAACAGTGATGGGTATTCCTGATGCTGAGCTAGGAGGAGGTAGACAGTGATGTGGTGTTCCTGATGCTGACCTAGGAGGAGGTGGACAGTGATGGGGTGTTCCTAATGCTGACCTAGGATGAGGTGGACAGTGATGTGGTGTTCCTAAGGCTGACCTAGGAGGAGGAGGACAGAGATGAGATGTTCCTTATGCTGACCTATTAGGAGATGGACAGTGTTGTGTGTTCATGATGCTGACCTAGGAGGAAGTGGACAGTGATGGGGTGTTCCTAATGCTGACCTAGGATGAGGTGGACAGTGATGTGGTGTTCCTAAGGCTGACCTAGGAGGAGGAGGACAGAGATGAGATGTTCCTTATGCTGACCTATTAGGAGATGGACAGTGTTGTGTGTTCATGATGCTGACCTAGGAGGAGGTGGACAGAGATGGGTGTTCCTGATGCTGACCTAGGAGGAGGTGAACAGTGATGGGTGTTCCTAAGGCTGACCTAGGAAGAGATGGACAGTGATGGGTGTTCCTGATGCTGACCTAGGAGAGATGGACAGTCATGTGTGTTCCTGATGCTGACCTAGGAGGAGGTGGACAGTGATGGGTGTTCCTGATGCTGACCTAGGAGGAGGTGGATGTGATGCGATGTTTCCATATCTGACCTAGGAGGGGATGGACTGCAGCTCTGCTTCTTGTGCTCATCTCAAGCCTCTTCCATGTCTCTCCAGTCCATCTGCTGCCTGCATTTGCGGGAAAAGTGCAAACCACCTTCTACACTCCACTTCTCCTGAGGATCATCATCCTTTGGAATCAATTTGACTTCAGATAAAAGTATTTTCAAAAAAGGTTCTCTAGCATTGTCTGTAAGTCATATTCACCATTTTGAATACTCACTCAGATCTCTAAAAGGAAACATGCTGAACAGCATAGACTTGAGGTTGGGCGAGCACTCTGCATTCCGATGGACGAGTCAGGCGCACACATGCCCTGAAGCAGAGCTCGAGGCGCCTGCCCCGTGCCACAGTCCACAGTGCAGCAAAGCAATGCCTGTGTTTCCCATGCGCCTCGCCTTGATTTCCCAGAGGGAGCTGGTAAATAAACTTCATTCACAAGTGTAGAAATGGGGGCGCGCTTTGCTCCCTTCAGGACAGAGATGTTCTGAGTTCAAGGGCATCGAGGCCTGGTGTTTGTCCCCTGCTCCTTGGGCCACAGCATGGTCTCTGAGCCCCAGTCATGCCAGTCCCGGGCTGCCTGGGAGTTGTCAGCCTGGAAACCACTGCCTGGAGGAGGCAGGTCTCCTAAGGTGAGGAAGCAGGCCACCTGCCGCTGGGGCCAGCCGCAAGGCCTCGCAACTCCCGGCCACGCCTCTGAACACAGCATGTCCCAGGCTCCACACTGAGGGAATCCATCTGCTCACACGAGGCCCACACACAGAAACACCTGGCAGCGCACGTGTGGGAAGACACGCCCAGACACACATCAGCTGCCATCAGGCACAACACAACCCCAGACCTCCTACCCCCAGACAGGCAAGCATACCACAACACCAGCATATCACAACACCCAGAGTCAGAAGTGCACGCCCACGTACCACAACACCCAGAGTCAGAGATGCACACCAGCATACCCAGACACAGAGACACCCAGACACACCCACACGCACCAACACAACACACCCAGAGTCAGAGACGCACAACATACCCAGACACAGAGATACCCAGACACACCCACACACACCAACACACCACACCCAGAGTCAGAAATGCACGCCAACATACCCAGAGAGACACCCAGACACACCCACACACACCAACACAACACACCCAGAGTCAGAAATGCACGCCAACATACCCAGACACAGAGACACCCAGACACACCCACACACACCAACACAACACACCCAGAGTCAGAGACGCACAACAACATACCCAGACACAGAGACACCCAGACACACCCACACACACCAACACACCACACCCAGAGTCAGAGATGCACAACAACATACCCAGACACAGAGACACCCAGACACACCCACACACACCAACACAACACACCCAGAGTCAGAAACGCACGCCAACATACCATAACACTCAGACACACCAACATATCAGCACACCCAGAGACATGGTCTACAAGACCAGTCTCCTCCCAGTCTGTGGTCCTCCCCAGAGACATTGCCCTTTGAATGAAGTAAGAAGGTCCACCTAAGAGAGTTGCAGGGTGGAGTTCCCATTCCTGAAGGCGGTGAAGGACCAGGTCCTCCCCTCTCTCCCCGCAGTTTACATCAAGAGGAGCTCTGTGGGCTGACACCCTCTGCAAAGACCAAAAGGTAGAGGGGAACCGGGGGCGCCCAGACCAAGGGTTGTCCCGGGAGAACAAGGCACCCCAGGCAGCAGGTGACTGGCAGTCAAGGCACGCTCTCCAGGCTCTTAAAACTGCTGGCGCAGGCCAGCCTCGAGGACTGAAGCACAAATCGAATCCAAATGCTCAGCCCACGGTCTCTTTAACCTCTAACCCTAACGCCAACCTGGGCTGAAATTTCCAAAAGCTGATCTGCAGGTCAGGGCTGAAGGGGAGCGAGCTGTGGGCAGCAGCTCTGGGGAGGGCCCGCGGGGGTGGCAGAAGTGGCCAGCGGAGCATCGCGGAGGCCTGGACACTTGGCAGGCAGCGCGATGGAAGCTGCGAGGGTTTGCCACACCCAGCCCCGACCTCGCTGGACCCGGCTGCCACCATCTGCTCCCTGATTCCTCTGCAGCGCTGTGTCTGCTGCTCCCTCCGGCAAAGCCAGGGGTGGAGGGAGCACTCCCAGCTTAGGGCCTGCGCTCTGGTTGGCTGGCCGGCCGGCCAGAAGGCATCTGCTGCTGGCGGTGCCAGCATCTGCTCCCATTTCTCACTCTCCCCAGCCTGCTGTGCGATGCGATTCTCCCAAAGGTGGCCACCCCACACACGGTCACTCCCGACACCATCTGCCCCGCCTGTTCCCACGCTGTGGGTTCCACTGGCTGCTGTCTGTGGTCCAGGACACTGTGTGACTGGGTCATCCATCAGCCCTTTCCCGGGGAGGCTCCCCAGAGAGGCCGGTCTGGTGGGAGGTGCCTGCTCCCAGGAAGTTGGATCCAAACTACAGCCACCAGCAAGTGCTGCCAAAAGCAGAGCTGACTTGCAGGGAGGCAGAGCCGGTGCGGGCAGGGCCCCATCCCTCCCTCGTTCTTCTACTTCAGCCTAGAACGTACTTTAAAACACACTGTTTTCTCCAGAGTCTTGATCTGGCTGCTCAGCTCTGCAAGATGTCTGTGTGAATGCTATTATTCAAGTCTGGGCTTTAAACACCTCGGCTGATGGGCTGCGGTCCAGCTGCTGGGGCACACAGGACCCCACACTCACCATCTGAGCCTAGTGGCAGTGTCTGTCCACCTCCTAGAGCTGGTCTAAAGGGGATGCCCTGCGGGGTCACAGGGGGAGAACAAGCAGGAGGGGAGAGGAGGGGCAGCTCCAGTGGGCTCCCCATGAAAGACCCTGGGAATGGCACCTCACACCTCCCAGGAGCAAATGGCCCTAGCAAATGGCCAGGTGAGGAGGGCCTCAGAGCTGGAGTGATTTAGCACTGGGTGTTGGCAGGTGACTCCCCTGCTGTTGGGAGAGGCAACTAGGTGGGGAAGCCGGGGCCAGGGCTGGACAGCATGGTGCGCAGTGGGAGGCACTGCCCAGGGTGGCCACACCAGGAGGGCCGCCTGAACGAGGTCACAGCCTGGCCAGATGTGGGCTGTCCCTCACTCCAGCTGCCCTGGCGCCTGCCCGAGGTCAGTAGTCGATGTGCCTCCGGGGCTCATCCCGGCGTTACAGCACCGCGCCCCGGGTCTGGCCTGTTTCTCTGCGCCCTCCTCTCCCCTCCTGCAGAGCCCCCTAGGGCCTCCTATGGAGTGTCCTCATCACCCTGCCCTTCCCAGGGCCTCTCCTGCTGCGGGGAGACCTGCCAGCGAGCCTCGCCCAGGCCACAGAAGCCCGAGCCTCACATGAGTCCTCAGGGAGTCGGGAGGGAGAGGGTTCCCACAGCTCCGAGAAGGCATGGAGGCTGGGGGCCAGCTTCCTCAAGGGGAAGCCCATCACTGCCCCGTCAGCCCCGAGGGGCAGTGCTGGGTGCAGAGTTTGTTCCTTTTCCTCAGGGCTTCTCAACGTGTATCTTTGAAAGCAGTTTTTATTCATGTGACTTGTTTAAGGTTCCTGCTAGATGCGTTTTCTTCTTGGAAGACTGACTTGGGGCTGGTCAGCCCAAGGTTCTGATTGGCCACAGGGGTCAGCAGGCCTGTGTGGTGGCATACAGAGGCCAGGTGACCAGACATCCTATACCGTGGAGGCCAGGCAAGCACCACACAGTGGCTCACCTTCTCTGTACACTCTGTGCTGGTTGCAGAAATGGCCTGATTCATCCACGCTGCCTCCTGGGGATGTGAAAAGAAATGACCTTAAAACCAGTGTTTAAACCAAGAAACGGAGGCATGGGAAAGGGCTTTCTGAGGTGCAGGTGGAGAGCCAGATGATCGAGTTTGGAAGAGAGCCTCCCTTGCTGTCCCTCACTGGGGCCTCTGCTGCAGCATCCACAGAGGGACTCGTCTTGCCAACTAGGTGGTCGTGTTGTGTCAGTTGTTTCGATGGGCTGGAAAGTCCAAGGCGGAAAGGAGGAGAGAGTCTGGATTCTCACGACTGGCTCGCAGCTCCCGCCTGTGGACTCTCAAAGGGCAGACACCCATTCTGAACTCAAGAGTTGCCTGAATGACCCTGTGCCCACAGGTGGGCAGTAGACAGCCGAGCTGCCTAGTTTAGCCTTTAAGAGGGTGGGTAGCAGGTCAGACGTGAGTGGAACTAACTCAGCAGTAGCAGCCCTTCTGTGTCAAATGGAACAGAAGCAGAAGCGTGGAGACCTCACCCAGGAGGAGCCGTGAGCAGAGGGTCCAGGTGCTCTCTGTAGCTTCTCCCCTCACCCACAGTGCCTGGGCTGTGCCATAACCTCAGTGGACGCATTCACTTGAAGTCGAGGTGGAAATCCAAAGGCAAGATGATGAAACCCTGCATAGAGCAGGCATGGAGGACACTGCCTCCTGACCTGCGGTCCTTTCTGGGTGATGAAACAAGGCCATCTGTCAAGCATTCTGGGATGGCAGGGTGTGTCCCCCCTGGCAGGGCGTACTCCCCCAGGCAGGGATGTGCTCCCCCTGGCAGAGATGTGCTCCCCCTGGCAGGGCGTGCTCCCCCTGGCAGAGATGTGCTCCCCCATTCAGGATCAACCAAAGACCCCAGAAATGCCAGAGGTTTCCAAGCCATGCTTGAACCCTTTTCTGGGGTTGACGGGAGGTAGACGCATGACCTTTTCTTAGACGGTGAGGTCAGAGCAGCATGTAGACCAGTGCCTCTCCCAGACTGCCCCAGGACACTGCCATGCCTCCTGGCACCAACACAGATCAGCCCAAAGCCACCTGGTCTTGACAGGTCTTACTGCCTTGGGTCTGGTGAGGAGGCCCTGTCCTGAGGAATCAGTCTGCAGGGGTGGCCTTGTGCCTGGGCCCCGAGGTTGGTGATGATGCTCAGGAGACCTGGTGCCCAGCAGGCATGACGTGGGCGAAGGTTCAGAGCCCAGAGCCCAGACCCCAGACCCCAGTTCTCCCTTGGGTGCAGAGCTGACTCCTCCTGGGTTGCACAGGAAGAGGGTATTCCCAGCACTCTCCTACTCTGAAAGCCATGTGACACAAGTAGGCTTCGAGGTGCTACCCAAGGCCTGGGGAAGCAATCATCCTAGTTGGTTCCACTGAGGCTGGCAGGGCAGTGGAGCAGAACTGGCCATGGGCATGTGCTGAGCACTTTGCACCATTGTCTTTGAACCTCACAATACCATTCCAGGGAGGAACCTAAGTCCCACTCAGAGGGGAAGTCTAGCTAAGTCCACACAGCCACAGGAGCAGACAGAGCTCAGCCCAGTCCAGGACCCTCAATGGATCTGACACACACGCTTCGAGATGGCCTTTCTCCTCCTTTGTCCCACCCATGGCAACTTCAGCATCTCAACACCACACCACCAGGTCAAGACCATGCACCAAATTTTCATTAAGATGCCTGCATGACCTCTACTGACTCATTTAAGATGTAGTCTGCAGCCCACATCCACCCATGCCACTAGCAACAAGCTCAAGTGGCAGCAAATGAAACTTCAGGCCAAGGGAAGGAGAGAGGCCTGGTGGTCTTGTCTGTGGTCACACCAGGAAAGGAGTCTCAGCATGTTCAGAGCACCTTTCCCTAACTCTCTCCCGACAGGTCAAATGCCCAGGGTCAGGCAGCTCTCCCAGCAGCTGAGGCTGCCAGGCCAGTCTCCCTGCCCACCCTTGTCTCCCTGTGGTTCTGTGCTCACCAGGATGTTTGGTGCTTGAATTCTCAGGACTAAGTCCTAAGTCAAGGTGGAAACCTTGATGTGAGTCTAGAAAACTGGCTTTGGGACACTGCACACCCTCCAGAGCTGCTGGCCAGGTGTGTGCTGGACTCAACTTGCCCAGAACCCAGCGTGTGATGCTGCTGAACCTCCCCTCTCCTGAGCACTGCTTTCCTCTCCAGCCAGGCTGCAGATGCAGATGTTCTCAACCTGTCCTCCACCCACCTGCACAGAGCGGCCCTGACTGGGGAACACCATGGGGGCAGGACCTCCTCACAAACCACCTGCAGTCAGCTCTGACAGACACCTGGTAAGACCAAGAATGTGCCCGGATGTGCACGCAGCTCCCAGAGGACCAGAGCAACCCAGGAGGCACTTGCATGCTCCACGCCCCATGCTCACTGGGGTGGCCAGCCATGTCACTGTCGAGCTGTGTGGGGGACACCCTCCAAGCACAGCCAGAAACCAGCTCTGCCTTTCCCACCACCCAAAGCAAGGTTTCAAGTCCTTGACCCAGCATGCTCTGTACAACACAATCGCAGATTCTTAGTTGAAGTTTCCACGAAAACCAACGTACACTGTCACCTACCTGTCTGCTGCATCCTCGGTGTTATGCAAGGAGCCACAGAGCCGAGATGCTGTGTCAGCTGTGCGCTTCAGGCGCACCTGGTTTCCAGCCATGAGCACGGCCGGCCATGGCTGGCAAGCAGACAGTGTGCAATTACCCTTGAAAAGTCACAGGAGTCAGCCACTCACTCTTCTGAAGCAGGACAGATACTGCTGAGAACCAGGTGGACTTACCATCTAACCAAGCAGCCCGATGATGCTCATGGGACGGGAGTGCCAGCAGCCGGCAGGAGTGCTGGCCTGGGGGCACAGAGAAGCTCTGCCACCTCTGCACATGATGGAGGTCACGGGTCTCAGGAACATGATACAGAAAAAAGAGACACATGCTAATTCAGTGCCTCTCATCTTTTAAATCAGTTGACCGTGCATCCAACAAGGACCAAGTGCATGCCACCGCTGTGCTAGACTCAGAGGAAAGGGAGGCAAGGACACTGTGCAATGGGGCCGAGCTCAGCCTCCGTGGCTGTGACGTGATGTGCCATCTGGATGTGAGCTGGTGCTGTGGCTGACCAGGATCTTCCTAGGAACAGGGTGGAAAGAGAACTGCAGTGGAAGAAAGTCTCCGGAGGCCAAGGGAGCAAGAGGTCTTTGCATCAATGGGACAGGGCTTCTCCAGGGTGGAAGCAGGGTGGGTGGGATGTGGTCACCTTGCTTCCAGATGTCCCCTGCAGAGGAGAAGGCTGTGGAATCAGGCCAGTACCAGTCCGCAGGAGCCTGAGCCACACACGAGGTCCCAAATGCCACAGCTGTGTTCGTTAAAGCACAGACTTTAAAACCGACACAGATTTTCTTAATCTTCCCTGTGACCTTGCTTCTTGTCATACCTGAAACAGTAAACTGCATTCCCTTGGAAATATTCTGTCATTTATTAGCTTTTTGCTATTTTCTACAACCTGTCCCGCCTGCCCAGATCTTGCCGTGCTGTGTGCAAGAAGCACAGCGCCAGGCAGAGACACCGGGCCAGAGCGCTGACTGCAGAAAGGTGCCTTTGGAGCCGTGGCTTTGCGCAGGAGTCTCTGGGCCATCGAGGGGTCCTGCCAGCCTGCCTGGCTCTCTCAGGACCTCTGGGGCCCCCCACTTCCCACCACAGTGAGGCCAGGCCCTGCCGCTTTGCCAGAGCAGGTGAGACTAGAATACAGGGGCGGAGGAGGGGCCCGCCCCAGCGCCCTTCCGGAGACCCCTGGTTCATAGGCGCTAACCAGCACCCACGACACCCACTACACACCACCCACAGTGCAGAGCAAGATGTGAAATATAAAGCAAAGCGAGCCCAGTCCCCCAGAGGAACCACTCTGACAAGGGGGGGCTCGGCCACCCTTCCTCCTGGACGCAGCCCCCGGGCCTCGCAGGCCAGCCTAGGCCGCGGTCTCTTGCGGGTTTCTGGACAGTGCTGTGTGGAAGCAGTGGACCCTGGGCAGGTATTTCTCCCAGAGCTCCTGTACTGACAGTGTGAACGGGAGCGTGCAACCAGCAGACCAAAGCAAGAGCTGTGCGTGCTGGGGATGCAGCACGGGAGAAGCTGGGGCCCGACTCCAAAAGGAGCAGAAGCCACCCAGGCCAAGGGAGGGCTGCCACCTGCCCCAGGAGAGCGCCTTGTCCACCCCAGGATTTGCCCAGTCGGCCAGAGGTAAGTGCAAAAGACCACAGCCAGAGGGTTCGCAGTAGCAGGGGAGGGCCTGGCCCAGGGCAGGGCCGGGGGCCCTTCCAGTGGGACATGCCAGGGTCCGTCTCTGGTTTTCAGTTATTGCTCCCCCTCTTCTTCTCTGCCTCTATGTCTCTGTCTCTCTCTCCCTGTCTCTCTCCATCTCTTCCCTGTGTCTCTGTGTCTCTCTCCTCCAGCTGTCCCAGGCTTCAGAGTCACTGGCAAGTGCCATGAGGCTTGGCCTGTCCAAGGGCAGTGTCACTGTGAAGAGCGGTCTCCCTGTGGAGGAAGAAGTCTCCCTTGGACCTCCTCGCCCATCTGAGTAGTGGGGAGACCCCACCCATGCCTGGGTCAGATGAGGTGGGCAGTGCTTTGCACGGCCACATGGACAGGAAGCTCCTAGCCGAGGCAGCACCACACCCAGCTATGAAGACAGCTCTCCTGCTCCATGACACTCACGGCCTGCAAACACCAGTGGGCAGGCACCTCCCCACGCCACATTCATGGACAGCTGGGTAGCCATCTCAATGGAACACCCATCTCTGCGTCCATGGAGAAACCAGGGTCCATTAGTTCTCCACACTTGCTAAAGAACAATAAGCAACACACAGGCTTCCCTCCATCACCAGCATCCATGAGGAAGAGTTCTGTTGGGGTCACAATATCAGGACCACGGTGACCACTGCCCGTCCTTCCCAGGGCACCATGCTGGGGGCTCGTGAGGATGCACCATAGGACTCCTCTCTGGAAAGTCAGGGGTGAGGCAATGCAGACAGCTCTGGTTGCTGTTCCTGCCTGCCCGCCTGTCAGTCATGGGCCCTCTGCCCTCTGTGGACCTCCAACTGCCCTGCAGTGCTGTGCAATTAAGCCCTCCTGTGCCCTCTGCCTGCTGACTGCACGCATGTCCCTGTGAGGCTGTCGTCGAGAGCACGTGCTCTGCTGGGGGACCTGTTGTCTTGCAGGCACTGGGGGTGATATGGGCCATGAGGAGGTGGCCCGGGGGCATGCACACTCACTGGCCATGCCAGAGCCTCTGGGAGGGGCAGCTCTGCCTCACAGGGCCTCCAACGCACTCCCCTGTACTGAACCTAACCCACATCCTCAGCCTCCACCGTCCCGGGCCTCTGAGAGCAGGATGCCAAGCTGCTCTAGGAAGCCCATGTGATAGCTGAGAGGACCTGCTCTGGCCCTCCGCGGAGGGCACAGTGAGGCCTTGCTGGCCCCGGGAGCGTCTAACCTGAGTGTGCAGACGCAGCCAAGACCTCGAGCATCCCAACAAGGACACTGCCAGAAGCACCCGCAGACTCCTGGTGCTGAGCTTCTCGAGGACACCAGTGGCATGGAGGCCTCGGAAGGGGCTGCGTGTTTCTGTGCCCTGTGAGTGTGCGGGAGCCAAGACTGAGTCCACCCTGCTCTAGAACCACCCCTCACTGACGCCAACATGAGGACACAGGACGAGCAGGCGGGCCAGGCGTCACTCCTCGTTCCTGACCCTCAGGTCTTTCCTCGCCCTTTGTTTCTCTTCACATAAAGGCATGCAGCTGTGACCACACCCCCCAGCAAGGTGCCCCAAGCCTTTTCTGTGCAGTTACCCGCAGAAGGTAAGGATGCTGACCACAGCTGGTGGCTTCCAAGGGCTTCTCCCTGCAGACCAAGGCTGGCCTTGCACAGTCAACTGCTGCAGTTGGTCCAAGTACGAGGCACCACCAGGGCCTCCTGCAGCTGTGACCAGCACAAACCAGCATGTCTGCATGGCCACCCTGGGGCAAAAATAAAACTTCCTGCCAATAAATGACCAAGTCAAAATAGAACTTCTTTTTCTGGTTCATTGCTGTCACACAGAGACCTATCTTGGGAGTTGGCTGAGGTGTGCGGAACACTTGATCCCACCCGCGTCTGGCCACACAGAGCCACAGAGGCCTGCTGCTCAGCCCTGCAGGCAGCACCCACCAACCGGCTGTTTGCTGCCACTAGTCGCCGGCTCACCCGCCCTGGGTGAGAACCTGTGGACTCCCTGGGTGTCCAGCACACGGCTCCCGCCCTCAAAGAGCTGGCCAGCTGGGCAGCATGCACCACAATACCGCACTGCCCAGACACCTGCCGGTGGACGGGAACCAAGCATGACCTCAGAAGGCCACGGTCCGAAGGGAAGTGTGTTCTGCCTTGGCTTCAGTCAGTTTCCTTATGAACTCATTGTGGCCTAAGGCACGTGAGACCCGCTGGGCAGCCGATGGCCATTTCCTCGGGGCCCAGTGGGTACGTGGAGAAGGTAGTACTGAGCGTGGCTCCACCAAGCACTGTCACAGACATGCCACTGAACCCTCTCAGCAGCACCAAGAAGGACTTTCAGGTTCAGGAAACAGGTCCACAGGATCTCAAGTGCCTAGGAAGGAGCTAATGCAGAAGTCTGAAGAGAATGCTGCCGCCAGGCCAACCCTGGTCCAGGCGCAGTGCCCACCGCCATCCAGCCCTCTGCCCCCACAGTTGAGAAGCGTCTAGGTGTGTGGGTCCAGGTCCAAGAAATGAAACAGAAGCCTTCGGCTGCCATGTGCCAGGCCCATGGGTGTCACAGAACCAAGGAGATGTCACATTCCCGGCTCCTTGCCCTGCTCCCAAGGCTGGCACCCCAGGGAGAGGGTGTGCACCTCCACCATGACTTCAGGGGCTGGCACCATTACCCACTGCCCAGCAGAGGAAACTGAGGGGCAGGGCACTCCTTCTGCCTGAGCCGTGGCCACCGTTGCTTGGAGAAACAAGTCATTCTCTACCAGGTTTTGGGGGTGTTTCTGATACACAGTTATTGCTAAATATCTTTTAATTACAAAAAAAAAAAAGTGTATCCCTAGACAAGTTCTCTGAAACACACAATCCAAGCATGGCCCAGAGCCTTGGGCCAACCATCACCTGCAACAAAATTCCTGGGGCTGCGTGGGTGGGAACCGGGCCCAGGCCTCCTCTGTGCAGCCAACTCACAGCAAGAGGCACAGTCAGATGGATCGGGGCCAGGGAGGATGTCTTGCCTTGTGAAGTCTGGGATCCTACAGCCTGCACAAAGGGTACCAGCACTCAGAGTTGCAGGAAGGGACACAGACCAAGGGCGCAGGCACGACATGGCACCATGCACAGCTGGGGACAGCAACTGGCCCTGGATTTCCCTGGCCCCACTCTGTCAGTGCTTTGGAGACAGAAAGATTGTTTGGGAATTTCCATGGTTCCCAGGGTTCAGAGTGCTGATGTGACCTGGTGCCCAAGGCTGCTCCTGCTCACAGCCAGCTGGTCAGAGGACAGCAGAATTCCCCCTTGTCTGCATTCAACTTCCCAGGAAACAGAACCAAGAGACCAAGAGGAGCAGGCGGCAGAGCTGGCTCTGCGAGCAGGGTGCCAGGTCGCACGTCCAAGCAAGAGTTGTGAGACCCCCAGCTGCTGCGGCAGGTGAGCCAGCCAGGGCCTCTGGGTCTGACTGGGGTCGCCTCAGATCTGGCCGGCATGCTGGCCGGCGAGTGTCAGCAGCTGCTCTCTTTGGCAGATAAATTTGTCCTGGATCCACAAACAGTAACACATATTAAAGTAAAACCAAACTTTTTATGAGGAAAATAATGAAAAGGGCCCTGGATGTTCTTGATGCTTTCTGATAATCCTAGAGAATTTGAAAGAAGTTACAGCAGTACTGGAAAGGAATGATTTATTATGGAAGAAGAGCAAACAAACCATGAATATCTTATTAGATAAAGGTGAAAGAAAAAGTGTGCATCTGAAAGAACGACTGCTCAAACTTGCTCATGGTCCAACAGTGTGATTAAAACAATTCCTTTTCACATGTCACAGAAATGTCCACGAAGACACTGGTGAAGCAGGGCCCCTTACACACGGGCAGTGCTGACATTGGTGCAGTGTTTGGGGGGATCTGGCCACATGTGTGGGGAAGCAAACCCATGTTGGTGTCCTGGGACCAGGCGGTGGATGCAGCGTGGAGGGACGTGGCCGCTGGCGTCCTTCATGGTGGCGAGGAACGGCGAAGGAGATGGATTGCCCAGGAGGATGAGGCAGGTCATGCACATCGTGGCTTGCGAGGCCAGGAGGTGACGCAGGCATCCATCACAGGGAGGCGGAGACTGCTCGTCAGCCATGCCACGGCTCTGTAAGTTCATGTAGGAAAGAGAAGCAGGATGTGTGGCAGCCTGCGACAGTTCCATCAATACGGAGTCTGACACTAAATCTATTTCTACAGCAGAGAAGAGCTTGAGTTGTCCTCTTGATGGTGTGAGCACAGGCCCCAGGCCTCCTCAGGACTCCTGTCCTGGTCGAGGCCCTCGAGAACACGGCAGCAGGACTACATGGCCTTGTGGGCACTTGGAGGTCCGTGACCAAGAGTAATAGCGCCAAATCACAGTCCAGCCCGTCCTCCACACTGGCCTCAGGTGCATGATTCAGATCTGAACTCTCTGTAGCATGTTTCTCAAACCTTAACCCTTTTTTGTCTGGCATGGTGCATACAACTGTAATCCTAACTCTCAGGAATCCGAGGCAGGAGAGTCACAAGTTTGAGGCCAGCCTCAGCAACTTTGCAAGATCCTGTCTCAAACAAAATAAAAAGGGCTGGGGATGTGGCTCTGTAGTAGAGACCCTGGATTAAATCCTCAGTACCAAAGGAAGGAAGGAAGGAAGGAAGGAAGGAAGGAAGGAAGGAAGGAAGGAAGGAAGGAAAGAAGGAAGAAAGTTAAAAAAACCTTTTTCCAAATTTATTTCACTCCATAAAATAGCGACACTTCACATGGACAATGATAAAATGTGCGAATCTTCCTATACACTCTCAAATGCTCTAGCTCGAGCCTTGAAGATAGGCCTTAACAGTATTCCTCCATGCTTGTATGCCCCATGCAGCCCTTTCTGAACTTGAGACTTTGGTTTTCACTGAGCTGACAGAAGATAGCAGACGTGATTTTTGAAACATGCAACAAGACTATATTGTGGCTGTTGCTGTCTTAATAGGCAACCCGATCTATGCGATTTGGAGAGTAAGCCCTAACCACACAGGACCTTCCGAACCCCAAAAAGACCCAGCTCTGTTTCGTGGAAGGGGTCGACCTTAGACGAAGGAGGGTGGGGTCAGCGAGAAGCAAGGTCAGTGCCAGGCCAGAGCTGGGCATGGAGAAAGGACTAGACAAGCAGGAACCTTGTAAAAATGCATCAATCCTCAGTCCTCAGAAAGTGTGGCGGCTTGACACTCTTGGGAGACGGCCGCCCTCCTGTCAGGCCCACCTCATCTCATCCAGGAGCCTGGGTTCTCACCACACCGTCGAGAGCCCAGGTGAGGAAGGGCAGGGTGGACACCCCTCAGGATTCCACCTGGCTCGGGCTTGGTCGGGCCGGCAGCAAGAGCTGCAAGGCTGCGGTTCTCCTGCCACCGCAGAACCTGGTGAGACCAGCAGGGAGACCAGGCTGTCATGGTGAGTGCCCCTTTCCAGCCCAGAGAGCCGCAGTGCTGCAGAGGTGAGCTGGGCTTAGATGCCCCAGGTTGTGGGCAGGCCCCAGTGTCTCCTCGAAATGCCCCCTGAGTCACGGGACACCCAAGGTGGAGGAGAATGTGCGGAATCCAGACCTTCTGTCTCCGGGGGCAAGGCCCCCACTGCCCTTCCTAAAAACAAGATGCTCCTCCCAGCCTCGACCTGGCTCCAGGCTCCCTGAGTGTGCCCCACAGTCCCACCCACAGGATGGCACATCTTCACAGCTGCTCCAAGTCCACACTGTGGACTTTCAAAACCGCAGTGTAGACTGCATCAAACCTTGTGTCCTCTTGAGCACCGAATAGCAGGCTCTCAGTGCCAGCAGACGACAGACAGACACAGCTCCCACACAGCAGGGGCCAGGAACTTGTTGTGGAAGCCTGGTCTCAGTGTGTAAAGCTATTCGTAAATGTTAGTGATACCAAGGAAAACACATGCAGAGGGACAGGCGGGGACCTGAGTGTGGCCCCAGCACCCTCACTGCTGCACGGCCTCTACCAGGCCCGGGGCATCTCTGAGACTTAGCTTCTGCCCTGTCCTTGCTACCCCAACGCTCTGTGGTGAGGAGGAACTGGAATTTTCTTGGCGTGTCTAACGACTCAACAGCCATGCACTTGCACACACAACCTGTATTAGTCAGGGTTCTCTAGAGAAGCAGAATCGACAGGAAGCATGATTATAGAAAGGGGACTTATTCGATCAGCTTACATGTCCAGAAGCTGGGTAGTCCACAATGACCACCTGCAGCTGGAGAGCTGGAGAAATCAGCAGCTGCGTTGTTCAAGAAGCTGAAGCCTCAGAACAAGAGGGATCAATGGTGCTACCCTAGTCCAAGACCAAAGGCTTCCGGAACCTCCCTGGAGAATCACTGGCAGAGTCTGATTTGGAAGAGTGAAGGAGAGTCTGATAGCTGCATCTCCATCTGCTTCCTCGTTCTTCCGACTTCTATTCCATCCAAGCCACCATCCTACTGGGCAGTGCTGCCCACACTTAGGGAGGGCTGCACTGCCGTTCGCTATCCCACCTGCCAATCATTCTGAGACACGCCCTTACTGACACACCCAGAATCCTCTTGATCATTGGCATTTCTTAATCCAATCAAGTTGACAATTCAAATTAACAATGACACACCCACAACACCCCCCCACACACACACACACAATACCCATGCACACTTCAACACCTACTCACACACCTGCCCACACCTATGCACCCACAACACATACGCACATACCCACACACCCGCAGACACCTCCACAATATCTGTGCACAAACCCCACAACACACATGCACACATCCTCAACAACTGCCCACATGCATTCACACACCCATAAAACAGCTTTCACTCAACACCTGATCTGGACAGATGTCAGACTCACAGCCAGACACCGTGTGTGCAGCCCAGGGGCCAAGCCCTGCCTCCCCAGGTAGAATGGCCGCTGCAGCTTGGGCCTTTGGCATCTTTGACATTTCCCTCCCTTAAGATCAGAACTTTGAAGTGGGTTTGTGCTGAGATTCATGTTTTCTATGCTCTGTTTATTAAAGTAACTGCCGACCAGCCTTGTGCTGACCCCAGGGAAGAACTAGTTTCCCGTATTCCATTCTAGGACTTCACTATGCCCTGTGCTTCCATGGGAAGACCCGACCTAGAGGTGGGAGGAATTCCCTCTGCAGCAGAACGCCTCCTGCACCTGGTGCCAGAAGCCCAGGGCTGCAGAGTGCTTGGATGCGTCCTCCCAGCCCCTCTGGGGACAGGAGCAATGCTATCAACCAGTTGACCAGGGTGCCACTGAAGTCAGGGGACCTGGTGACATGGTCATGGCCTCAGTTTCCCCTCCTGCAAAGCCCAGTCCAGGGGTCCCTCCATCCTGGTGTGGTAGGGAGTGCTGTTCTCAGCACAGGTGCCCAGGGTGGGCACTGATCTTTCTAGAGCAGATGGACAAGCACGTGCACCAGGGTCTATTTGGTCTGCAGGAAGCTTCACAGATGCTGGACTGGCCCACGAAGAACTAGTGCCCAGTAAAAGGCCTCCACATGCAAGGCCAGAGGGACCAGAGAGTCTGAGCCCTCTCCCACCCCACGCCACCCAGCAGGGTATCCCAGTGGAAAGGGTGCCCCACTTCCTGTCTAGAGTTGGCCGATGCCGTGAGCATCTGGGGACAATCAGACGATAAAGACCAGGTATGTCGGGCATTTCATTCACAGTGCTAAGCACAGTGCTGAGCACGTCCACCTGCCGTTATTGTAAAGACCTGAACCCTAACCCAAGTGCAGGTAGTCAGGAGAGGAGGAACTGCTGGGCCTGGCATAGGAGACTGGCAGGCTTCCTGGCTCCTGCTTGCAGGACTTGGGCCACAGAGCTGAAGGCCCTGTGGCCAAAGCAGCCACAATTCAGCCCCCAGGTGCTGTGGACGCTTACTAACTTTCTGTTTTGTTTGTCAAAGAGGTTGAAGTTGTGCTGAAGGGGCCAGGTGAGGATGTGTTTCTTGAAACAGAAAAACTGCTCCTGTCACCAGATCCAATGCACTGCCGCTCCGCCCCACTCCTCCTCTGCAACAGAGGACAGCTCCTGAAGCTGCATCTGGTTGGCACAACCCAACCCCTCACAACCCAGGGCCCATGACTCCTGCATCCTGCCAGCATGTGCATTCTGGTCGAGAACATTCTCTCGTACCCACCCACCCACATGGTCCATCCTGGAACACCTGCTGGTCCAGGAATCCTGTTGGCAACTCCAGTTATAAGGACACCATTTCTACCTTCTTTCTTCTTCCTGGATGCCTTGAACAAACAGGGACCAGAAAGTGCTGAAAAGAAACTGACAATGGTGTGTGTTGAGCAGCACCTTGGATTCTTAGTAAAGAAAGTCTCTCTGCACCCCAAATCTCTCGTCCATTCAGTGCCCCTCACATGCCTGCGCTGGAACAGGGTCTTTGCTGCAGTTAAGGCTGGGAGAGTTCACATTAGTAGAAGCTAGTGTCCCACTAAGGAGAGAAGAGTCACACAGGGGACATGGGAAGGCCACAGGAGGCAGAGGCAAAGACAGGGATCGTCCACAAGAGAGAAAACCCAAGCTCCAAATCTGGATGTGTTGCTCAGATTGGATTCTCCCACTTCACAGTGGGTCAGGGAACTGTAGGAAAAGGCAAAGACGGCCTTCCCGCCTCCCTGAGGATGAGGCCATCCTGTCCCAAGTTCAGTCAGGCTGTTCCTGGTTACCCAGATGGAGCCCTGTGCATTTGGAGACATGTGCAGACTGTGTCGTGAGAGGGGTCTTGCCGGGAACCACCGGCACCATGGATGGACTTGCAGTCGAGGCCCAGAGGACACCTGGGTGAGTGAGCTCTTGTTTCCTGAAGGAGCTGTCCTTCCCTTAATTCTGAAACCCCTGCTGTTGTGTTGAGCCTCCCAGCCCTAAATAGACCTCTCTGCCCCAGGGGGCCAGCAACGGCAAGCAGGGGCTTTTGCAATCACCAGACTGAAGAAACAGCCCACTGCGGCCCAAGTCCTGGAGATGCAGAGCACGACTGGAAGCCCAGAGTGGACACTGTGGTGTTGGGCAGCTGGGGGTCTGGATCATGCAGGCTGCAGAGCACTGCTGACAGTGGAGAGTCCACGGGCAGGCCTTGCCTCGCCTGCCTCTGCGGGAATCGACACCTGCATATCTGCCTCGTGGCCATGGACGCCCCAGTGGGCAGCACGGCCAAGCACGGAGGAGCTCAGGGAGCATTTGTGGAGTGTGTGGTGTGAGCCCCCAGGGGCTTCAGTGCTTCTGGCCTGTCCATAGGAGAAGTCATGGCAGTAGGTCCGCAGGCCAGGCCACCCATCAGTGGAGACCTGGTGCGGGCCTCACTGCCCCAGCTGCCCGTGTGATAGCCATAGGATGTGGACTCAGAGGCTGCCACAGCCTAGGTTTGCACACAGCCTTCGGTTCCATCTCAAAATGATGCCGGCAGAGAATCAAATGCTGTTTTGAGCCCACTGCAGGTTAGAGATTGAGGTTCTTCCCCCAGCCTACCACTTCCCAGCCCCGCGCCTCTCCACTCAGCTTACAGACACCAAGAGTGTCGCTGCAGCAAGGAAGACGAGAAGCAAGCCCTGCGCCTTCAGAGCAGATGCTGCTGAAGCCCGGCGGCTTCCCCACAGAGAGCACGCTTGAAAGGAGAGGACCGTGAGTCAGCAGCAGCTGCTCCGGGCACCTGTTCTGACTCCCGTTGCTGACATCCTCGTGGCATCTGGGAGAGCGCTGAGCGTGCTCCTGGAGAAGTACCCTGGTTCTGGGCACACCGTTGACTGACGAAGGGCCTGGAGGTGCACCCACTGCAGCGCAGGCCCTGCACCCTCCCTCCTCCCTGTCTGCCTTGCGCCCACCTCTGCAAGGACAGGTGGGGCAGGAGGGTGTGGGGATCGCCATCACATTCCACGTGCATGGGAAGCTGGAACAGGATCCTCATGGTACAGGAGAGACCAGAATGAGGGACCCCTGCCCTCACCCTGTCGCCCTGTGGCTCTCCTGAGGGCTGTGCTTCACACAACCCTGACTGCTTGACAGCATCACAGCAGCGGCTCGGACACACACACCAGGTCCTGACAACACGCACCACGTCCTAGACAACACACACCAGGTCCTAGACAACACGCACCACGTCCTAGACAACACACACCACATCCTAGACAACACACACCAGGTCCTAGACAACACACACCACGTCTAGACAACACACACCAGGTCCTGACAACACACACCACGTCCTAGACAACACGCATCAGGCCCTGACAACACACACCACGTCCTAGACAACACACACCAGGTCCTAGACAACACACACCAGGTCCTGACAACACACACCACGTCCTAGACAACACACACCAGGTCCTAGACTACACACACCATGTCCTAGACAACACACACCAGGTCCTGACAACACACACCACGTCCTAGACAACACACACCAGGTCCTAGACAACACACACCACGTACTAGACAACACACACCACGTCCTAGACAACACACACCAGGTCCTGACAACACACACCACGTCCTGCACAACACACACCAGGTCCTGACAACACGCACCACGTCCTGCACAACACACACCAGGTCCTGACAACACACACCAGGTCCTAGACAACACGCACCACGTCCTAGACAACACGCACCACGTCCTAGACAACACACACCACGTCCTACACAACACACATCACGTCCTAGACAACACACACAATCCCCTTGACAACACACACCAGGTCCTGACAACACACACCACGTCCTAGACAACACACACCAGGTCCTGACAACACGCACCACGTCCTAGACAACACACACCAGGTCCTAGACAACACACACCACGTCCTAGACAACACGCACCAGGTCCTAGACAACACACACCACGTCCTAGACAACACACACCACGTCCTAGACAACACACACCAGGTCCTAGACAACACACACCAGGTCCTAGACAACACACACCAGGTCCTAGACAACACACACCACGTCCTAGACAACACACACAATCCCCTTGACAACACACACCAGGTCCTGACAACACACACCACATCCTAGACAACACACATCACGTCCTAGACAACACACACCACATCCTAGACAACACACACCAGGTCCTGACAACACGCACCACATCCTAGACAACACACACCAGGTCCTGACAACACGCACCACGTCCTAGACAACACACACCACGTCCTAGACAACACGCACCATGTACTAGACAGCACACAAAATCCCCTTGACAACACACACCAGGTCCTGACAACACACACCACGTCCTAGACAACACACACCACGTCCTAGACAACACACACCACATCCTAGACAACACACACCAGGTCCTGACAACACGCACCACGTCCTAGACCACACACACCAGGTCCTAGACAACACGCACCACATCCTAGACAACACACACCAGGTCGTAGACAACTCACACAATCCTCTTGACAACACACACCAGGTCCTAGACAACACACACCACTTCCTAGACAACACACACCAGGTCCTAGACAACACACACCACGTCCTGACAACATGCACCACATCCTAGACAACACACACCAGGTCCTAGACAACACGTACCACGTCCTGACAACACGCACCATCCCCTTGACAACACACACCAGGTCCTTGACAATACACACCACGTCCTTGACAACACACACCATCCCCTTGAGAACACACACCACATCCTAGACAATACACACCACGTCCTAGACAACACACACCGTCCCCTCGACAACACACACCTTCCCCTTAACCACACACACCGTCCCCTCGACAACACACACCATCTCCTTGACAACACATACCGTCCCCTTGACAACACACACCGTCCCCTCGACAACACACATTTCCCATCAGGTCTGCAGGTCCACACGGCTGCGCTGCATGGCTTTGCTGTTGGCAGGGCTGGGCCCTGGCTGAGGCTTTGGAGGACCTCCTCCTGCCTCTCCTGCTTTGGAGGCCGAGCTCCTGGCTCCTGTACGCCCAGCTCCATCCTCCTCCCTCTGATTGGTTCACTTCTGCTCTCTGGCCTTTTCCTTCTCTCTGGCCCTCGTGCCTCCCACTGCCCCTTGGCAGGACCCTGGTGACCACGAAGAGCTGCCAGTAGTGTAGGGGACCCCCACCTCCAGGTCTTCAGCTGACAACAGGGCAGGTCCTGTTGCCACACGAGGTGACATGTTGCAGGTCCAGGGTTGGGGGGGCGACTGGGCCGGCTCCATCGGCACCGCTGCTGACAGCTTCCGGTGTCCTGTGCCGCCCGCCCCTTCCCCAGCCGTCTCCTGGGTGGGAATGTTTCAGGACTCCCGAGGACGGGGTGGGTGGCCAGCAAGGGGTCCCTTCCCTCACTCTGCTGGCCACGGCACTTGGGTCCACCTGAAGATGAGGTCGAAGGAGCTGTGGCTCAGCCGGCGGCCGGCAGGAGCTCCTGAGCGCCGGCCCGGGTGAGGCGCCGAGCTCCGCTGGGCCCACAGAGAGGAATCGAGCCCTCTTCCCGCTGGGCCTGACTGGGCCGCCTGAGCACCACCTCTGGGCAGGGTCCCCTGAGGAAGCTGGGGTGAGGGCAGCTGGAGAGGCTGCGAAGCCCCCCACTCTGGCCTCCTGCGCTCCTCGCAGGAGGGACCCTGGCCCCAGGCCCTCTCGGTCCCGCAGTCTCTGAAACCCCTTTCCCTGACATGGTGCCTAAGGACCTGCACGTGCCCATTCTTGCTTCCCGAGTCTCCCGTCGTGGGGACGTAGTCTCCACGCTGCCGCAGCGTGACCCAGGAGGATTTATAGCAGCACGTAAGTGACCCGTGGGGCCCAGTCCCTCAAAGGCGTTACTGAGTCAGGTTCCGAATCATTTAAAACACTCCAGGCTAAGTGGAGCAGTGCCAAACCCTTTCTCACTCACACGGGTGGGGGAGGGCTTGAGATCAGGGTCAGTTTGGGGCCATGCGCTCAGTGGGTGGGAACGGATGGGCCACTCGGCTCTGGCCTGACGCGATGGCTCGTGCCAAGCATGTTCAAATCCCCAGCCTGTGCCCTTGAGCTCCTCCCGAGCCTGGAGGAGGCTCGACCTCCTCCTGGAGGGGTCTTGTCTCCTGGTGTGGGCCCCTTCCTGCCCAGTGCGGACCAGGACAGCACCACAGCTCTCATGAGGGCAGGTGAGCAGGTCACATGGACATTGGACAAGCTCTGTCCTGGCCCTTCTGGGGCAGTTCTGGCCCCCAATTTCCTCACGTCGCCTCCCTTCATCTGGCAAAGGCACTGTCTGCTTGCTGGGGAGACTTCATGCACCTGTGTCTCTTCATCAGCAGAAGTCCCTAAACGTCCAGAGGTTGAGTTCAGGTGGCCCTCCATCTGTCCCTTGACTTCAGGTCAAAGGAGACAGAGGCCTGGCTGGACGGCTGCTGGGAGGAGCCAGCTCAGGATGAAGGCTCGTCTCAGCAAGGCCCCCAGGTCAGAACTCCACTGGCCGTCCCCAGGGCCCAAGTCCAGGGCCACAGGAGGAGGTGGTGCCTCTGCCCAGCTCAGTCTGACCCTACTGCACTGCCATGGAGGCTGCAGAATGGGCCATGAGGACTCCAAGCAGCCCCCAGATCCCCTCCTGGCTCCTGTTCACTATGGCTCCACCAGTGAGGTGCTTGGAATGTCCCCAGGGGTGACAGAGCTGCAGAAGAGTGAGCATGCCTGCTGACTTAATCAGTGTGAAAGTGAATCAGGGCCGAACTCCTGTTTCATCAGCCAGATGGTCTTTGTGCACAGGTGTGTTTATGACTTGCATGTGCAGAGATAAAGGAGCAGGCCAGGAAGGGAGGAGTGGCAGAGGAGGAGGAATGTGCTAGAAGCTGTGCCCAGAACTGCTGCTGTTTTGTGCTGAAGTAAAAAAACATGTTTTCATCCAGAATCTGTCTTTCTAAGACAGCAATCAGGAAGGCGGGTGCCCCGGGAGCAACTGAGCAGCCTGCACGGTCTGCCTGACCGTGGTTTCCATGCAGGGTCCCTGACCCCACCTGGTGTCCTGCTGTTTGGGCAGCAACTCCCAGCAGGGCCAGCCTTGGCCTCTGAACCTTCTAGAGGAACCCATGTGTAGGCAGGCAGCCTGGGACCTTCTGCCAGCTCATGGCAGCTGCCTTAAAGTCTCAATAGCCCAAGAGGCTGGGCTCAAGAAGGGAGGGTGAGGACCAAGGCCATCAGCCCAGGGTGTCCATTGCCTCAGCAGAAACCACAGCTGCTTGAGGGCCCACAGGGGATGGCCTATGCCTGGGAGCCAGGCCTGTGCTTCCCACACAGGCACGGGAAAGGAGAGGGCTGCCCACTGCCTGCTCTGCCCACTGGTGTGCAGGGAGCCACTTCACCAGATTCTCCACTGACACCCAGCAGCACACAGCTCAGAGACACCCAGAGACCCCTCACAATCCGTGAGCCTCCACAGTGGCGATGTGGGGCAGACCAGTGGCCAGTGGACAGCAGGGCCCTGCCCACAGGCCTCAGTCAGCTTTCCAGCCTTAAACCCATCCGCCCATGTACTTAACATGGTGTGTTTTACTGCATGTAAGGCGTGGCTCAAATAATGTTGATTGTAAAAAAAAGATGAAACTAAGACCACAAAATTAAAAAGCCCCAAACACAGAGGTGTTCTCTGAATAAGGGTCTGTGGAGGGGAAGTCCCAGCAAAGCCAACGGTCCTCCATGAGGAACCGTTCAGGGCCTGGTTGGCCTTGGAATAATTCCGTTTCTAGAAATTTATTATAATTAAAGTAAGAGACCATCCATAACTGAAGTGCATGTAAGTTCAATGAAATGTTATTAGGCTGCCAGTATTTGGAAATAGCCTGAACATCTTAACAGGGGAAGGATTAAAATGTGCTAGGGTACCGTTAAAAAAGCAGATCTCAACCTTCCTCCAACCAAGATTTTGCCATCACATTATAAACACTGGGTCCTTCTGTTTATTGGTTGGTGGATTCAAACATCAAATTTTGAAGTCAAGTTCTTTTTGAAGGACTTGGTGCAGTCCCCAAACAAAAGACCTCAAGAGGTGCCTCAGTTCTCGGGAGGCAGAGAGCCCAGAGGTCTGACCCTGCGTGTGCCGCTCCAGCCCAGGGCACCTGTTTCTCTTGCACTCCCAGGTCCTTGGCCTCAGCAACCACATGGTCACGCACAACTCCAAGACTGGGGAGCTGCAGGTCTCTTGCTCCCCAGGAGGAAGAACTGAAGCTGGTGGACATCATGCACCATCTTCCCCATTCAACACCTCCCTGTCATGCAGACCAGTGTGGTTAGGGGGAAGTGCTCGGAGAGTGTGCACTGGAACCAGAGAACGCAGCAGAAGGACAGACCTGTAGAGGCAGGCAGCCCAGGCCTAGGTCCTAAGTCCACTTCACTTGTCTCAGGTCAAAGTACCCAGTCACTGAGGGGCATTTGTTACCCAAATGCTCATCAGGATGGGAGGAGAAAAAGATGACCAGGAGGAGCAGTGCGGATCTTTCCTCTAAATCTACCAGCACACGCAGCACACACATGGGTGTGTACTCCTCACACATGTACTCCTCACTGCACACATGTGTGCTCAAACACATACAGACACATCTCCACATACACATGTAAATGCACACACATGCTGAAATGCAGACACACATATCACACATGTCTTCATATACACATACTAACCCAATACATGCATGCACATACATGTTCAAATGCATGAATGCTCATACATATGTGTGCATGCACATAGGCACCCATACCATATACATCAGTACATGCATACACATGTACACACCATGTACACATTTGTGTTGCATGCTGCAGACACGTGTGCAAACATACACGTGCACTTATCACACACAAATGTGACCAACAGGCTCCCAGGAAGACATATAACACATATGTATGTACATAGCGTGCATGTATGCACACACGTACACACATGCCTGAAGGCATTCATTGGTCTGCCATGAGGGGCCATCAGCCACCACCTTAGGAATGAGAGAAGCCCAGGCAGGAGCACGCTCTTCCCCTGCACAGTGAGTATGACTCATCCAGTCTGCTCTGCACAGCCAGGTCCAGAAACCAAGCTCTGGCCGAGCATTCCATGGGAACCATTCCCTGGAGCCCTCTGCTTTGGTCACAGTCCTAACTCTACTCTCGGGCCCTCTCCCAGGAGGGGACAATCCTTCCCTGGGAACCCCAGGGGAGAGAGCAAGCACAGAGTCGAGGACTAGCAGCTCCCAGCACCTTCCTATTGTGCAGAGTGGTCCCCACTCACAGGTACGTCCTGGGCTGCTGAGGGAGCAGGCAGGCAGAGTCCAAAGCCTGTGCTTGCAGAAGCCATGCCTGGTCCTGGGAGAGAAACACGAGGCAGTTCTGCCTGGCCAATTTGTTGAAATGAGTTCGTCCTCTGGGGCAGAGTTGCCATGCTAATGAGCACAGGACACCATGGCCGCCAGAGAGCATCCTGCTCCCTTCCATAGCGCCAAGTGTGGGCAAGCTGCACCACACAGGGTGGAGATCTGAGTGCTGAGGCCAAGGCAGCAGCTAGAGAGCCAGCTGTACCTCCCCTGCGGTGCTGTCATCAAACCCACCTTTGGCAGTCCTGCCACCAGCCTCAGTGGGTCCCAGCATGCTCCCCACACCTGTCCTTCACTGGGACGCAGGACTAAGAACGCCCTCTTCCTGGCGTGCAGCCGCACGTGGATCTCCCTCCTCCCGCCTTCCTACATACGGCGTGCGGCCTGGAGGCAGAAGGGTCCCATGCTGTACTTATGTAACAAGAATACCAAGCCCAGAGCCCTCCCTACAGTGCACCCTTTGAGTACTGCCTGTAACTTGGGCTTTTCACACCAAAACTTCCCCTAATCTTCTAAGGAAAGGCTAAAATCCACAACATCAAAAACTCATTCTGATTCTTAAAGAAATGAGACTTGCTAACTGCATGAACAGGCCACACGGGAAGTGACCACAGGGGAGCAGAGGCCCCCACGCTCCCCCCCTTGCGCTGCTCAGGACAGGCTGCAGCAAGAGTGGAAATGGGAAGCCCCGCGAGTCCCGCCAAAGGCTCCCACTTCCTTCACTATGAGGGCGGCCCTGAGCACCCAGAAGGGCGCCTGCACTGCTGAGTCACCCGGTCAGCCTGGTCCGCACAAGCCTCACTGCTGACCAGGCTGAAAAGCACTCTCACCCATCGAGCTTCCTGCACCTGCTGAAGGAGAAAGACCCCGGGCCTCAAAGCAGACAGTCCAGCATTAAATCGCAAGTGGAATGAGCAGTCCTGAGGATGCAGGGGAAGGTCCTCTATGCCCTGCGGTGGGACTGCAGATCTGTGCAGCCACTTTGGAAAGCAGGGCAGGGGTTCCCCAGAAAACCTGGAATGGAACTACCACATGACCCAGCTATCCCACTCCTCGGTCTAAACACAAAGGAGGTAAAATCAGTGTACAACAGTGACACAGCCACATCAATGTTGATAGCAGCTCAACTCACAATAGCCAAACTATGGAACCAACCTAGATGCCCTTCAACAGATGAATGGGTAAAGAAAATGTGGTTCATATACACAATGGAATATTACTCAGTGTCAAAGAAATTCTGACATTTGCTGATAATTGGATGGAGTTGGAGAATATCATGCTAAGTGAAATAAACCAAATCCAAATTTCTCTGATATGTGGAAGTTAATTCACAATAAGCGAAGGATAGGTAAGAATAGAGTTACTTTATATCAGGTAGAGGTGAGTGAAGGATGGGGAAGGGGCATGGGTGTAGGAAGAACAGTAGAGTGAAACAGACATCATTACTTATGTACATGTACGACTGCATGACCAATGTGATCCTAACACATGTACAATCAGAAAAATGAGAAGTTATACTCCATTTATGTATGATTTATCAAGATGCATAAATGCGTTTCACTGTCATGTACAACTAATTAGAACAAATGAAAATTAATAAAAATAAAAGCTTAAGTAGACTTAAAGACTCAGCAAACTTTGTGTTAGAGTTGATTTCACCATGAGAGGTGAACACCAAGTCTGGGGCACAGGCAGGCTGCCTGCCGTGTCTCAGCTCTGAAGAGCCTGCCCTCAGCAAGCAGGAGTCAGATGCCAGCCCAGACAGGTGGTGAGTCCCTCTGTCCTCGCCAGGAGGCGGCCTGCAACTGCTCACCATCCTCTGTGCAGACCTCCGTTTCTCCTTCACAGATGTGATCAGCGACTGCTCCCTGTGCTTCCAGAAAGACAGGGCCTGATGTGCGCCTGTCACGCCCCGTCCTGTGCCTGCTCTCATTTCTATCAAAATTGAAATCTCTGGAACATGGATCGCCAAGGCCAGATGGGGAGCAGCACATGTTCACTAAGAGACAGGAGGAACACAAGACGGAGCGTGTTGCTCTCAAGGCGTGTGAGCCAGGCTTGTCGCTGGCACCCACACCTCCGGGGGGACAAGTGCTGAGTGAGGTCCTTCAGTCTCCTTGAAACCGTCGATAGTTCCTTTGTATCAAAGCATTCTGGAAGGAAGTGCTAGCATTCTTCCCTGACACGTGTCTCTTGAAAACATCCCTGCGTTGCTTCCAAATGACACATACTGAGATTTCAAAGCACTTTGGGCGTGCCATACTTGTGGTGGGACATGCTGTACATCTGCGTGTGAGCCCCTGGCATCAGACGCAGTCCCATCCGCACTTTCCAGCATCGACCTTCCCTGACCCTCTGCAAGGGTTAGGAGTGAGGGACTCTTAAGGCACCTAAGACCGCTGAGGTGTGGCCTGGCTCATGCAGGAGTGAGAGGGGGTGGGAGGCAGGCTGGTCTGTCTGCTGAGGGCCCCACAGCCTCTGCCACCCTGGCTTGCTATGGGCTGCCCTGCCTTCCACTGATCCTCCTCTCAGAGCCCAAGCTCCGTCCTCAGTGAGGGTCAGCAAAGCGGCTACGTAGGTGGGAGACTGAATTCGCATTATTGAATAGTGAAGTTGGAAAACCAAAGAAATACAGGGATGTGGGACTCCCAGTCAAAAAAAAAAAAAAAAGACCTCTGTTCACAGGTCACCAAGGGAAGGCACTTTCACCAAGACTTATGTCTAGGTGACCTGTCACTAGAATAAGAGCAACATACTGTGATCTCCCTCTGGGGTGATCTCTGGCACTCAATTCAGAACTCCGAGTGACGTTCCTCACGGTCAAAGTCCATAGAAGATCCTGATGGACCAGGCATGGTAGCACACACCTGTAATCCAGCCTCTCAAGAGTCTAAAGCAGTAGGATTGTGAGTTTGAGGCCATCCCAGGCTACTTAGTGAGACCCTGTCTGTTCTAGTCAACTTTTTTGCTGCTGTGACTAAAAGGATCTGACCAGAACAATTGTAGAGGAGGAAGAGTCTACTTGAGGGCTTATGGTTTTAATTTTACAGGAGTTCACGTTGTGAGATTGCCTTGAGCCTCAGAGTAGACTTTTGACTTGAACTTTGAACAATTTCAAAACTGTTGAGACTATGGGGACTCTTGGGAATGGACTAATTGTATTTTGCATTGTCAGATGAGTGTGATCTTTTGGGGACCAGAGAGGGACTCCACTTGCCATACACAAATATATACCCCAAAGCCATGTCCAATTCCCACCTCTTCTAGTCATACCCTACCACTTCAGTTAGTCAGTCAGTCAGTTAGTCCTATTAGGGATTAATTCACTGATTGGGTTAAGACTTTCACAACCCAATCATTTCTCTCTGAACCTTCTTGCATTGCCTCACATGTCAGCTTTAGGGGGACACCTCATAACCCAAACCATAGCATTCCACCCCTGGTCCCCAAAAGATCACACTCATCTGACAATGCAAAATACAATTAGTCCATTCCCAAGAGTCCCCATAGTCTCAACAGTTTTGAAATTGCTCAAAGTTCAAGTCAAAAGTCTACTCTGAGGCTCAAGGCAATCTCACATCGTGAACTCCTGTAAAATTAAAAGCAATTTACAAATATCCAACATATAAAGGCACAGAGAAAACATTTCCATTCACAAAATTAGGGGCACAGAAAGAAGGGATGGGACCCAAGCAAGACCCAAACCCAGCTGGGCAAATGAGTCCTGCCGCTCCACCAGCATCTGAGGCACGTGACACCTTGAGGTTCTCTCCAAAGGGCATGTGTAGCTCCACCCCTGCAGCCTTGTTGGTTGTAGCTCAAGTGGCCTTTCTGTTGGCTTGTCTCTGCTCGATTCCTGCAGCTTTCCTAGGACCATGTCCCACATTACTGGCATTTCTTAATCTCAGGGGTCTCCACTGCAGCTTCGGCTTCTCCTCAATCTCCACACCTCACCTTCTCAGGAGCTGCCCGCAGGGACTCCGACCCTGATGCACTTTGCCTGGCTTTCAAGGCCTTCCTTTGAAACCTTGGTGGAAGCCTCCATGACCCACTAACTCCGGCATCCTTCATTCCTGCGGAACCAGCACCACATGGTTGATGCCAAGGTCTGCTGCCATCTCGAGCAGTAGCCAAGCCTCCAGAGACTCTTCCTACAGTAGCCTCTGAGTGTCTGGGTGGCTGAGCATGTTGAAAAAACTTCCTAAGCCCCATGGTACAAGAAGGGTACCCCACTGATCTCTTTTCAAGAGAATTTTCAGCTTTATTCCCTTGAGCTTGAGATGGGTGTGGTCTCGCCAGGTCCTGAGATGCCTTCAAGTCATCTTTGTCATGTCTCCAGACACAGTCTTTAGCATTTCTTCAGTGGCAGTAATGACTTTAACAACTGCAATTTCCCTAACCCTAGTTTTACTCTGGCCTTTCAAGTACACTTTTTCCAAATCTTTCTGCTCTGCTTTCTGCTCCTGATTATCACAATAAATTTGGCTAAAAGCCACTAGCAATATCCATGCCACTGCCTGACTGATATGCTGCCTAGACATTTCTTCCACCAGATTAAGAAGTCCATTGCTTCTAAAATCAGCCTCACAGAAAGTGGACACAGGCAAAATACAGACAACTTCTAAGCCAAAACATAACATGAATGGCCTCTGCTCTAAATTCCAAGAGTCCTCCTTTTCTGAACCCTCTTGGACTGGGTCTTCACTGAACATGGTCCTATTGCCATTCTGGTCATCTGAACTCCCCTCAGAATCGGCCATTAATCTCCACTTAAAACAATCGAAAGCATTTCCAGGTTGCACTGATAGACATCTCAAAATTCCTCCCACCAATTCAAAAAAATCTCAAAAAGTTTTTGAACCACATGGTCAGGTTAGTCACAGCAACAACCCCCACTCTCAGTACCAATTTTTGTTTTAGTCAGCTTGTTCACTGCTATGACTAAAAGGACCCAACTAGCACAATTATACAGGCAGAAGACTTTATTTGAGGTCTCATGGTTTCAGAGATCTTAGTCCATAGAAGGCTGGCTCCATTCCTTGGGGCTTGAGGTGAGGCAGAACATCATAGGGGAAGAGTGTGGCAGAAGGAAGCAGCTTGCATCATCAGGAAGCAGAGAGAGACTCCTCTTGCCATATACAAATATATGCCCAAAGCCATACCCAATTTCCACCTCCTCCAGCCACACCCCACCACTTCAGTTAGTTAATCCTTATATGGGGAGTAATCACTGATTGGGTTAAGACTCTCACAACCCAATCATTTCTCCTCTGAACCTTCTTGTACTGTCTCACATGTGAGCTTTTGGGGGATACCTTATATCTAAATCATAAAACTGTCTCAAAACAAAACATACAGGGCACTGGGGGTGTGGTTCAGTGGGAGAACACTCCCGGGGTCAGTTTCTAGTAACCCACACACACATACACAAAGGCAGTTTCCGGGCAGCAGGACACTTTCATGGAAGGGTGGACCAGAGTGACAGCAGAACACAGCATTCCGTGAGGGTGGAGGGTCATGTGCAAAGTCCAGGGCAGGAAAGTGGGCAAAAGACCATGCTGCCCACAGCCACTGTGGCTGGAGCCAAGAGCTAAAGGGTCAAGAGGAGGATAATGTGACAGGAGGCTGCAGAGACAGCCGGGAGCCAGCTTAAGTATCCCAAACTGGCTGAAGGCAGCTGGAAGCCATGAGCAGGGTGAACTGAGCGTGCGCTCAGATCTGTGCTTCAGAAGCCACCCTCACACAGCATGACAGACACAGTGGCCATGGTGCCATTGTCCTGCCCCAGGCTCAGCAGTGGCCCTTCAAGTGCAAAGCCAACACACAGCAGAGCCAGCTTTGGACCCGAGGCTCTGGAATCAAAGTTCTGGACAGACTGCCCATCTCTATCTTCATTTGCTTCTCATAGCCTCCTCATCTGAAATGTGCGTGTGCAAAGGCAGAAAACCTCCCGATAGTCACCACACTGTGCCACCTGACAGACAGCACCTTGGACCACCTGTGGGTTATTGCACACGTGTGTCCACCACAGTTTGTCTCAGTGTTTCTGCTTCCAGAAAGTTCCAAACACACAAGAGAACCATGAACATAACCCCATGTATCTACTGCCCTGCTTTGTCCACCAGTGCAGCCCCTCCTGCCTTGGTGCACCGCCAAGTAAACCCCATGCCTCCCAGTGTCTCCTCCATGGTCAGTCCAGAGTTCTCTCTAAAAGACAAGGACTCGTTTCCTATCTAACTCAGTAGTAACAACACATCATGTCCACAACACTGACCCGCAAATACACTGTGAGACCTTCAAGGTGTACAGTCAGAGTGCAGCTGAGACCATGAACAGGTCCAGTGAGTGTCTGAATTTCTCCAGTTGGTACATAAAGTTTCGAAGTGCTTGAAGCAGGGACCAGTCTTGGCACTGCACTGGCTGACGCATCTCACTTTACCCATCCGTAGGTCCTCTCCATCTTTTTCTTTTTGTCCTGGCAGGTGATCTGACCTGCAGGCTTCCAGGACTCTGCTGAGTAGCCCCTGATGTCCTTTGGGATGTCCCCAGCCCCTGTCCGGTGACAGCTATGAGACAGGAGCGGTGACTGTGTGCAGGTTCCGTCCGAAGGCGGGGAAACCTCACCTCTCCTCTGGTGCTGTCTCCAATGCTGACTCAATGAGCACACAGCCTGGGGGACCCAGCAGTCCAGGTGGCGGGTGAGTGGGGTCGCATGCCTGCCCCACTTAGAACTGGGTGGTCATCACTGCTTCCAGCCTCAAGTTCACAACATCTTAACTGCGATTGTTGAGCTGCACATGGCCACACACCTATAATTCCAGCGACTTGGGAGCTGAAGCAGGAGGATGGCAAGTTGGAGGCCAGCCTGAGCAGTAGTGAGACCATGTCTCAAAATAAAAATACAAAGGGCTGTGGATGTGGTTCAGTGGTAAATTGGCCTTGGGTTCAATTTCCAATTCTGAAAAAAAAAAAAAAAATCCATTGCTGCTGTTCTTCACCAAAAGAAACCCAGCTTGATGGGAACACAAGAGCTTGCGAGTCAGATGGTAGCAAGGGTCAGGAGTGCAAGTGGCCACCTCCAGAGAGGCCAGCTGGCAGGGTTTGCCGCCCTATCTGATGGCTGAGCCTCGAGATGGAGATGGTCACCTGCCACCTCTGGGCTGCCTGGGAGACCATGCTTCGTGAATGGGCAGTGAAACCGGGTGCTTGTCCTCACCGTGGAAAGCCAAGGAGCAATTGTAGAGGGCTGCACCCAGCCACATTCTAAACGAGAGGCTTTGTACCACTCTTGCAACTTCTGGAAGTACAAAATCATGCACCAATGAAAAGCAAAAGGGAAAAACCCAGAGGCCAGCTGCTCCTGTGCTGCAGCCTTTGTCTCTCCAGGCCCCACTGGCTGGTGGGAGTGGGCCTGGACGCCTGTGGCCTGCCTGTCCCAGGTCGGTGGGTGAAGGTCTCTCTTGCTTGGGCCCAAGCTCACTCAGTGGCGAGGACCTGCTCTTTCCACCTCCTGCTGCCTGGCCACCGCTTAGGTGCACCTGCGCTCCCCCTTCCTCTTCCTACCACATGCCTGGGGAAATGCCTGCCTTGCAGAGGGAGCCAGAGGCAAGTCGCTGCTGGGTGTCTCGGCCCAGTGAGTCACCACGGGCCCACATGCGTCTGTGTTTCCATGTGGCTGTTTCTACCAGGGTCCCTGAATTCCCCACTGAGCTCTGAGTGAAATGCTGACTTAGGACGAGAAAAGGTGCTGTGTCCAGCTTCCCAGATGAGAGACAAGTCTTTCCCTGACCGCAGGACAAGGTGAGGAAGAGGAAAGTGAGAGCAACCTTTCATGGAATGAGCTTCGGGAGACCCAGCGTGGCATGTGCTCCTGACACAGATGAACCTTGGACTCTTACCCCTGTCTGACCACTCCCCAAGGGGAAAGCGGGGCTGTCAGTGACTCTGGGGTGGCAAGTGGGAACTTTCCTGGGCAGGTCGACCTGTGTCAGAAGCGAGCAAGGGAGGGACCAAGGATAGGGTCCCAGGCCCTGCCCCTGCTTCTTGGGAGGGCAAAGCCAATCACCAGAGGTCCTCGACACTGAGCATTCCTCCTGAATACAGCCCGTGCTGGTCACAGCTTCAGGATGGACTGGGGCACAGCTTGGAAACAGAAGCAGCATGGATGCTTTGGGCTGCATGCTGGGCTCAGTCCCTCTCTGATGCTGGGTTTTGTTGGCATCAACTCTCCTGGGCCCTGAGAGGGCCGTTCAGTACAGAGGAGGGGATGTGGGCTGGCTTCCTTTTCCATTCCACTGATAAAGCTGGCAAGGTGCCATCCCACTTAGGACACCAGAAATAAGCCCCCAGTGTGGACTGGTTGTCTGAGAGTCAACAATGCATACCAAGCTCTGGGTCCCAAAGTCACATCAGTATTAAGTCTGTCAAATCTCCAGATCTTGTTGGCACTGAGAAGCTGAATTCCTGATAAATGATGGTTAAATGGGGGTCTGGCCTGGACTGCCTAATCTGTGTTGACACTCATTTACAAACCCTGCCAGGAACTCCCCTCAGAGCCTAGACACTCCCTGGTGACCTGGTACAGTGACACCGCAGGCAAGATCAGTCACTGGGCTGATAGGGACCTGGCACACAGAAGGTGCTCAGGAAAGAGTGGGTTTATTGCTATTGGCTGCACTGTGACAGCACTTTGGTAGAAAGCAACCAACTTTTAGAGGCAACTAAAGTCACACATAAGACATAAAGTCCTGCCGTGGCAACATAAAAGTGCCTTGTGGTTGCTGGATCCCAAAGGAGGTCTCACTCATCTTTAAAAATATAAGACTCAGAGGAAATAGCCAAGCCTCAGAAATCCCTCAGTACTGACCAAATGGCACAGGGGAGCATGTGCAGCTGCCCCAGGCCCGGGCTGCAGGAGCCCCAGGTGGAGGCAGAAAACAGGCTCTCCAGGGACAGAGGCCAGGCAGGGCCTCTACAAGAGACCCAGGGGTCTCCTTCTGGGGCCCAGACAGGCAACAGAGGACCCACACCTGCACATTGTCATTCATAGCGTTTATTTTGGAAAAATATTTTAAAAAGGAATTTCTTCATTAACAAAACAGTAAAAAAACTCAAATAACATTTGCACAATATTCCATAAATACATTTATATACAAAAAATATAGTCACATAGACCCGAAGTGCCTCTGTACATATTTACCAAAATTTAAATTATAAAAAACAAACATCACAAAATACTCAAGCTTTACAGATATTGTGAAAAATATTTTTACAAATCCAAAAAAATAACACACATTTTTTTTCCATCTAGAAAAAACACATTTCAGTATCAAAAAGTACAGTAAAGGCAGTTTGTGTTTCTAGTCGGGATCAGACCGGCTCATAAGAACCCCAGACCTACACGCGGCAGTGCATGCTTCTCAGCGGGGACTGAGTCCGCCTCTTAAATATACTCTCTTTAAAAGCAACTGTCCATAGTGCAACGGAAAGGCCCGGACGGCAGTGCAAGGGCCGGCGGGGCCGGCGGGCTCGCGCTGCAGGCCGCGGACTCCTCTTCAGCAGCATTCGTGGGGCATACATCCTTGGAGTCTCTCGAGGAACGACCGCCGCACTTCCAGCTCACACCTAGGGCCGCAAGAGGTGAGCCCAGGTGGAGGCGCGCCGGCCCCGCCCCTCGGCCCGCGCCGCACTCACCTCGGTGGCGATGACGCACTCGTCCTTCTCGTCCGAGATGACGTACACAGACTGGTACTTGGTGTCCTTGGAGGTGGAGTGGAGAGACTCCGGCCTTTTCCTCTCAGGTGCTTCTCCCCTGAAAGGGAAACCGCGGACCAGTGACGATGGGCGGGGACAGGCTGGGGCGGCCACCCGCCCTCCGCCGGCCGCAGCACGCACCCCCTAAGTGTGGCCGCAGTGCCCTGCTCCCCGGCGGAGCCCTGTGGCGGGCCCTGGGCGTCTCGCTTGCTGTGCACGTCCCTGCCCGCGGCCTCGTCGCCCTTGAGGTCCTGCACGAGGTTATAGTCCACCGCGGGGTACCGGGCCTTGAAGCCGTTCCTGTCGGCGCCGTCCCCCTGGAAGTCGGCCTTCTTGTTGGTGTTCTTGATCTGCGTGGCCCCGATGACGCTGACCGAGACGTCCTTCTCGCGCTGGCAGCTGGCCAGGTTGTTCATGGTCTCCGTCTCCCCACGGCAGGGGTCAGCCGGGGGCCTCTGCTTCTGCAGCCTCAGCCGCACGCAGACCACCACGGCAGCACAGCCCAGCAGCAGCATGAGGACCAGGACCACGCCGGCACACACGGCCACCCAGGGGAAGGGCCCGCCGTGGCCCTCCACGTACTTCTCAGTGAGGTCCACCACCACGGGGCCGGGTGGCTCAGGGAGCAGGAACTGGCAGTTGGGGCCCCCGTAGCCCCGGGCACACTCGCACACATAGCGCAGACCCCTCTCGTGGCAGGTGGCCCCGTTGTGGCAGGGCATGTGCTCGCACCTGCTCACAGGGGCGCTGCAGTTCCTGCCCGTGTAGCCAGGGGGGCAGGTGCAGGAGTAGTCATTCACGCCGTCCCGGCAGGTGCCCCCGTGCGCGCACGGGGAGGAGGCGCAGTCGTCCACGTTGTCCTCGCAGTGCCTCCCGGAAAAGCCCAGGAGGCAGCGGCACAGATAGGCATCCCCGAGGTCCACACACTTGGCACCTGGAACATAGGGAGCGTCATGCCCGTGCCCACAAGGACAAGACTCACCGAAAGATGGCAGAGAAACAGAGACCACTTGGGCCACATGAGCCCTAGTTCATGGCAACACAGTCTAGGGCCCAAGGGGAGGAATCCGAGGCAAACTTCATACCCTAGAAGTTCCTGGCTACTGCACTGACCTTCACTGTGCCTCACAAGGGACACACTGGAGTCAGGTCACTCATGGGGAAATCAGGCTTAAAGAGGGCACCATAGCTGCTCATAGCTACACTGTCAGTGCAGGACTGAAGTAGGGAGGAACAGAGAGGAGGAGGGGGAGAGGAAGGGGGAAGGAGAGGAAGGAGAGAAGGGATAGGGAGGAGGGAGGAAAGAAGGGAAGAACGCAGGGAGGGGAGGTGGAGGGAGAGGCAAGCCTGGGGCCCGAGTTGGCTCTGAGTCTGCCTTAGGCATCCTGCCCCTCACGGTCACAGGCTCTGGGTCCACAGAACAGCCCTCCTCACACTGTCCCTGCTGTGAAGGGGAGCTGGACTCCCCTCCAGAATCAGAACTGCTATTTTTCCAGGGGCATGACCTGCTGCTCTGGGGACAGTCCCCACCCCTGAGCAGGGCCGACCCTGGGCGAGCAGCCGCCTACAGCCCAGGCTTTCCCCAGGGGATAAACGCAAGAGCCACTTCTGCTGAGGGTGTCTGGATCAGGGCAGGCTCCACAAGCTCAAGGCGACTCACAAGGCAGTGTGGCCATTTGAAATGAGGCACACAGGAGTTTCCTAAGTACTCTAAGTGCAGTGCAGGGCAGGCCGAGTCACCACGGTCGCCTCACCGTTAGAGCAGGGTGAAGAGGTGCAGTGATCCATTTTCTTCTCACAGTTGAAGCCAGAGTAGCCCCCAGGGCAGCGGCAGGAGTAGCCTCCTTCAGGGTTGTCTGAGCAACGACCCCCGTTGAAGCAGGGCCCATCTGCACAGGTCATGGCACTCAGCTCACAGACTCTGCCGTAGAAGCCAGGAGGGCAGGTGCAGGAGTAGCCGTTCTCAAGGTCCTGCACGAGGGAGGGCAGAGGGGGTTTTTCAAAGCTGCTCCCAGGAACTCACACTCTGTTTCAAACCAGGGCTCCCAGCTTCAGGTCAGACACCACGGTGCCCACTCACCACGCAGCTCCCTCCGTTCTTGCAGGGGCTGGGGTCACATTCGTCCACCTCCAGCTCACAAGTGGCACCCACGTACCCAGGTCGACAGGAACACGTGTAACTCCCCTGGCCTGTGTTGGTGCAGGTGGCCCCATTCTTGCAGGGCTTGTGGTGTGTGCAGTAGTTCAGGTCTGCCAGAGGCGAGGCAGGAAAAGGCGGGGAGAGGAAGCCCAGCGTCAAAAGCAGGAAGACGTTATTTTTCCAGTGGCCAAAGAGCCAGGCAAGTCCAAGGCTGCTCTGGAGGGGACCACGCAGCCCTGGGGAGAGGGGACTTACCCTGGTTGCAGAAAAGACCCCCCCAGCCTTCCTGGCAGTTACACTGCCAGGGCTGCTGGCAGGTGCCATGGAGACAGCCCGGGTATCTGATGCACTGGTCGCAGTACCGGCCCTGCCAGCCTACCCTACACCTTGAAAAGAAGCACAATGCAGTCAGATGGATACTAGCCATTCCTGGATTCATAATGACACACACTAGAAACCATCTCTGGCAGTGCCAATAAGTTCCTGGTTCTCAATGGGGCCACCTGGCAGCTTGGCACCCTGAGCTGGTCCTGCCTCAGAGTTCTGAGGACAGGCACAGGGTACCCAGCACTGGCATCTTAAAGCTCCCTAGGTGAGTCTAACAGACAGCAAGGTTTGAGGACAGTGGATGTAAACTCTCATTTTCTACACCAACTCATTTTAAACTGCTGCCTGTACAATGTCATAATGATGAGAAGCTTAGTGAATGGCAAATCTCTTCCCTTAAACATTCTCAAAACGTTGTTAGATAACAACTCGAAATAACAGCCCCCTACTCAACTCATCTTACCAATTTTCAAATAACCACCCAGGGATGCTTTTCAAATACTCCAGGTCTAAAGTGGCAAAAGAAAAAATGAGAAATGACTTCTGCAACTTACTTGCATTCCCCTGGCTTGTCACAAAATCCATGCTGCTCATCGCACCCCGGCAGGCAGATTGCTGCAGGCAGATAAGAGCACAGGCTGAGTTCCCCACAGGCCTCCATGGCATCACTGCAGGTTGGGTGGAATGGCCAGGGCCCTATCTGCAGGTCCCAGGCTGTGGAACACTGGCCTATCCTGGCTGGCTGCTTTGGACTTTACTTAGCCCTGGGATGAGCATTCTTCTTAACACAGTGGCTGGAGGACAAAAGGGTCTCGGAAGCCCCCACCCCCACCCCATCCCCTTTTCTTCTAAGAGAGGGTCAGAAGTCTTCCCCCTCCTCCTCCCCCACTTCCCAATTCTATGCACAAAGCTCCACCTCTTAATATCCCAGAAAGTGTGTGTGCAGATAAGAGTGGACAGCTGGTGTGCAGGGTGCCAGGGCAGAACAGCTGCTCCATTGTCTCTGCCCTCCCGGCAGCTGCCCCAGTGCAACAATGCCGCCCCCCGCCCGTGCCCCCCCACAGTCCTAGCATGTGCACGCGGGTGCTGTGCACACACACACACACACACACACCTCTACCAATGGGAGTAGGCAGAGTCCCTGCTGCCCATCCCCAAGGAAATCTAATCTGTGGCACGTGTGAGGTGGCAGGGAGACTCCAGTGTTTGAATAAGAAAAAAGTTTAGGTTTTTGGCTCCCCCAGAACCACTAAGGAAGAGAGAGGAAGCTAGGGTGGGAGGCAGTCCAGGAGGTCAGAGGCACCCGAGGCGGGGTGGGCTGAGGCTTGGAGCTGGCTCGATTCCCCAGTTATGAAACTCATTAATGAGCAGCTCTGCCAGTTCTTAAGAAAACAGATCCAGCTCGGGCCAAGGCGGGGCTTAAAAGGAGTTCAGGAACTCTTTAGGAGATGGGAAACTAAGCAACAGGGACATGTGGGCACCGACTGAACACCCCCCACTTTAGGCACAAACCAAAGATGAGAAACTGCACTCTCCCTTCCACTCCCCAAGAGTTCTGGGCCTCAGAGTCCAAAGTTCGTTTGCTTTAGGGCAGGAGAATGAAAGTTCAAGAGGTCGGTGATCTGGGCAGCTCACATGTCAATGAGCTGGGGTGGTCAGCCCCAGAAGTGTTCTCAGAGCTGAAGAGAGGCCCACTGAAGTCCAGATGAACCAGAACCAGGGACAAGGGGTCCCCACCATGGCCCTGGCCCCCTGCCTGCCAGGGGGCACGGGACATCAGTACCTACATATTTTTTGCAAGCAGGATGCTGGGACACTCAGATAAGACAGGGCACAGACAGCCCTCACTTATGAAGCCTGGCAGGCCAGCCTCCGTCACACGCCCCCACTGTCCCAGGTCACAGGAGTAAAGACCCCTTTGGACAGTATGGGCGGTATGAGCATGGGGGTCTTTGCAGAGGGCTTGCTCTGTACATAGGTCAAGCACTCCAGCTCCAGGGAGGGAGGGCACTTCCCACCGCGACGCTGGCTGTCATAGCAAGGAGGGCTTGGTGGAAAGCATGCCCAACCAACTTGCTCTCTGTTCCTCCCTTCCTTCCTCCCCTCCCTCTCCAGCGCACACACCCTGGGGGAGTACAGCCTTGCTTCCTGACCCCTGGCCCTGTCTCCAGCTCCTCCCTCAGAAGAAAGGCAGCTTCCCGTGGGGGGTAAACACTGTCTTGAATGTTAAACTGCCTGAGTTGACCCTGACTGGCTGTGTGACCTTAGCAAGGCACTTCTGCCCTGGGCCTCAGTTTCCCCACCAGAACATCTCTACAGTTCCCTCTAAATCCATGATTCTGGAGGTTCATGAGCAGTCCCTGCCGGTGGACCAGTAGGGCAAATGGCCTCCTGGAGGACTCACGTTCTGTGCAGTACTGGCCCTTCCAGCCGGGGTTGCACACCTTCTCCCCTCTCTCCCCGCAGGTGAAATGGCCGAAGGCATCATCCCGGGGGCGGCAAAACACAGAGCAGCCTTCCCCATAATAGTGCTCATCGCACACGAAGCGGTAGGAATACTTGAGATCCGTGCGGCCACTGCTGTGCAGGTCCTGAGACCACTCTTCACCCACTGTCAGGTGCCTCTGTGTGGCCAGGCGGCTGATGAGCCTTTCTGGGTTTTCTGGGGGAGAAGATGCTTCTGTCAGTTCTGACCACGAACCCAAAAAGAAGCTTGAGACCAAAGAGAGAGGGTAGAGGTGCTCAGCATGGGGAGACCAGGACCCTCCACCCTTCACTCTGGGGCACTTGCAGAAGGAAAGTCATCAGAGGTGGGGGGAGGTGTCAAACACATATCAAGCAGAGGAAGCATCTGGAGCTTTGGGGTCGGGGTTTTGTTCTTACCTGTTGCTAGGTCATCAGGAGAGTCTGTGTGCAGGGCTTCAATGATCAGAGAGAAGGTCCCCTGGGAAAAGGAGAGGGACAAGGTAAACCAGATTTTTTTTTTCTAATCAAAGTCATTCCAGACAAGCAGGTCAGGGAAGAGGCCTGATGGCCCCTGTCTATGTGGGGTGCTCAGGGGAGGTCTCCACATCTCTGCCTGCTCTCACTTTCCTTGAGGAAATGAAAGAACTTTTAAAAGAGTTGTTTCCTGATGCATTTTTTCAGCCTGTTAGTACAGGATATTATGTTTAAAAAAAGAGTGTGTGAGCAGGCAGGCGGGGTGTGGACCAGGCCGGAGGGCAGCTGTCAGTCGGCTTCCGGGGAGGGGACCTTGTCGTGTGGGGGCTGTTGCTGAGTGTGTAATGACAACTAGCACTCCTGGGACAGGGACACCAGAATTTTCCCACTGTTAAGGGGCTCGTTCCACTGGCGAGATGGGTCATGCAAAATGTCCGGGGCTTGAAAATGGTTGTGGTCCTCGGGTCTTCCCTGCTCCTCCAGCAGGGTGACACCCTCCACCGCTACTGCGCCATTGCAGGCGAGAAGTCTAGGCCACAAGCGTGGCCACTGCCCATGGCTGAGCCTTCGTCCGCCCGCTCCTCCCTCCATCCAGGCAGTCCCTAGCGCAGGTGTGGCACTCACCGGCCAGGTGAAGCCGAAGGGGAAGCGGATGGGGTTACTGAAAGCAGCATCAGCTCCCGCGTCCTCGCCGTCGGGCAAGCTGAAGGAATCAACGCCCAGTACCGGCGTGACTGCGCTGCCGTAGGTGCAGGGCGGCTCGGGGGACACGCTGGCTTGGTAGTGCTTGAGGCACACGCGGAAGAAGGTCCTGCAAGCGCATGGCGGGCCCGCGCCCCCGCGGCAGCAATTGCGATTCCCCAGCAGCCCCTTCTTGTTGACGAACTCCTGCAGCTTCAGCTCGAAGACGCCAGAGCTCCAGACCTGCGAGGGGGAGGGCTTGAGGACGCGGCCAGCGGTGGCGGCCTGGGAGCGGAGGCTAGCGCGCCTCGGCGCCGGGCTGGAGCGCCGGGCCCCGCGCGTCCGCGAGGTGCCGCGCTCGCTCACCGGGCTCACTTTAGGCAGCCAGATGCCGTTCGTCCAGCTCCCCGCCCTCCACCACGCTGCGGCCCCGCCCGACTGCCTACCTGACACAGCAGGGCGGACACGACAGCTAGGGCCAGCGCGCTTCGACGGCCCATGGTCCCGCTGGACGCCCTCGCCCTTCAAGTCTCCTCTTCTTCAAAGGGCAGGGAGTGCCAGGAGGGCCACTGTGTCCAAGGAGCGCGGGCAGGAAAACGCCCCGCTTTGCTTCAGTTGGGACTACCAAGACTCCTTGCTTCAGCGGTGTTCGCTGCTATTTCGGAGGCTGCGGTTCTGTAGATCCGCCCTCGATGGCTGCCGGCAGCTCCGCGGTGCGCGAGAGAAAGGGCTCCCTGTCGCGACTGCTGCTGGAGCCGCAACTTTCGCTTTTCTCCTTTCTTCCAATCCACGAGTAGGTGAGGGTCGCCTGCTTCCTGATTTTTGCCTTAATCCTCTTCGCAGGAATGAAAGAAGAGAGATGGAGAGAACGAGAGAAAGAGAGAGAGAGAAGGGAAGCGTCCAGATATTCAGCTTAATTCCCAAGAGAGCTGCAGAGGCTTCCTTCGGAGGCCGATTAGAAAGAGGCGGTCTGGAAATCCCACGAGCGAGGCGATAATCCGGGGCCCCGCAGGGCGCGCGGAGCAGACGGTCAGCGGTGGCGGGCGGGTGCGCGGCGCGCGCCCTGCGTTCGCTGCCGGGTGTCACTCGGCGGCGGCGGTCGCTCCGGGAGTGCCCTGGACCCGTATCTCCTGCGCAAAGACTCGTTGCTTCCCGAGGAATCCAGCCAATGCCATCCAAGTAAACGCGCGCAGAAACCAAGGCCCGGGGTGTGGGAGGCTCCTTGCGGCTGCCAGTCCTCTCCAGGCGACCTGCCCTCGGCTGGGCCGGTTCTCCGCGAGTGCGCGCCGAGGATCTGGCTCTGGCCGGCGCCTGCCGCCCTTATATTCCGCCGGCCGCCCGCATGGCTAATGAGATGCAAATGAACGGCCCCCCAATCTGGCGAGAGCTGTCACAAAGGAGCCACTTTTCCAAACCCTCCTCTCAATGGATCGCCAAATGGTCAGTGAGCTGTAAAATGTGCAACCCTCCTCCCCGCCCCCACCTTCCCCCCACCCCAGTCCTTCCCTGCCCCCGCCCCCAGGCCCCTCCGCCTTCCTTCCTCACAGCACAAAACGCACTCATTTACATTCCTGCAAAATGTTCGCGGCAAGAATCCCCTCTGCTCCCGGAGCTGGTGCCGCCGCCCTGTCCCCTTCAGCACCCTCCAGGCCGCAGACGCGCAGACCCTCGGCGGCCCGCGGGGGCGGCCTGGGCCGCCCGCCCGCCGCCAACCACCCGCCTAGTGCGCTGGCCACAGCCTCGGAAACGCTCCGCGGCGCCCGCCGCCCGGCCTCCTGGGCCTGCTGCACCCGGGGGGCTCTGAGGGCGCAGAGAACGAGGCTGGAGTCCTGCGTCCTCGGCGGGCCGCCCTTCCTTCGCGGCAGGCGCTTCCTAAGGAGGAGTCTTCGGGGCGGAGCGGGGCGGGGGCAGGGGAGGGGGCACTGTAGGAAAGGGGCGGGCGCAGCTGGGGGCCGAGGGTTGCGGGAGCGCGGCGGCAGTTTCGGGAAGTTTGGGAGGTCAGACAGCGGTACACCTCCGAGTGGAGGTGGCTACTGCGCCTCGGGAACCTAGATCCCGCGCGCAGGGCTGGCGCACCCCCAGGCACCCCGGCGTCCCCGCCCCCTGGGGTCTACACGTCGTCCGCTACAACTAGGATGAGGGTCACTGTCCCGGCCGCGCTTCCCCGGAGCCCGGAGAACCTGAAGCCTTAAACCACCCTCTCCCCAATCACACACATCCTCCCCCGGTCGATTTTCGGGCGCCACCACCTTCCCTGGATCTTGGGCCCCTCTCTCCTGGGTATTCCCCCCTCAGCCTCCCTCCACTTGGTAAAAGTGAGTTTGGTGTGTGTCGTTCGCGTGGCTGTCATTAAGGCAGTCTGTTATTGTGCGAGGCTGAATCAGTGGCTCTTTGTGCGCTCAGCTGTATGGTAATGCAGACAGCACCTGCTCCCTGCACAATACGAGAGAAAGAGCTCCCCTCCGCGCGCGCCGCGGCCTCTGCAACAATGTCCGGCACATGTTCCAAAGGCCCCTCCAGCCCGGCCCCCCAGCCCACAACCTTTACACAACCGTCACCTTATTAGGTTTTTACACGTCCATCAGACACTAGAACTTTTGTTTTCTTTTTTTTTTTTTTTTTTTTAAGGGAAATGAGTTTATTGGGAGGGCCGAGAACACACGTATCACAATGAATTACCTAAACTACTCTCCTACAGGAGCTAAGCAGGAGTAAGTGGAGGCATAGACTCCTTCTTTGGAGACTTTTCAGGTTTTCTGCTGGCCAGGCACACTGCCACTCTTTTTCTTCCTGACTGCTCCTTCGCGGGGAAGTGCTGGAGTGACTGTCTCTGATTGTATGGCTGGGCAGTGTCCTGCTGTAGGTGTTACAGCCCCATGGTGAGAACCTGCACTGTCCTGGCAGTTTCCCTGTCATTCAGACTGAAGTGTCCATCGCAAAAATACAGAAAGGGAGTCCTCCAAAGCCCCGCAAAGCCACTGGCAACAGGACTGAAGGGTCTGTTCCTTTGGCTGTCAGGCAGCTGGAGTCATTCTCTTCAAGTCACCCAGCCTGTCCTGGCTACCTTGTTTCCCAAGTACCTGTAAAATTTCAGGATCAACAGAGATTTCACTTTATACTTGTCATCTCTGCCTCCTGGAAAACCAGAGTTAACCAAGAACCATGTACACAGGGTATTTAAGGCTGAGGTGAGAAAGGCAGGCTTGGGCCCCACTAAGAATCTCCTACTGTGTGATGTAGAACAAATGGAAGCTTCAAAAGATACTGCCACCCCCAGGACAGAGGCAAACCCAGTGTTCCTGTCCTCTGCAAACTCTGTAGGGACTTGCTACATCATCACAGGGCTGGGCCAGCTCGAATCCTAATTTAATCTTGCCACCTAGTGTCAGCATCCCTTTTTCACTAGGTTGATATTTCCTCAGAAAGCTGCTTTCTGAGATTTCTGCTCCCTGGGGCTCAGAAGCTGTTCCCTATTCTGGGTGTGTGGGGGGTAGGGGGGCTTAAGTAGGTGAGAGAATTCCTAGAGCAGGGGAGATGCAAACCAAGAAAGGAATTCGAGATCAGAATGCAGAATCTTGGATGCTTGGAGGGCTGAGCACAGATCTTAGGAAGAAATGAAATATCAGGAACCTTTTAATTAGAAAATGGAAGTGGAAAACAGGCTCATTTGAATGCCTGTTTAGAAAACTGGAAATAAAAAGTTCCACGCGCAAGGGCTTAAACCTTGAGGGAGAAAAGACTTGCCCCAAATCTTTAACAAACCCCCCTTAGTATCAAGTATTTGTTAAATTGACATGGCACAGATTTCTCGATTACAGCGGCAAAGCGGAACTGAAAGGCATCGTAAAATCCATCAGAATCCTGCCCAAAGCGTTCATTCTTTCCCGACTTAATTTATGCCACGCGATTCTGTATTGAGGAAATCAAGCAGAAAGCCCTTTTCTTCCCCTCCCTCCTCCTCCTCCTCTTCTTCTCCCTTTTCTTTTTCTTTTTCTCTTTCCTCCTCTTTTTCTTCCTCCTTCATCCTCTCTTCTTCTCTCCCTTTTTTTCTGTCCCCGAACCCAAATTGGTTCCTCTTTCCGTCTTTCAAAGGCTGAGCTAACGGGGAGACTGTTTAACTTCAGCGTTTCTATAGGAGCTGTTGTAGTTTAACTCCTGCGCACCAGTAGCTGGGGTGAACAAAGGAGAGACTCGAGGTCCAACTATTCATCCTTTCTTTGCACTTTAATTTTCATTGATTGGGAAGACAAGGGGAGCCCTTAGGGATTCGAGCTGGAGGGGGATGACACGCCTTTAGACGCCATCAGCCCCCTAGCCAGCCATCTGCTCCAAACCAAATGGCGTTTTTTCACTCCCTAACTGCATGTCTCTGTACTCCCACAACCCAAATACTCCGAAACCCCCAAATGCAGGAGGGAACTTAAGCTTAAGTGTGTTAAACAGACTTGCCACCAGATTCCCTCCCCCGACACACCATAAATCCTCACCTTGCTTGTTAGGAGAATGCAGGAAACTTCCTTTTAAATACTTTTTGATGTCTCAGCAAATTTACTGTACAAAGTGAGCTCATTAGGACTCACATCAGACACGGGGACCAAGGGACACTCTGCTGCTTGGTGGGGGTCCTGCGGTCTGAAAAACTCCAGTGTGGAGGGGAGGCTGGGTTGGGTGCCAGTCAGAACTGTGGCCACAACACACCTCAGTTCTGTTTCATAGGGATTATTTTCCTTGCCTTGGGAATAAAAATCCCTGGCCACCATTTTATCCAATTAGATGTGCCCATCCTCAGCAGTGTGTGACCTAAAACTGTGGTCACTCAATCCTATTCCAGTCCCCTTCACCCAAAGAAAGGCTTAACTCCCAAGGTATGTGCCCAGGGCCTGGGCAGATGGCAAGGAACAGCATCCCAAACAGCCTGAGATTCCATACCAGCGCAGGTTCAGTGTTCTGTGTAGACAGGTCTGGAGACTTGAGTGGGGTTTGTGTTTTCTCCAACCATGTGGATGCTGTATACCCAACAGAGAGGTTGTCTTATTCCTAAGAACCAGGAACAAGATATCAAAACAAGATAAAAAAAACTTCCAGGCAGCAAATCTGGTGTTGATCAAACATTCCAGCTTGCCTGAAAGAAGAGGAGGAGGAGGAAAAGGAGGAAGAGGAGGAGGAAGAGGAGGAGGAGGAGGAGGAGGAGGAGGAGGAGGAGGAGGAGGAGGAGGAGGAGGAGGAGGAGGAGAGCCTGTTTATTAATTAGCATTAGTGTCACATCTCACGGGCACCCCTTCTGCCCGTTCTCCCTCAGCCACAGTTGTGGAATCTGAAAGCAGTTAAAATAGCGAAGGACTTCCCCTGCATGCCTGAGACACTGGCAGGCAGCGGGCCTGGTGGCAAACCTCTCCCCCGCACAGCGCTCTGGGTAGTGCCCAACTCCTTATCCTTAGGCATCTATGGACACACTTCTGGCGTCTCCTTAACCACCACACCTACCCGCATGTGTATACCCACGTGACTGCAGTTCTGTCTGGCCCTTGCCTTCTAACCCAACAGGGCTCCCGGTCTGTTGAGTCAGGCGCTGATCCTCAGGTGTAGGTGAGGCTGGCCTCAAGCCTCTGTGGCCCTCTGAGGCCGCGTTTGGAGGGGTTCCGTGGCGGCCCCTGGAGTGGGTCAACTGCCGACTTCCCCTGTGCGGCAGGGTCACGGCATGTCACGACCTGTTCTTTTTTAATGGGAGAGGCGGCTGAATTGTGAAAGGAAGGAACGTCCAACCCCTGGGTGGTTTGGTTTTCACAGAGGCCGGCGGACTGCGCAGAGGTCCGGGCTCCCACTCTGCGTGCGTGGGCCGCGAGTGGGCGCAGGCCCGCGGAAGTTGCAAAGGCATGTGCTGATCTGCATGAGAAAGGGCGAGTCGCGTGGCTCCGCGGGCGGCCGGGGCCAGACGACGGATCGCCCCCGCCCGCCGCCCCGTCCTCGGAACCGCGGGTCATCTGCTCCGGGCTGTCCTGCCTCATCTCCATGACAAAGCGCGTGTTTACCTGCGGCCGCGGCACCGGCGGGCGCGCCTTTGTCCCGGGATCAGATTACCGCGGCAGCTGCGCCCAGCCTCCCGCGCGAGGCCGCACGACTCCAGCGAACTCTGTCGCCGAGCGTGCGGGGCCGTTGGGGAGTCGGGTGGCCCGGTGGCCCGGCAGAGACTGCTTTCGATTCGGTACTGAGGGACCCGGAGCCTCCGACGGCGAGCCCACGCCCCGGTGGGCTTCCTGGCGGAGGCGGAGGCGCAGGCGCCGGGCGGGCGCTGGGAGGGCGCCAGTGCGGAAGCCGAGGCTCAGGCCTTCGTCACCCCTGGCCACCCAAGGGGGTTGCGCACGCGCAAAGGCCGGTGCCTCCGGGCAGAAGGATGCTCCGCAGCTCTCGCCGCACCTCACCGCGGCTCCCGGGAGGGTCCGCCGAGACGGCAGGGTGGCAAACGCCGGCGCCCTGGCGCCCCGGGTGCGTCTCCGGGCAAGCCACGCGCCCGGGAGGGACAGACTCCTTGAGTGCTGCGGAGGCCCCCGGGGGTGGGCCCTAGCCCTGACCAGCATGGCCGGCCCCGGCCTGGGCATCTGTGGGAAGCGTGGCCGTCCCCTTTCACTGCTCCATCAAGGGTCGTGGCCTCGCACCTGAAAAGCTCCAGCCTGCGACCTTGTAAAAAGGGGACGCCAAGAAAGGAAAAGGCCCCTACCCTGGGGAGGTCGCGGGCACCTGTCGCACCCACTCCCTGAGCGGCCCGTCAATCTCCCACGCTGTCCTCTTCTCTCTGGGGATGGGGGATGGGCCAGGCTCTCAGAGGACCTAAAACAATCACCTCGAGAGCGTGGCGCGCCCACAGGGCCTAACCGGGCCCCTGGGAATCCTCTGGGACGCCCCCTAGGCACGGATGGCCCCGCACGCGCGTTTCAGTTTCCTCTCGGCCTCCCACGAGTGTCCCCACTGGGCCCACATCGCCCAAGGCCTACCGAGGAGCCCCGACGAGGCGCCCGGGACGCTTTCGAGTGCGCTGTCCTTCCCTGGCCTCCCCCAGCTCCCCTTTTCTGTGAGCATCTGCCCGGGGAAGAACAGATGTGGGCACCTGCGGTGACAGGCTGCATATGTTCCGTCCTATTCACAGGCATTCAGACGTGGCTACAATGAGCGGCCTTTGTGTGCAGAGAGTCACTAAATATATTAATCTGTACTCCCCGGAGCACGGGCTGTTTAATTTTTCACTAGCAATAACATCTGATCTAATCCTTAAATCGGCTCCCAAAAGCCTTGCCTCCCGCCCACCCCCTCTACCGAAAAACGTGTGAAGTTATTCAACTTTCCACCTGTTGCCTGAATTGGGCTGGGTCACCGCAACATCCAAGGCTGGTTGGGGGAGGGGGGAGCGGTGGGGGAGGGCACCGTGTGGGGAGCTGCCTGCCACATGGGCATGGCCAGGGCGTGTTTATCAGAAGGAAAATAAACACCAAGTGTGGAGTGTGGCTCCCCAAATGTTGTGCAAACAAAGAACAATAATTATTGAACAGCTTCCAAAGCAACCCAGCATACTCACCCTTTCTGTGAGTGCCTTTAAAAAATGTATATAAAGTTCCCATTTATCTTTTTGTTTATTAAACCCTCGTGGTTATTATAAACACTGGTCAATAGGCCACACAGCCAAAAGGTAACATAAATCTCAGAAGTAAGACTTAGACTTTTTTTTAGCAATTTTGTTGCAGGACTCTTTTATCTTAGCATCCCTTATTTTATTTTGATTTGTTTCCAGCCACAATGAGTCCTTTAGTGCCATTGTGGACGTCACAATGTACATGGACATCAGGCTGTGAATGAAGACAGAGGCAGTTTAAACAAACCAAGCTCTTTCTTTCCTTTCCATCCATTGTCCTATGAATGGGCCTTCTGCATTGGCTGCTAGGAGACCAGCTTTGCAAAGCCCTGCTCCAGTAAAGGGGCTGGGAGAAAGGGACCCCAATAAATAGCGTGAGTACTGGAGAGGAAAAGCAGGGGACACATTTAGGCACCTTTTTTCACACCTCAAGTCAACACATTTCTTAAACTCATAATAAAAAACACTTGCTAACCTTGTATTCCTTACACTTCAACTTCCTTCCTGCTCCTCTTTTAAATTTGTACCCCTCCCTCCACTGTGTCCATCAGGAAACCTGGGGGCAGCACTGGGTCACCCTCAACATTTGTTTTCAAAGTGCAATATGTTCTTTCTTCTTTTTAGGAACATGGGCCTGGGCATGCTTATCAGTCATTCTAAAGACACAGGCCGCATGTGCTTTCAGGAGGCACTGGGCCATTGCTAGGCAGCAGGAACACTGAGTCTGACCCTCAGGAACAGTCACACATGGATGTCCGGGGCTATTCCTGCTGGTGAACTGTCTGAGGTGAGAAAGGCTGCTGCTTTCCAGTTGTGAAGGTCCAAGGCCTTGGGTGTGTTGGTAGGAACCATCCCATCACCTGCCACCAGGTGCTCCCTCACTTCTTGGGGGACCTCATGATGTCAAGGTCATGGAGGGAACAGCCACTGTCCAGGTAAATGGGAAGCCACACACGACTCAGCAAGGGGTGTGATCAGACATGGCAGGAAGAAGATTGCTCCTTTGGCTCCTCTTCTGCATTCCCTCACTGATCACAGGGCTGGGGACCAATGTGAGATTGGACCTGCAGTCTGCCACCATAGAAATGATAAAATGTCTTGGAGATGGCCCTTCTGCCTTTCCATTTCTTGAAAGGGCTTGTGCAAGATTAAGACTTTTCCTTAAAAGGGTTAGGAATTCGCTAAGGAGGCATCAATGACTGAGATTCTCTTTGTGGGAAGGTTTTTGCTTACAATTTCTTCAATAAATACAAGATCTCTCAATTTTTCTATTTCTTCTTTGGTTAGGTCTGGTGATTTGCATGGTTCCAGGAATTTTTCCATCTGAAGTTGTTCAGTTATCCTTTGACCACTCTACTGTGGTGACATCTGTAGGAACAGGTCCTGCACTGTCTCAGTATCATGATCAGTGTAGCCAGTTTTTTGGAGGACCTTGTCAAAGAACAGGTCCATTTTCTCTGCTGCCCTAGGCAGAAATTAGGGCAGTCATTAGACTCACGTGTTTTCTTCCTGTGATCAATCACCTTCACTTCTTAGTTTCTATCATCTGAAAACAGTGATTTCACATTTGTCAAGTTTTCTAGTTGTTTATAAAGTTATGAACGATTTCTATAGAAATCTACTATAGAAATTACTCATTTTTTGGGTGGAAACTGAAACAGGTAAGATACTTTTGACTCCAAGTAACAGAAAACCCTAGTTCTCACAAGGAAAAACATTTCATGAGGTCGGAGAGGTCTGAGGGGGGTAATAGAGTGGCTCCACCAGGCTCAAATCCCTTCCTCAGTGGTCTGTGCTATAGGCTCCATTCCCAACTATGGGAAGTCTGCCAAGGTCCTGGAGTCTTACACAGAGGAATGACCATTTTCCTCCTAGATGCCAACTTTTATCAGCAATGAAACTCTCCAGTAACATGTAATGTGCACCAACCATATTTTCAGTTGTGGTTTTTCTTCTTTCCATGGTAAGTCAAATAAAATTTAGGACATATGTGACTGTTACATTCACAGAAATTCAGTTCAGCCTCTAAATAAAACTATCACTAAATAAGTATACTGAGAGGATGAACTTGTTATTCAGAGAAACTCACCCCACCATTTCATTTTCTGAGTTTTTCTCTCATCTTTCTCTTCAACTTTTTACCCTCCTTTAATCCCCAATCAGTCCTGGCTTTGTTGTTGTTCTTTCTTTTCTGTTTTTTATTTATGTAAACCCTTGATTCCCTATTTTTAGATTCTCTCCCCAACTAGCAGATTGGGTGTACATACTAAGGCACAGAAAGTGTGTCTATGATGTGAAGCAGGAGGTGAAGGAAAAGGGAATTTTTTTCTCACTGTAGTATATTCTAGTAATAATTTTAAAAAGCTTTAGAATGTAGACAGATTAATTGTGCCACTTACTATTACCAGTTGTACTAGTTTAAATTTTAAATTTTCCTTATAACTAATATACTTATCTAAAAATTCAAATAGTGCTGCTAAATTTGTGACAAGACTAGTCTTTGCCCACACCACACATTTCCATTCCCAATTCCTTCCACCACATTTCTCTCTTAGCTACTTACTTGGAATTTACTCTCATTTTAAAAAGACCTTTCTTATAATGCCTTTATTTCCAATGTGTGGACTCTGGACACTAGCTTTAGCACCCTCACTTCCTGGATGCCCAAGATGACACAAAGGTAGGATCGCATCTTTCTCAAAAATGGCTGTGGCCACACCTTGTCCACCATTCAATATCTACCTTATCATGTGATGATCATGCACAGCTGAGGCACGGGCTGCAGTTACATCTCCACTTTTGCACCTCGTTGTTCGGTACTTGCCTAGTTTTTGCTCATCAGTTTTTCTGTGTAGCTTTTACTGATCATCCCCAAACTCTGAAGATGTCCTTGAATCCTCAATCACATCAGGTGCTTCATGGCTTTACTTTTTACTGCAGACATTTTGCCCAGAGGCCTGTAATCTCAAGCTTTCATCCTGGGTCTCCCCTTCTCCTCAGTTTTGTAGATCCTCAATGCTCTTCTTCTTGACTTCTTAATTTTGGAGAATATCCTCCAGCAGCTTTCTGAGATAAGGCATTTGGTAGACAAATTTTTGAGCTTGCACATCTTAAAGTATCTTTATTATATCCAAATCTTGAGATTTTGATGGCGTATTTTCTTCAGAATTTTGAAGTCCACTATAGTTTGGCTTTCTGGGATTTTCTTTTTCTTTTTTTTGCACTGGGGATTGAACCACTCTTTACTACTGAGCTACATCCCCAGACCTTTTTATTTTTTGAGACAGGGTTCCCTAAGTTGCCCAGGCTGGCCAGAAACCAGATCTCATTCCTTAGCCTCCAAAATAGCTGGGATTAGAGGTATGCACCAAAGTGCCCAACTCAGCTTCCTGGGATTCCAAGGAGAATTTCCATGCCATGCCATTGTGACTTCAAATTCCTTAAATGTGCACTTTTTGTTTCCCCTTACAGGGCTTTAGAAAATTTTCTCTCTGGTGTTTTGAAGTTTTGTAATGATATGCCTTGGTGTGGATCTTTTAAAAATAAATTTTCTGCTGGGTCTTTGGTGGTTACTTTCCATGAGAACATGTCTTCAAGGTCTAGGAAGTTTTCTCACATCAATTCTTCATTTCTTATAATTTTCTCTATTTTCTTTTCATGTAGTTCCTACTTTTCAGATGTTAGACCCCTTGTGTTTATCTTCTAATTTTCTTGTGATTTCTGTCTCCATCTTTTTGTTTTATCATCTGAGAGATGTTGTTGAATCTGTCTTCTACTAATTCACTGCTTATTTAATTTTGGTGCAGTCTTTCTTGTTCTCTAGATGTCCTTCTCTTCCATCTAAAAATGTAATATCTTCAGAGACTGCCAACAATAAAGCATTTTATAACGTTTTTCCTTTTTGAATTTTTTTTCCCTACCACTTTTATATTTTTCTGTTCCTCCAGTAATTGTTGATCTGTGTCATCTGAGTATATTCAGGAGTGAGGCAGTGCTCACTTTGTGGTGCCTGAGAATTGAAATGTGGTGGGGCCTGCCTTCTGATCATCCTTGACACAGTGTCACTGCTGAATGAGCCTGTTTCTTGAAAGCTTGGTTGCCCTAGTTGCCAGGCCACAGCACTTGGGTTTTTACCCCTCTCTCCTAGGTTTGCACCTCTGCTTCAGGTCATTCCTAACCCACTTCTTTTTTCACCTCCGTGGGGTGTTTCTCATTCCCTCCTGGCCTACTGGGGCTGCTCATGCAAAGTATCATAGAGGGTGACTTAGAAATAATAGGTTTCTCACAGTCCTGGGGCTGGAGACTGGAACCAGTATGGCTGATTCTGCTGAGGGCCCCCCTTTGGGTTGCAGGCCGTCTTCTCCTTGTGTGTTTACCTGGTTGAAAGAAGGCAAGAGGGCACCTTGCCTTATTCCCCAAGGCTACACCCTCATGGTCCAATCATCTCCTAAAGCCTCACCTCCAGTGCCATCACCGTGGGTATTAAATTTCAACATGAATTCTGAGTGGACACAAACACGATGGCCCTTGTATGTCTCACTTGTTTTCTAACATTTCACCCATCAGTTTGTGTGTCCTACCACAATCTGTACTCCTTAAGACTGGAGGCTGTTTAACCTGCTTTTTAGTAGAATGTCACCATCCTCAATCTGCAGTAGGTGCTAGTCACTGTTAGCTTTACTTATAAGAAAAAAAATCACTAGGAAGCCAAAGAGATTCCTTCCTAAATCCTTCAATGCATCTATCGCGTCACTTCAATTAGGTAATACATTTTGAGTCCTCTATCAAGTGCTTTGCCAGAGATTCTGAAGGAAATCGCAAAACCTCTATCCCAGAATGGTATCTGAACATCTTATTTCCCTGACAGAAGCCTCATTCGCCTGCCAGGGCTTAGAGCAGTCCTACTAAGACACGGAATGTGTCCAGTAAGTCTGATAAACACCCTAAGAAGCTTGGCATATTAACAGGAGTTTGCCAGAGAGAATAAATCACGTTTCACGGTTCTGAATACATGCAGAGGCGCAAGCGTTCTCCTGGCTGTAGAGAAGGGTGGAATAGAAGCCAGGGCCTCCTCCGGGGGCGGTCCCCCCACCCGGGTCTGGGCCAGTCCCGGGAGAGCGCCGCCCGGCCCCCACGCTCCACCCGGCGCGGTGACCGGGCACAGCGGCCGCTCGGTCCTCCGAAGCGCCAGCGTGGAGTCCTCGCCCGGAGCAACGAGGGGCAGCGAAGAGCCCGGGCCCGCTGCCGACGCAGGATCCGAGCTGCGGGGCGTGGACTTGGTGACGCCAGCAGGAGACAGGCTTCCGGACATTCGCAGTGAGACCCAGGGCTACGCAGGACAAACTGCCCGCGCCAGCCGCCACTCGACCCCGCAGAACGCTCCGTCTGTAGGGCAGGAAGGAAAAAATGGCGGGATTCACCGAACGATGGAGTAAGTTAGGCCGGAAGCCGCGTGGTAGCCGGGGCAACAGGCCGAGGCGTCCCCCACAAGGCGCCTGCGCACGTGCACCTCGCGGCCCACCCCAGCTCATGCGCACGCGCATCTCGCGCTGCGGCCTGCCCCCTGCGCCTGCGCACGGCGCACCTCGCCGCCCTCTTTTCCGCGTCTCTGGGGCCGGGTCGCCCAGGCCCCGCCCCGCCACCATGGCCGGGCGGAAGTGCTCGGACGGAAACGGAAATGAATGCCACAGGGGCGGTGGGGCAGAGGACGCAGTGGTTGTGTCGGCTGCTGTTCTTCGCCTCTTAAGGTAGGGCGGGCCTTGGGTCCCGACCTAGGTCTGTGGGCCGCCCGGGAGGTGGCGAGGCCTCGGGGGGATGGCGGAGGTAGGAACGAGGGCACCTCTGTGGTGGCCCGGGCCGTGACCAGGACCGTCGCGGGTGGCGACAGAGGCTCGCGCGGGTTCGGGGAGTGCAGAGCCTGGAGGCGGCGGCCGGAAGAACGAGGGGCGTCGTCTGCGGCGGTGCGCCGAGCCTTTCGTTTGACGCCCGCTCCGCGCGCCTTCTCTGACCGCCTGGTCTTGGGCGTGCTGTTGCCCTTTTTGCCACGCTCGCACCTTCACGCCTTCTCTGTGTTTCCCCATCTCCCGCCGCCGCCAGTGGTTCCCCTGGCCCTGCGGTTCCTTTAGTCTGGGAGCTATAGCTGTGCTCTTTGCGGGTGCAGTTCTTGGGAAGCGCACCAGCACAGCCATGTCAGGTCGTTCGCTGCTCTTCTCGCCCCCCTTACCTCCTAGTTTCTCTGACCACCTCGTCTTCCAAACCTCTGGCCCACGGAGAAGACTACAGTAGGTGACACCTGAGGTCCCTTGCGGTTTTATACAGTCATCCCTGAACCGGAATCTGAGTATCATGTATGGGGCAGATTTACTGAAAGCTAATGAAGTTCAGTCTTGCGTGTCCCTCATTTGCTTAGGTTGCTTCCAAGGACCAGGGAACTCTGCTAGCTTGTGTTGATAATTTGTGATCTGTTTACAAAGAACCACCCCACGTTGTGCGTTTCATTTCCCCATGCAGTTCGTCGTTTGTCAGGTCCTGCTGCCTTGAGTTTGCACTCTTGCCTTTCTGCCCTTCCCCTCCCTAACGCCTGCTCCTTCACTTTCTAAGGGTGCTTGTATGGGAGAAGGGAGCCAATCATGAGCTAACTCATCTCATTGGGTAGAATCTTGTAACTACTGCCTTGCAAGGTATTGTTAGATTTATTTCCCTGCTGAGTTACTACCTCCTTTGAGAAAAGGTTGATGGTAAAAAAGCATAGTGATCCACTTAGCTGAGGGAGGTCATGAAAGCAACTCTTACGTCTATGGAAACTGAAGTTATCCACTGGGAATTCATTCAGAGGAGTTTATTGAAACTTTTATTATTTAGAAAACGTCCCGATCAGTTATTTTTATAAAGCATAATAATAAATAATTGTATTTTAGTTTGCTTTACGACATGTTTCTTTGTAAGGTGTTCGTTGGAAAAATCTTAAGGGATTTAAAACATTATTTACTAGAGGGAAATAAGGGAGGACGGGGCAGGGGTATGAAAAGAGATGGAATAAGACAGATATCATTACCCTGTGTACATATGGCACATGAATGGTATGAATCTTCATTGTGCACAACCATAGAAGTGAAAAGTTGTACCCCATTTGTGTACAATGAATCAAAATGCAGTCCGTATAAATAAAAAGCAGATAAATAAAAATAAATAAAATTAATAAACTATTAAAATTCACTGAAAAAAGGTCATTTAAAATTTAGATTATTAAAATAAATAATCCTTAAGGTGTTTCTAGAGGAGTTTTTAGTAGTTTAAAGTCTACCAGATTTAAGAGGTGAAAATGAAAATATTATTTTTACAAGTAATCAGTGAGTACATCGATTTGCCTTCATTCATACAGTAAATCTGCCTTTGTTAGCCAAAAAAAAAACCAGCCCGTGAGCACCATTGATAAACACAGTGTTGCTCAGTGAGGAAGACTACCTAAATCAATTTTTATTGTAGAACTTTTAACAAAAAGTGGTCCACATTATGTCCTTTAGTGTATCTGTATGTACACATCCGATTATGTATGCTAGGTTCTGTAAAAGTGGGCAGTATTAATACTGTTGTATTAGGAACAGAAATTTAACTCAATGCAAATTCTTGCAAATTGTTACAAAGTCATTTACAGTATAATGGTGGTCAACTTGAAACAGAAGCAACTTCCTGAATAGATGTTTTGGGGCAATTTAGGTTTTTGCTCATTAAGCACCAAGATAACCCATTTAGGATGGGAATTGTTTTATAATATCTTTTTCGCTGACTGTGATATAAACATTCCTCAATGGTTTTCAAATGAATATTTAAATGTAATTTTTTAATGTTGAGATGTAAACGGTGATGTTCCTAGGCTCATTGGGGCATATGCAGCTCTTTCCTGGAGTTTTTAGGTCATTGCTTTTTTGTAGTGGGGTGTTTTTTTGTTTAGTGGTAATTCTTGTTTTTTCCTTTGGTTTCTCTGTGTCATCTAGTAGCACTTCTTGCTGCTGTCGTATACCTGCCTAAAGTTGCCCTTTCTATCATGTATTCTTCTCTACTTGCTACTTTGGGTTCAGGAACCAATTGTTAGAACTGAGTAGAAAAATAGTCCATAGCTGATAAGAGCCTGAGGGAGTTTCTCATGAAAAATTTGTTTTAACTTTTATTTGTAGACTCCAATATATGCCAGTTCTTATTCTGAATCCTGGATAAGTTACGGGTCATAAGTATCAGTAGGTAGGCTCACATTTTTGTGTTAAGTGACATTGTTTTCACAGTGTTTCCTCAGCTTGTAAGAAGGTTTGTAGAACTACAGTCGGGTAGGGAAAGGCAAAGCACTGCTGGGAAAAGCCAGGGGCCCTCTTGTCACTACCATCCTGTGAGGGCCTGTGGAGTGACTGGGAAGCCTCTGTGGGCAGGAGGCTGTAGGCCCTCCTGGTGTGCAGTGACCAGGTCACCCTCAGGTGCAGCTGTGTCAGGGGAGGGGTGAGGCCTAAGGAAAGGAAGACAGGCTTTTGAGATTGGTGGGCTTGGATCTTGCCATTCATGTTAGTCACTGTCTGTGGCCTTAGGCAGGTGGTTGGTTTCGCCTAGCACACACTGTCGATTTCCTCCCTAACAACTTACCCTGCACTGCTCTTTGCTGAAATGTGTCTTTGACAGAAGAGACTGAACAAAACCCATTGGTCTAATCCTGGCCAGTGGGGCTAGGGGGCACATCTGCCATGGGGCTTTTGAAATAAATTGCACATATTTAAAGTGTCCCATTGGTTACATTTTGACATGTGCACACCTCCAGATTTTCTTTCTTCAGGAGCCACCATCTAGTCTTGGATTAGGGCTGGTTTGTGCTTTATCCACAGTCCTAGTTGGGCTCTGGAGTGTGGTAAATATTCCTTAGTGATTTACCTATGAGTGTGGGAATTTGATTGGGCCGCCAAGTACAGTTTTGCTTGTGCAGGGGTCAGGCACATGTGGACTGTTCATGAGTCCATCATCCATTTGTCCATGTGACCTAGATGAACCTTGGCATAGGTCAGCATCAGGTAGGGTTAGGCTGAAGTGTGCTGCTCTGTCAGTTTCCACAGGTGTTTATAAGTTGAAAGGTAGGAGTAAAGAAGTTCCTGGGTTTGTCATTCCTCTTCCCACTTCTTGTGTGTTGGTAGCCAGCAGTTGGAACAGACTTGGCTGTCAGAGGAAAGTTCAGCCCAGCCTGGAGCAGCAGCCTCTAGCTGCCCTGTGCCTGCAGCTCTCCTTGTAGCTTCTTGGAACTTCATTGTTGTTGGTGTTGATTTTCCAAGCCCTGTGTTGGGCTGCTGGAGGACAGCATTTCTTTGTAGTCTATCCTAGGATGCAGTTGAAGTCTGTAAACTTGTGGGTTTCTGATTCTCTTTATGCATTTGCTGTTGCATTTATCTATTATTTCAAGTAGATTTTGGGCCCCTCACATGAGACATTGTGCTTCAAGTTGGGATGTGACAGATAACCATGTCATTGCCCCGAATGGCCCACCTTAATGGTAGTGATTCCCACTGTCCCAGGCTGTATTTGAGGCAGTAAGACTCCTACCTAATGAGACAAGATTTCTGCTTTCTTTCTAAATGACAGTGATTGAGATATTGCAGGGAGGATTAATTGATATCTAAATTATTCAGTCCTTCTGTAATAACTGCTTTTACAGAAGGAAAAGCTTCCGTATATGCTCTCTTCAGTAAAGGGAAAACAAAAAATTATTTGAGGTGATAACCACAGTTTTCTGTCCTTTTGGACACTTGTACCTCCTCACACTGGCTGCATTTGTGCTTGGGCGATGCTGCAGGCCCTGGCAGCTGGATGCTGCTCTAGCAAGTAGGTGTGGTAAGTATTTAGAATTTGAATTCATGGACTTATGGGGAAGGCCTCCTCCAGCTTCATGTATTCCCAAGTCCTTTCCTACCCGGGTTCTTTTTTGTAAATGCCAAAGTAGAACACTTTGTCACGTCACATACCTGAGGTTTATCTGTGACTCAAAATATGAGAAATTGGCAGTATGAAGGACAGGAAGAACCTGTGCTTGCTCAGGTGAAAGTGGACTTTTCACTGCTGGCATTAGAAAGGGGCAGAAGCATCTGAATAAAATCAAAGCAGAGCCTGACTTCTTGCGAAATAAAGAGGTTATTTTTTGAGAAATCGGTTGTTGTCATTTACAGTCTTAGTAGAAAATGATTGAAGAAAAAAATTTTTTTTTTTATGTCAAGGAAAGGCAGGCAAGCTCAAATGTGGCAGAAGCTGCTGTGCAGGTGGGGGCATCACTCTGGAAAGTGATTGGTGGGGTTTCTCTGCTCCTCTCGTAGTTTGGTGTCTCCTTCGTCTTGAGTTGCCCAGCCAGAACCTCCAGGAGCTGTCTGAACTGAGGGTTTGTGGGAAAGGAATCTACGGGGACTAGCCATGTGTGATCCCAGCACCCAGCGCAGATCCATGAAGGACATAGAAACTGAGTTAGTCTCTGATTCATAAGATTTACCTTTGACCTGCTTAATTCAAAGCAAGGCATAGAATAATAGTCTAGAGTTAAGTGTTGTTTTCTATTCATCATGACCAACATTTGTATTGTATTTCCTTTCCAAAATTTTCCCCCTGCCTACTATGTTGTAACAACATTGAGGGAAACCTTTAGGAGCTGGGCATGTATCTCTGTGGTAGAGCTCTTGCTTAGCACCTGTGAGGCCATATATTATATCCCCAGCATATGAAAAAAACGGATAACCATTTTTTGTGGAGAAAAGATCCATGGCCATGGATCCAACAGAACCCCAATAGCTGAGAAAAATCTGTTATGAGGCCCAGTTCCTACTATAGTAGCTCAACACCTTGACTCTGTTTCCATAGCAAATTCCATACCTGTGATAGTGCAGTATGATATGAAGCATATGTATTCATATAGTCCCTTCATAATGAGCAGGACTTTGATGAGTTCCATATACAATGGATGATATTTACATTTGCTGATATATATTTTCATTTTTAATGACTATTGAACAGATAACTTCAGATTAGACCATTACAGGTCAGTGTCCAGTAGCAATAAGTATATTCTTTAAGACAGTCTTGCAAGGGTACTTGTTGTCATCACAGTAATTTCTTTGTAGTGTCTTTACTTGTGAATTAGAACTTTTGATTTCTTCAAGGGTTTAATTAGAGTTGCCTTACAGATTAAAGTTTGTGTGTGTAAATGCCCCATTCAGCATGGTAGCTGGTAAGTGCACTGGAAAGTGAGGGCTGCTGATATGTGCTTGGACATGCTGATGGCTCAGAGGAAACCATAGTGAACGTGTGCTTGGATGTGACCCTCATGGCTCAGAGGAAACCCCAGTGAATGTGTGCTTGGACATGGGACCTGATGGCTCAGAGGAAACCGTAGTGAATAAGTGGACATTGAGATCCAGGAGGTCCTCGTGATTTTTTCTGAGCATCGATGACTTTTCCTTGCCTAAAGGAGGACATCATATGGTATAAATGTATTTTGTTAAATTTTATTTTTACAAAGTTTTAGTGTTAATTCTTTAAGTACTTTGTATTTGATTTTAGCTTTTAGAAGGGGTTGTTTTTCAAGTTTTGTGACATGTATTATGCACTTGTGAAACTCTCAGCACAAAGTAGTACACCTGTTCATCACCATGATGTATCCCCTTGGGAATTCCTTCTGCTTTGGTCCCCATATGGTGGACACCACCGCTCTGCTTTCTGTCATTACAGACTGTCCTAGCTTACAGTGAGCTAGAACTTTAACCAGTTGAGTCATGTGTATGTTCTTTTTTGTCAGCAAAAGAGTTTTGAAAATTATTCATTTTTCATATTGTAATGTGTGTTCTAGACTTTTAAAATACTATTTCAGTTTCTAGGTGGGTAGTAATTACTTTTTTGGAAACCGTTGACCTTTGTTTGAATGTGGTCGGGAAGTATCTTGAAGAACAGCAAACATCTAAAAGATTGCTACATGTGTTGTTCTTGTGAAACTCCTGTAGTTAATGTATGCTTAGATAAAGCGCCTTGTGTTTTAATTGAACACTCTTTAGGCTCCTTGCCAGCATGTCATGTTTGGTGACACAAGTCTTTTGGAATATTAAATATTGCCTTGTGTTTGCTTTGAAAAGTGCCATATGTCTAGTGATAATGTCATAGTAGCTAATCATGGATTTATTTTTCTTTGCAGATCCTTTCCCAGAGTCCAGTTATGGGTGTGAGAGGTTTGCAGGGGTTTGTGGGAAGTACCTGCCCACATATATGTACAGTCGTCAATTTCAAAGAGCTGGCGGAGCGCCACCGAAGCAGGCACCCTGGATGTACTCCTACTGTTGTGGTAGATGCCATGTGTTGTCTCCGGTACTGGTACACTCCAGAGTCTTGGGTCTGTGGGGGCCAATGGCAAGAATACTTTTCTGCTTTACGAGATTTTGTTGACTCTTTTGCAGCTGTTGGCATCAAGTTGGTATTCTTTTTTGATGGTATGGTGGAACAGGGTAAGAGAAATGAGTGGGTGAAACGAAGACTTAAAAACAACAGGGAAATCTCTAGGATTTTCCATTACATCAGGTCACACAGGGAGCAACCAGGCAGAAACATGTTCTTCATCCCTTCAGGGTTGGCTATATTTACACGGTTTGCTCTGAAGACGCTGGGTCAGGAAACTTTGTGTTCATTGCAGGAGGCAGACTATGAGGTGGCTTCCTATGGTCTCCAGCACAATTGTCTTGGGATTCTTGGGGAAGACACTGATTACTTAATTTATGACACTTGCCCCTACTTTTCAATTAGTGAGCTCTGTTTGGAGAGCCTCGAGACCATCATGCTCTGTCGAGAGAAGCTCTGTGAGAGTCTGGGCCTCTGTGTGGCAGACCTTCCCCTGCTGGCCTGCCTACTCGGCAATGACATAATCCCAGAGGGCATGTTTGAAAGCTTTCGGTTCAAGTGCTTGTCTTCCTACACTTCTGTTAAAGAGAACTTTGACAAAAAAGGGAATATTATCTTAGCTGTGTCAGATCATATATCCAAAGTTCTTCATTTGCATCAAGGTGAGAAAAAATTAGAAGAGATGTTGCCTTTGGGACCAAACAGGGCTCTTTTTTATAAAGGAGTGGCATCATATCTTTTGCCAGGACAGAGCTCACCATGGTTTTTCCAAAAACCCAAAGGTGTAATGTTGGACAAGCAAGTAATTTCCATGAGTTCGGACCCTGTATCCAAGCAGGGGTTTCCCATAAGTATGGAGCCTGAATCCAAACAAGACATTCCTGTGTGTACAGAGCCTGAATCCAAGCAAGAAGTTCCCATGTGTACAGATCCTCAATCCAAAAAAGAAGTTCCTGTGTGTACAGAGCCTGAATCTAAACAAGAAATTTCCATGTGTACAGAGCCTGAATGTAAGCAAGAAGTTCCCACATACATACACCCTGAAGTCAGACAAAAATTCCCCGTGGAAACAGACCCTGACTTTAATCTAGAAGTACCTGTGTATACCCATCCTGAAATTAAAGATGATGACTCCCCGGATATGGATCCTGGAACAAAACAAGAAGTAACCTTGGTTTCAGACCCTGAAATCCTAAAGGTAGGCCTGCTCCAATCTAAGATGTCATAATTGGAAATATATATTATGGATTTGTTAATAAATATTTAGTGATTGAGCAGCAGTTAAGGACTTGGGAAGAGACAGAATGGGAGTAGCAAGGCAGACATCATGTATACTTGATATTGTCACGTGAACACGACAGGCAAGAACTGTGGGAATTCTAAGGAGAGAGACTGTTGTGGGTTAAGGTAAAGGGAGAAGTTCCCCAAAGAGGTGGAACCAGATCCAGACCTCCATGAGGCCAGCATTTGCTTTGAGTAGACAGAACTTGGGGTTGTGGGAACCCTAAATCACGTGGTGTTTGGAATCTGTTACGGCAGGATGGGTGTGAAGGGAGAGAGGACTGGGGAAGGTGGAATACAGACAGACACCAGGAGTTTGCACTAGATCTGAATGTGATGTAGAACCTTTGAAGAGTTTTTTATTTTATTTTTTATTTTCACCCCCCCCTCCCCCCCCGTGCTGGGGATTGAACCCAGGGCTTTGTTGCACTCTACCAACTGAGCTATATCCCTAGCCCCTTTGAAGAGTTCTGATGGAGGGCCACTAATAAGTATCTGTTTATGTGGAGGTCTTTGCTTATCTTTTCTCCCCAGACCTGTGAGATAAGCATTACCTTTCTCCCCACCTCCAGTGCTGGGGAGTGAACCCAGGGCCTTGCACATGCTAGGCATGCGCTCTACCCCTGAGCCTCTGAGCCTCACCCTCACCACCACCCTGGTTTCGCAGATAAGGTACTTGTCCACTTGAAAGTGCAGAGGCATCTCAGCAAGTTCAGAAACAGCCTAAGCTTACCCACAACCTTTAATTGCTCACAGCATCTGAGAATTACCATTTTTCATTGGTCACACAGCTACAGACCTGGGAATTCTCTCACTTTTCATAGTCAGTCTTCATGACTTGCTGTTCTTTTACCTGTGGAATGAGTTGGGAATTTGTGCAGTGTCCTTTTCTCCCACCTAAGTTCTAGCTACTTCTTGTCTGGATGACTATCAGGACCTTACCCCTTCCAATCCATTTGTCATGCTATATGTAGAAATAAAGCCCTTCATTTGCACTTTGTAATTCTTAGAACAAAAGCCAGTGGCTTGAATGTGGCCACAGTTCACTGGCATCTGGCTGCTGCCATGACACTGGCTTTGTGTCTTGCTGACATCCTCTCTCCTTCAGCTCTGTAGTGTCACAGTCTTGCACGTGTCCTCCTCCCTCCTGTAAGCTCCCGCTGCCCCTCTCCTCCTTGATGTGAACTGTTCTTTTTTCTTACAAGTTGAAGGTCATTTGCTCAGAAGTGCTATGTTGTACTCATTCTTTAAGAGAGTTATAGTGGAAAAGTATACGGATTTAAGAGAAGAAAACGACAACTTTTACTTGGAAGCATTTGTAAGTGCTTCATGCATGAAAAAGGACTGGGCTAGACACAGGAAGATGGAGTAGGGCCTTCAAGGGAAGTGTTGGCAGGTAGGAGGTTCTGTGGCCCTGGTGGAAAATAGTGAGCACATGGCTCCTGGAAGGTCTTGAGTGAACAAAACAACAATCCACTGCAGAGGTAATGTAGGAAGACTGGTGGACGGAGTGAGACAAGTAGAGGAAAAGTGATATAAACAGAGTTTTGAACTTGGTAGTTCAAAGGAAAGAAAGCAAATGCCACTTGATGTCATGAGTTTGAGTGGCACTCATTCCTGAGTTCCTTCCCAAAACTGGCATAAAATGAAAGCTGTTGACTTTCTGTTTGAAGTCCACTGTTTTTAAGGAGAAATTCATTGTATTTGAATTTTGAACAGGTGGCCAGGATGCATCACGTCCAGGCAGAAAGCTACCTGGTGTACAGCATCATCAGTCGTGGCGAGGTCGAGTGCAGCAGCACCCTGGAGGATGAGCTCGACCAGGCCCTGCCCAGCCAGGCCTTTGTGTACCGCCCTGTCCGCCAGCGTGTCTATGCTCTCCTGCTGGGCGGCTGCAGAGGTGAGAGCTGGAGGGTCTCAGTTACAGTTCCACTGGGAGCTGAGAAAGTGAAGTGCATTTTTCCAGGACAATCAGACAATTAAGTAGGTTTTGTTTCTCAGTAAAATGTTGATTGAGAATAATACACCTGTAAATAATTAAGGACCAGTGCCAGGGGACATCTAAATTTAATTAGCAAACAGTGGCTCAGCACTTATTAATGAAGAATGCATTGTTTCTATGCCTTGAAAGGACTTGCGTTTTTTGAAAAATGAACTCTTTCTTATCTAAGGACTACAAATACATTAATGTAAGATAGTGTCTACTTAGATGCCACTCAAACTGATTTTTCATAAAATAATCATATGCTATCTAATATGTCATTTTAAAGTATAAATAAAATTTTCCCTTAGAGTTTTTACAATTAAGTTTATATTCTCTCCTGTGTCTTATATCCATTGAGTGCTTAGTCATTGATCAATGTCCAGAATGGTAAAAATTAGAGGACTTGTAACACCAAATATTAAGTTAATTGGTTCCCATAACTCACTATTAGGAATAGTGCATATACATTGAGGATTGTTATGTTATGTTTGAAGGACTCAGGAGTGTGGAAGAGCCCTGCATATTGGAAACCAGGGATGCATAATGTGTTTAGTTCTTGTGTGAAGCCTTGCTCATCAAGAAGGAGACCTTGGGCAGGTACTTTATGGTCCGATTGAACAGGGCTTTGGAAAGAGCATCGTTCAAAACTAGGATAACCAGTGAAAGGATGCCTGGGGCCCGTTTACCTGACTAAGCACCATTATTTCCAGACATACCAATATTATTAAGATTAATCTATTATTCCACAAGGTAGATGTTTGTATCATCTAAAGGTACTGATGTAATTTCCAGGTGAAATAGCTTATCATTCTTTTGGTTTTGGTTTGTGGTACATGCTAGGCAAGTGCTCTACCACTGAGCCACATCCTCTTGTCGTTCCTTTGGGAGGGAGCAGTAGGGTTCTTCCCAGTAGACCCTAGCACCACCAAGCATGCACTGCCTCCTATGTGCTGTGCAGACACAAGAAAGGTGCTTAAGCACAGAAATAAACTCTAGGAGCAAATGTTAGAAATTGAATTTTTTTTTTTTTTCTATTTTTTATGTGGCTCTCTGCCCATATTCTTTCTTGACCTGAATGATTATACACTCTGGTGATTAAAAAATGATATCTTCTCAGGAAAAAATACATTGTAGTATAATATTTACTAGGTATTATTTTCAGACTGTTTTATAAGTGATATTCACTACCTTAACTTTCGTTCTTTGAGCCCTGCAGATAATGTCATTAGATAACCATATAAACAAGAAAATAGAACTTGTCTTCACATTTTATCTTTACTTCTTTTCCCCTCAACTTTGTGGATTTGTACATGAAACGTACTTTCTTAGAATATGGAAATAAAATGCTGTGGATCTATCTATGGTGGTAACAGTGGAGTGTGCTCTGAGTCTTTTGCTGGCTTGGGTCATCTTGCATGTGCACCTGAAGGTTCTGTGTGTTCTGGTTGCTGAGTGAAGTGTTCTGTGAATGGCAGTGACATACTGATTTCCTGTTTACTCATTCTCAGTTGCTGAGAGAAAAGGGCTAAAATCTCCGGCTATTACCATGGATTTGTCTGTTTTTCCCTTTGGTTCTATCACCCAGTCCCCTGGATTCTAATATGAAGTATTTTTAAAGCTGTGTTGTTTGGTGCATATACATTGAGGATTGTTACGTTTCTTAATGAATTGACCCTTGTGAAAAATTGAAAATTGGATTTTATCTTATTTTTAATCTGGAATAGTGTGTTCTGAAGTTGTCTTTGTCTGATATCACTGTGTGCGCTCAACTTTTGTCACTGTGTAGTATCTTTTTTCGTCATTTTATTTTTAAGGTATTTCTTTGTATTTAAAGTGCACCTTTTGTACACAGCATAACCAGCCTAACAATCTCCCCTTTGATCAGAACGGCCCGTCTGTTTGCGCTAGTGTGATTGCCGATGTTCTGGTTTTGCCTTCCACTTTTTTGCTCTGTACTTTCCCCCTTATTTTCTCCTTTCTTGACTTCTTTAGGATTCGTTGGAAGATTTTTAGTGTTTTGTTTCATGCTCTCGTATGGATTATTAGATTTGACTTTTCTCTTATTTTTAGTGGTTGTGCTAGGGTTTACCATCTGTATCTTTAACATTACACTGTAATTTCCCGTAGTACCTTGTACTTTCTATGTGAAGTAAAAATTTATCATAGTCTTTTTTTTCTGCCCAGTATTTTTACTGCTGTTTCATATCTTCTATATGTTTTTAAAAACAAATTTGGAATAATCGTAGACTCACAGGAAGTTGCAGAGTTAGCATAGAGATTTCCGTGCACCTTCACCTGGCTTCATCCTTTTTTGACTATACACATCAAAACTAGAAAGTGACCTGCTGCAGTCACATTGCCAGCACCCCAAGCCTCACTCTAACCCTGCAGTATGCACACATACAGTTTCACACAGCTGTTCCCCATGCGAGGGTTCCTGTGAACCCTTCCACAAGCGAGGAGCAGAGCATTCGCAGACCCTTAGCACCCCTCCCCTGTGGCTGCCGAGCTGCTCTCCATCTCCTGTTTCTGTTCCAGAATACAGTGGAAAGAATTCTGTGGTATGTAACCTTTGGAGGTTGCACGCAAGGTTGGACCCCATAATACGTAATTGTTGCTGTTAGTTTAAGCCAGGTAGTCTTTTTCTCTGAAGGGCAGAAAAGTGTTCAGGCTCTGAGGACCACCATCTCTCTCTGCAGCCTAGGTCTGCTGCTGCAGTGTGAAAGGCCACCGGGGATGTGGATGTGTAAGTGTGACTGCACACCAGCAGATCCCTCTCTAGTGATACACCTTGAATTTTATGACATTCCAGAGTCATAAAGTACTCTCCTTTTTTCCAACCAATTTCTTTCTTTACTTATTTTTTTGGTACTAGGGATTGAACCCAGGGGTGCTCAACCTCTGAGCCACATCCCCAACCCTTTTTATTTTTTATTTTGAGATGGGTCTTTCTAAGTTGCATGGGGCCTCAGCTTCCCAAATTGCTGGGATTACAGGCATGTGCCACCACATCTGGCTCTAGCTGCTTAACCTTATAAAGTGCATTATTACCTTTCAAGCTGAAGGAAAACAAACAGGCCAGGTGTGGCCTGAATGTAGCTTTCCAGCCCTGTTCTGAACAGCTGCACTTAAAGAAATCAATTCACGAGAAATTCTCTGCTATCCTCTGCACAGCTCCAGGGTTCTAGCAGTGCGGCCTTCCTTCGTCTGAAGGGTTTGTGCCACATTGTTGATGGTGCAGCCTCAGATCTCCTGAGTGCTTTTCCTGAAAATTCATTGTTTTCGTCTTTGCTTTTGAGGTTTGATTTGCTGCATGTGGAACTTCAGGCTGTTGTTTTGTGTTCAGCATGTTGAAGAGGTCCTGGTGTGTCTCTCGTGGAATGTCAGAGGTCCCTTCCATTGCTATTTCCCTGTCCTTCATCTTTCCTCGAGCTGCCCATAAGAGCTTTCTCCTGGTCTCTGGTTTCAGTAGTTTGATGAAGAAGAGATTTGCAATGTTTGACTTTCTGTTCCCCTGTGGGTTTCTTGAGCTCCTTGGATCTGTGGGCTTTTATTTCCTGTCTTTTTTTGAAAGAAATTTAACCTCCTTTCATCAAGATTTGCTTGTGACTCAGCCCCCTTCACAGCTTCCTCAAGGCTGTCTTTTGACTTTTCATCTGCTTACTCTCTCATCAGCATCTTTGGATGGCATGCTGGAGCATTTAGGTGCTAGAATGGCTGTTGAGGTCTGTTCTGTTAGCAGTTAATTTTCCAGTTCTTGGAAGTTTCTGCCATAGAGCTGGTAGTATCACCTTGTTCTTCAGGCAGGGCCTTCCTGGATGGTCACCTGAGCTTCTAGGGAGTTGGCCACAGGGAGTGCTGCTGTCAGTCACAGGTTGGCCAGCTCCTGGTGGCTCTTGCCTGGGGTGCAGATAGTCCTGTTCTCAGCCTGCCTCGAGGATGCCTGCTGTGGTGTGTCGCATGCTCCCTGGTGCTCCATCTTGGAGGTCCCAGGGAAATAGCTGGACCTGCACACCCAGGAGGCTGTTGTCTGGACACTGCCTCTGTCAGAAACAAGGGAATTGGTGGTTCAGCATTGCTTTCCTCTCCCAGTCAGTCTGGCACTACCCAGTGCCCCATACATGGATGCAGTTGCTTCCATGTGTGTCTAGTTCTGGTGTGATTGCTGGCTGCCTTCCTGGACTGGACCATCCACTGTCCTCTGGGGTCATAGGTGCTGGTACAGTGGAGTGCTGGAGTGGCTCATGTTCCCTTGTTGGTAATTTCTTTCCTTGGGTAGTTCGGAGAGTCTCTGTTTACCATTTATGTACTTGCAGATTTCCTCTTCTACTATTGGAACTGCAGTGAGACAGATGTTGAATCTTGGTTGGTCTTTTGTTTTTTTCATCTCTTAATTCCAGTTTTTGTCACTCGGTTCTACATTGTAGGAATATTTCACCATTTGCTTTGTTGATCTTTGTAAAGGAGCTGCCCTCTGCTTCCTTTCTGTCAGGGCCGCTGCCCTGCCCTACATGTAGTTCACTGCTTCTTGTGTCCTCCTGAAGACCTCTGCTATCTCAGCCTGGGGATGGGAGTCACGCTGGCATCTTTGCCTTTGGGATTGAGCCTCACCTCCCTTCCTCTGGGCTCTGGCTCTCTGCTGAACTCCACAGGGCAGAGTCCTCACATTTACACCCGAACTGTCTCACTTACCTGGCACTACATCCAGGTTGACAACACAGAATCTTCTCTGGCTTAAACCACGGTAACTCCAGGCACAGGCTTTCAAGGCATTCCTTAGAAAAGGTAACTCACAATTGGATTTCATGCTCGGGGAGAGGGAGACTTTTTTCTCACCCCTCTTGGGTAAGCAGCAGCCTCCAGGCCAGCCTGACTAGATGGAGGGACACTCACTCACATGCAGACCACATAGTGCAGACCCAGCCTAGAGCCCGGCTCACACTCCATAGCCTGAGTCCACAATCTGAAGTCTCAAGCAGTGGGCTGGTGTGCTGGTCCTACAGAGCTCCCCCTATGGGTACATTTTGCATCCTGATCTCAGGCATGTCAGCTCTCCTGTCTCACAGGGAGCCTCAAGGGAGTATCTGTTGTTCCTGCTACATGTGTGCTTCATGTAGTTGAGCATGTGGTCTTCAGATGTCCTAGATGGCATGTGGTTGACAGGGAGGGAATCCTAAAGTCCCTGGCTTCACACTCGTTCTTGCTTCTGCATCTGTCTTTTTGAGTCTCAGCTTTAATGAATATCATAACTTCAATCATTTAACAAAAACTTACATTAAACTTAAGGGTGTAGATGTAAGGTGGGGTCTGACCACTCTGCTCCTGTAGCTCTCCCTGGTTGACAGTGTTGGGATCCCCTTGCACACTGGCAGCCTTGGACAGCCGGTGAATTGCCTGTTGTCCCTCTCTCCTCATTTCCTCCTAGTAGACATTCCAGGAACCAGGGAAGCTTCAGGATGGTCATTGTGTTGTCGGAGAACAGCCATTGGCCTTTTGAGTACAGCCCGTTCTAAACATCTACTCAACAGGTGACTTTTCAGATGTGTGCAAAAAGTAGCATAAGAACTGAGACCACACACGATCGTAGACTAAGGCAATAATATAAAAATGTCATAGAACCATAAGGACAAATACAGTGTTTTTGAAAAGTTGGGAGAGTATTACCAATTGGAACATCCCAGTCATGAGGGGATGACATTGTCGTTCCTTCTCTTTGCCTCTGCCCGGTGCACCCCTCCCCTACTCGACCTTGCCAGTAAGGACAGGGAGCTGGTACTTAAGAACACGTGTGTGCATGGGGTCTAGGCAGAGTTCATCGGTGTGACTCTGGACTTGGGATTGAAAATACTGTTATCCAAAGAGTCAGGCTAGATGAGAACGTTGTCCACACAAGCTCATTCTTTGTAGATGCCCACAGGGCTAACATTTCCTCCTCTTCTACCCAGATGCTGCTCTGGCCTTTTGTTCCTCTTGTGTGATTTGCCTGTTATGAGGTTGTAAGGACTCCATGAAGAAGTGCAGGATGTGTGTCTGCCGTGAGGCCAATGAGGGCCAGATGATGTCTGGAGCTCAAGGAGGCATGGGCTAGAGGCACACCTGGAGGCCTAGGTGTGTACCAGGGCAGGACCAAACCCCGAGGACCCCAGCTTTAGGAATGGGCAGAAAGAGAGCAGCTTTACAAAGGAGGAGATGAAGTGGGAAGGAGCCCAGGAGGGAGGTGGGTGTTGATGGGCAGTGACCAGACGCAGAGAGAGTGGAATCATACGGAACACAGCATCCACTGGGTGCCACCGCAGCACCATTTCAGTAGAACAGAGTGGGGCAAAGCTGGACTGAGGATGTGAGGGCAGTGATCAAGGTGTTGCCTTCCCAGGCCAGCGGGAAGCAGTGACCCCAGAGGGACACAGGGACTCAGACGTGAGAAGCTCAGGGGAAAGGCTCTGGAGACAGGAACAGACCCTGCACTGAGTAAGGGAGCCAGCAGCCCTGGGGGCAGGAGGGAGGCACCATGCAAGTGCCACAGGCTGATCCTGTTACTATGGAGAGCCCCATCTGCTGCACCTGAGGGTTTTGAGACAGGCAGGGCGTACTGAGTAGAAAGTGCCCTTCATGTTGGCATGCTAAGTGAGGTCAAGCCGAATTTTCCTGCAGTTCTTCTTCTGTTGTACATAAACCCCTTTGTTCTGGATTGTTGTACCAATTTTTTCCCCCCTTTTTTGGTACTGGGGATGGAACCAGAGGTGCTCTACCCCTGAGCTACGTCCCCAGCATATTTTTTTATTTTGAGACAGGTTCTCACTAAAGTTGCTGAGGCTAGTCTCAAACTTGCAATCCTCCCACCTCAGCCTCCTGAGTTGCTGGGATTACAAGTTTGAGCCATTGTGCCTGGCTTATTGCATCAGCTTTTTGCAGTCTATTAAAGATCGAAAGAACTCTCCTCTCCCAGCAGTTTTCTCTCAGTATTTTCTGCCAGAATCTGAGTAAAGCAGGAAGGGACCTGGCAAGTTCGCTCCCTAGGTTCTGGCTATCCTTGAATTGAGGGCTACCCTCAGGCCAAGGAAGGAAGCAGCTGTTGATGCCTCAGCCATGCCAGGTCCCCTAAGTGAGAGGACCACTCATGGGGCAGACGCGTGTCCACAGACCAGGTTGGCTTTCTGCCCCTCTGATCTGCTGTCTCTCCTCAGATGATACCAGCGCTAGCCCGGCTGTCAAGGAGTGGTTCGTGTACCCTGGGAACCCGCTGCGGCACCCGGACCTCGTCAGACCTCTGCCGATGACCATTCCAGGTATTGACAGTCTTGATCTGTTCACTGTAGGATGCAAGTTCAGGAATAGGTGTGTCGTGCTGCACATACACTGGTTTTCCTTCCAACCCTCCGCCTGAGATGGGCATGTCACACTGGTAAGGTGTCCAAGCATTAGAGGGCAGGGTGCTGGGCCCATCTGTTGCGGGCTTTGCTTTTCCCTCTTTCTGCTCAAGACCTGGAGCAGTGAAAGAGAAGACATGGGGCCATGGTCAGAGGCCACTGCTGCCCTGTGCCCTGACCACCTCACAGGTGCCCCTTAGTAAGCGCCCCTGAATTTACAGGGTAGAGTTCTTGACATTCTGCTTGAATAAGCTTTTGTCTTCAGAGCCATATTTTGATGAGGGGTAGTATTAGAAAGGGGGGATCAAGGAGGCTTATTGGATCTGGAAAAGTAAGTTTTCTTTTCATGACCAGTACCTCACAGCATAGTGAAAGGGAAGGAAAAACAAAGGTCATGAAAAATCAGCTGAAGTGAGTCCAGAGGGCAGCCTTTCTCCACGCACGTCTCTGTATCTGAACATGGTCAGGGCACCCAGCAGTTGGGCTGTGTCCTGTGTATTGACAGCCCTGGAGGAGGAAGGGTGGCCCGTGTCATTATTTCAGAAAAAAAGATTATTTTTCTAAGATTTTGATACTCTATTTGGATATTTATCAAATTCTTTGGCATCACCACTTTACATTCTATGGTAGTGTGTTTTACCAAATATGAATCTGAGCCTTGCAAGTAGTTTTTTAATAAGCGAAATTACACTGGGACAAACATTGAGAAAAGTTATTGTAAGGCATATTTCCTTGTTCTAGACTTCATGGACTCAACTCTACAAAAGAAATTATCACAAAAGTAGATTAAAGCACGTTGACATTTGATTGTACAGCAAGGAGAATTTTTTACATGGTAGCCAAAATGATTTTCCAAAGTGCTTTGTTATGCATGTAATTTCCATCTTATAGTATCTTTCCAAAAGTTACATGGAAATGAATTATTACGGTTTTCCTCGTGGTTTGAATTAGAATGTTCATCGTATTTTGAGTTAATTTTAAAGTCCACCTTGTGTTAAACTCTAGAAGTCAGGTAAGTATCAGAAAAATTCCTTTTGGTGTTCCTGAAGGCATTCTGCTTGGTGCCTAGAGCTGCATCTGATGTGTGCAGTGCTTTGGACCACGGCTGCCCCAGAAGGCCTTGGATCAAACACCTGCGTACCCCAGTTAGAAAGCTACCGCTGCCCCCGGAGGCCTTGCCTCAGACACCTGCATACCCCATAGTTAGAAAGCTAAAAATAGGACTTTGAACTTCTGTGGCAGGTGACTTAGATGAATGACGGTTTATGTTGATGTTGATGTGATCTGTAAAAAGACAAGCTCTCAACATCTAGATGCTTTTCAGTGGGGATGCAGAATGTTGTGGAATGGTCTTGTTCTAGAGGGGCAGGCAGTGCCCGTTCCCCACCACAGGCGTTCTTGCCTGTGTGGTGCTGGGTAGCAGTGGTGGGATCCTGTGCACTGACCTCTCCTTCCCTGTCAGGAGAGCCTGCAAGGTGCTTTGCCTCAGGCTCTGCTCATGGCCAAGCCAGGCAGGTGGCAGTGCTGCCCTCAGATCTGAACAGGTTCGTGTCCTTGAGGTAAGTAATCTCGTTAAGCACTGCACTTCTCAGGAAGTCCACACCACCTATGGTTTAATGCCTGTTTTCTTGCAGAATGTCTGAGAAGATTGTTACAAAGTGAAATGCGGTGCAATATTTGTCTCATTCTCATTTATGATCAAAGATCACAGTGCTGTTTTCTTGTGTTGTCCTGTTTCTGAACGTTTTCGTCCTGATGCTTATTGCATGCAATCAAGACAGTCTTGGGCTGGGAATATAGCTCAGCTGGTAGAGTGCTTGCCTTGCAAGCACAAGGCCCTGGGTTCAATCCCCAGCACGGGGGAAAAAAAAAAAAAAAAAGACAGTCTTACTAGGTCTGGGGGCTCCTGTGAGTGTGTGCGCTTGCTGAGGCATGCTAGTGTGGCGGCCAGGCTCTGCAACTCCCTCTCTTGGAGGAGTCTTAGAGTCTCAGTAGTTGTTTCTCTCCCATTTGTAAAAATAGCATGATGCTTTATCAAATGAATGTGTTACAGATACATCAGAGCCTAAGGCAAGGCTGCACTTTGTGTCATGCACTATTTATAGCCACAGCCACTGTTTTGAAGGCGTTAGGTAGAGGCAGTGTAGCCCGTCCTTTAGAAAGCGTGAAGTTAGACCGCTTACTCATATGAGCACAGAGTTCAGGGACATCGAGGTGCTGACAGTTGGCTCTGTTTATATCTGAATCAGTTATTTTGCTTGTTCTAAGTAGGCTGATGCGGTTCACCTGGTTAGAGTAAAGATTCACTTTGCATGTGACTAGTTAAGGGGTTTTATTTAATTTATTATGGCCACAAATGTTCTCTCCACAAAGATAGAGTGAATATTAATTTTAATTGAACTTGTGAGTTAAAACTTCCACACATGAAATTAAGATATGAGAGAGACGAAAGTTCTAGGAGTTTCAGTCTTGCATCCTGAGTGAACATACCTAGGAGTATGTGTGGGAATAGCCATAAGATCATAAGGTGGCTAAGAACCGGCTTCAGAGGCAGTTCCTTCCACAGCGCGTGGCAGTGCTGCTTCTGTGGAAGCTCAGTGTTGTCATGCTGTAAGCCTCCCTGATGGAGTCCCAGCAGTGTCTCCTGCAGCCTCTGGGTCTGCATCCCTCCTGAGAGGCTCTCTGTGCTTGTGTTTGCACTGGAACTCTCACCAGGTTACATGAGGAGTGAGTGTGACCATTTCCAGGCATGTGTGCACATCAGAGTGCGTGTCTGTCTGAGAGTACATGTGTGCGGTGCTCTTCCACTCTGCTGAGTTGATCAGCCTTCCAATTCTGATCAGAGTTTGCTTCTTCTAAACTGGAACTGTGTTTCTGTTCAGTGGTAGTCTCAGCGAGGTTGGTGATTGCAGGTCATCCAGGGGTTGGCCAGAGTGAACCATTTTTCTAGAGTAGCTTTCTCTGGAAGAGAAGTAATCTAAATGGTCATCAAAAAAATGCATGCCCTACCCCAGATGATAACTAGAAAGCTGTCAAAGAAATAACTCTGTGCAGTAGGTGGAACCAGCTTACTGCATTTAAGAAGACACGTGTACTTGTAAGTGGGCCTGTTTGCAGAGTCATGAGAGGATACCATGTGTTGTGGAGATGTTCTGTCTGTGGCATCAGACGGTGGGGACGGGGAGTATTTGAGGTCCTCCTAGAGACCCAGGACTCCTAGAGGAGGCGATGGAGAGGTCTTGTCTCTGACATTCATCTGTACGGAGTCATTCCTTGTTTCCTGACCAAGCAGGCATTGATTGAACATGGCATTGAAATTCTCTGATATTAAGAAATTTGTAGGTTCTCCACTTCATTAAAGACTCGTTTCTTTATTATGAGGAAGCTACCCTTTTTTTTGTCTATGTAAATGATCTTTAGCTTTTCTAAAGGGTGAAGGGTGTTGAGTGGCTTTTACACTTTGTTTCAGAATCTTCTGGCCCCTTCCTTTTTAAAACACCATTGCTCTCGGCCCTGTGTTTCTAATGATGGACAATGGATAAAGCCCCACCTTTTCACATGAGTTCCTGGTGTTCCCTGCTGTGGCTGTTGTTCTCATAAAAAGCTGGGGAGAGGAAAACAGAACCCCTCAATTCCTTAAGTTGTTTACCAGCTTTTTTGTTCACGGCCTCTGAAGGCTGAGAGCTAAAGAAGTGAGCTCATGACCCTGAGTCCTGGGTTCCCTGTGAGTTCCCGGGTGCCCCTGAGGGCCACACCTGGGCTGTGGTGAGTGCCACTGCCTCCCCTGTGGTGCAGGTGCAGACGCACATGCAGCCTCCTGTGCCTGCGCACCTTTCCTGTGCCCACCGGGCTGCTCTGCTTCGCGGTGTCCCTCTCCCCGCTCCTGCAGTCAGCTCCCACTGCAGCCAGAGTCTTTCGAAGCCCAGACCTGAAGTGGTGTTCCTCGGGGCTCATCCTCAGTTGCTTCCCGTTGTGGACCCGCTTCCCTTCCCACTCAGCACGTTTGTCTTCAGTCTCTGCTTGCTTGCTTCTTGGTGGCAGCCTCACCACAGTTGGTTAGTGTGATTATTTGGCTGGCTCCTGGCTCCTCTGGACTGAGCCTCTGAGGTTTTCACAGTCTTGTTCCCAGCTGTCCGCGGCACCCGAAGGGCTGAGCCTTCACAGAGACTCTCGTGACAACAGGTGGGGTTGGGAAAAAGCAGGTAAAAAAATGGACCGGTTTGTATTTCTTTGTCTCCTGTCTTTCACTAGACATTTGGAAATCTTTACCTCAATATTCAAGGCCATCTCTTGGAGTTTTGTCCTGGAGGGAGTGAATAACGGGGTGAGTGAGTGCTGTCACTCATGGTCATCCATCACTTCCACTAGGTTCTAAAGTGTTACACCAACCTCCAGTTTTTATGTGTCTAACAAACGAAATAAAAGGTGGTGTCCCCATCTCTGCTCCGACCTGACTTGGCACACAGCTGTGCTCCCAGGTGTTTTATAGACTTGAAGGAGATCTGGAAGCAGTGTTCCCAAATCTGGTGGCATCTGGGTAGGAGGTTATTTTTATTTTCTTTATGTTTTTCTGTTTTCAAAGAATGTTTACGATGTCTGACTTTTGTAATAAGAAAAAACGTTTTCTAAGTAGTGTACATTCAATAGCTGTGATATTGGAGACTCTCCAGCCTTTGTGTAGTGGGTCAGGTAGCAAATGTGTTAGGTCCCTTGGGCCGCTGTCCCCTCTTCTTGCCCTGTCATGGAAATGAAGAAGTAGCTGTGCACAGTGCGTAGGGATGAGCATGTCTAAATTGGAATTACATGACATTTCCTTGTGTTAGGAAGTATTAGTTTCCTTTGATCCCCACCTGCTTGGTACCAGGGATTGAACCCAGGGGCACTTCACCACTGAGCCACATCCCCAACCCTTTTTATTTTTTATTTTGAGACAGGGTCTCAGTAATTTGCTTAGGGCCTTGCTAAGTTGCTGAGGCTGACTTTGAACTTGAAATCTTCCTGTCTCAGCCTCCTGAGCCACTGGGATTATAGGTGTGCACCACTGCACCTGGCTATCCCCTACCCCCACCAGTTTACCAACCATTTGAAACCGTGGAAACAACTTTTGGCTTGCAGATGTATGAAAAGAGATAGCAAGTGGATTTGACCCATGGGCAGCACCCTGTCCTAGAGGAAGGTGACCCCTGGGAATGTGATCCTGAGGTGTGCTTGTGGACATCTTGGAATACCAACTCTTAAGTACAAGTGCCAAACATGCCTTTATCTTTAGCATTTTTTTCTCACAAAAGAAAAATGTTTTTTCTGTCCAAAATAAATGGCAAAAAAGCTTTTCTGGTGGAGGAGACACTTAAGGCTTTTCAGAAATGCAGTGGCCTAGGTTCAGGTGTGTGTGGTGGTAGATTGTTTGCCTAGTGTTTGTGAGGCCCTGGGTTTGATCCCAGCACCACAGGAGGAAAAAGAAATGCAAGTGACTGGCTGAGTGCCTCACTTCTGAGGATGGGAGAGGGCCTGTGAGAACACTGGACAGTGCAAGGGACAAAAGAGAGCTAGGTCTTCCTTCTGAGACCCTGGGCTCTGGTGCCATCTAGTTAGCACTTTTGTTTCTTGGTAAACACGGGGGACCTTATGTAGCAGTGGCCCTGACAGGATGTCACGACTGCTGGGCACCTTCCTGTTTGCTCAGGGTGGACACAGCTGCCCTGTCCACTGTGTCTCACCCACATTCACTACTGCTTGTCCTGATTTAAGTAGACGAGTAAGGGTTTCTTTTGACTTTTCAATAAATGTATGTGTAAAGTATAGAAATGAAACACTAAGAATTACATTTTAGGAATTCGTGTGTCTGGGAGTTCAGGGCAGGGCTTTTCTGAAGAGTGGCGTTAAGATGCCCGCACTCTGGCTTGCAGACTCCCACGAGCTGCCCCAAGCAGAATGCCACACGGATCCCAGGAAGGCGTGTCTCGCAGTGCTGCGACCAGTTCCCTGGCACTGCACACAGCACGCCCAGCCCTTGTCGCCCTGGAGCCGCGTGGGGTGGAGTCTTCTCAGAAGCAGTGACGAGCAGTGGGAGCCAGGGCCCCGCTTCCACGGAAGAAGGCTGTCAGTGAAGCACGTGTGCCGGCCCTTCAGGTTTCGTCTTGTTTTCAAATTGGGAAACTGTGTTCCTGTATGAATTCCAGTTTCTTTTAGACTTCGAGGCCCCACATATATAAGGAAGGAAGAGATGTTTGCACTTGCTGTGTTTCCAGAGGAAACATGTTGTGGTTTGGTACTGCAAACAAGAAGAGTAAGTCTGCTTTTCTTCTTTTTTTTTTTTTTTTAGGGGGAACACCCAGTCTGAAATTCCTGTGGCTGAACCAAGAGCCGGCAGTGCAGGCCCGGCGTTTGGATACACTCCTAGCGTGCTTCAACCTCTCCTCCTCAAGAGAAGAGCTGCAGGCCATTGAAAGCCCACTGAGAGCTCTGTGCTGCCTCTTGATCTACCTCTTTGTCCAGGTAATGCTGTTTTGTTTCTCTGGCTATTGCTGCTCTTCACTCCGGCCTGTCTTTCCTGGGGTGCTCTGGCTGTCCCTGGGGTATCTTTCCCCAGTGTCTCTTCCATGTGACACTGTTAAGTCTTTTAAGTTGCTCACAGAACAAGAAATCTCTGTGGTCAGTTGGAACCAAGGGCCCTCTCTGCTCTAAACTTAAGGGCCTTGGTGCGTGTAAGTCAGAGGCTTTAGAAAGGGTGAGATGCTTTGGTTAGACTGTCTCAGGCTGTCACACCTGCCTCTGGTCCTCTTGTGTTTGGCAGGTGGTTTCTTCTCCTGGGTCGCATAGAGTGGAGGGTGGGAAGTGTCTGGCTTCTCCCTTGGTCTTTCCGCTTCTAGGCAGTTCCTGCAGCTTCCCCAGGTCATGTCCTTTTCTTTATCCAAACATGTTTCCTGAGTACATACCTTCCTTTTCCAGTCTGCAGATGAGATAATAGCAAGAGCTGCTTTCTGGCGTTATTGGGCAGCCACATTCTAGAGTATGTGAAATGTTTTGTAGAAGTGCTCAGTAAGATGTCCACTGATGTCAGTGCTTATCCTTGTCACTAATGTTCTCCTGCCCTAAGGAACTTGTGTGGCCTTGGCCAGATCCTTCACCTTAGTGTCACTCAGCAAGTTGGTCTATTTCTTCTTCAGTAGTTTTACACTTAATCTATTTAAGAAAATCATAAAAGCCAATTAAAAGGTTTTTCCTCGTTGTTTTTTCCCATATTTGTGATCATGTTAGACGCCTTGGCAAAGGTGTCTCCTTCCGGCACTTGTCTTCAGAAACATTATTCCTGCTCGTGGTGCATGTCCCTTGTGCAGCTGTTAAGACTGTCACCAACTCCGTGGAACCTGTCAGGCCCCTTGTCCCTGACACCCGTCCGGGTGGGTCTGCCCTGGCATGCACCCGCCACCTTCCGTTGTCTAGCGTGGAACGTCTAGCAGTTGTTGGTTGTTCTTGAGAAGCTTCCCTGTCGTGGAGTTCTGCCTGTACACCAGCTTTCCTTTTGAAGTGTCCTCTTGGCTCTGCCCATCTTGTACTACCTTTTTGTAAAAACACGATATGGTTAAACAGCTCCTCTGTTACTGGTTTTATAGCATATACTAGTAAAAACTTTAGTTTTTGTTACTATGTTGAGTAGAATACTTCTTTGTATAAGGAAAGCTTAGGAAAGCATGAATTAACGTAGACGTCAGGAGTTTTGTAACATTTAAGTGTTGAACCATTTCTTTTGGTATGCTTGTTAACTGTCCATCCGTATATTATTGTTTACTTTTTACTATCCAGTTTTCATTCATCTTCAGGTGTCTGTGGATGAAGTTGAGCCATAGTGAGGACTAGGAAACAGCAGATAGCCAGGGAGTGGACCTTTCTCACCTGTAGCAGTGAATGCTTTGCTCTCAGTGCTGGGCGCAGTGGATGGCACGCATCAGCACTCCTGGGATGAGCGCATCGAGCTGCCTCTTCCACAGTGGAGATGGCTTTTTGATCCATTGCTGGTCATCCTGCTCTGCCCTTCATCGTGCAGGCAGAAAGAGCCCAGCATCCCAGAGCTTAGCCTCACATCACACTTCATTGATACCTGAAGCAAGGCAGCAGGAGGAGGATTCCACCCTGTCCAGACCAGGACTTCTCACCAGCAAGTGGAGGTGGCAGCTTGACTGCAAAAGAGAGGCTGAGTCAGAACTTTCCACAGCTAGAAACCAGCAGAAAGACACGGGGTGTCCTTTTGATGGTGGGAAGGTGCTGTGCTTCCAGTCATAAGGACGATGACTCTCAGACTAGGAGGCTTAAAGGGTACATTTGTGAAATACTAGTTTCATGTAATTACACTTCAGTTAGGTATTTTGATGTGCATTGTATGGAAGCTGCAGAAAGTTCAAACTAAGACCTCTCGTTTGGGCAGGTCTTCCAGTTAACAGCAATGACAGAAGACCCAGGACTCATCTGAGGAAGCAGCAGACATGCTACCTGTTCTAGGCAGTCCGTAGTAGAACAGATGCTTCATAAGGTGTGCTGTCCAGTGAGAACCACTGTTGCCAGTCTGGAGGTTGGACTTGCCACCTGACTGTGGGGAGTCTCACACTTGGCAGAGCAATGCCCTTCTCAGAGACTGCTGGTGCAAGATGCGCCTGTCAGAGTGACGATGGCCAGAGGTGGAGTTGCTCATGAGCCAGCCTCAGTCTGAGCAGAGAGGTGGAGCTTGTGCTTGGCCTTAATTCTAAGATTGACATCCTTTTTCTTGGTCATGAATACCATACATTTGCAGCTGTTTCTCTGAAATAATTATATTACTGTTCTTAGTGTAAAGGTGACACTACTTTGGAGTAAGCATTCAACATGCCCAGATCTCAGCGACAGCCCATCTGCCTGGTGGGGTGGCACATGCCGGCAGCTCTGTGTGGTCTTTCCAGTGTCGTGCCATGGCTGAGGTCTCTCAAAGTTATGTGGGCCACTTTGCTGGGAGTGGACATGCCAGCATTTATTACTCAGGAAGGATCAGGGACATGGGTCTCTGTTCACTGATGTGCTTCTTCCCCCAAGCCTGTGCTTGCCACAGGTTGCTCCTCTCCATCTGAAAAGCGCCCTTGCATTCTTGTGTAGTAATGGAGTCACTCAGTAACTGGGTAGTACAGCTGCACGAGGACAGGGCGGTCTCAGGTGTGTGTCAGGTAGGAGAGGTGCAGAGGCACCATCTCTCTGCTCTTTGGGCCTTCTCATCACCATGGCTCACTTGAGACCCAGCTTTCCCACTCTCTCTCTCTCTTTCCCTGGTTTCTCTGTCTCTTCTTTACACTTTTGTCTGACCTTTTGAACCCACAAAATGGGAGGGCTCATGCTCTGGGACTCTGGTTTACTTTAAACTGGGACCCAAGAATACAGCTCTATCCAGGTTGTCAGAGTTGGATGTGCTCCCTCCTGCTGCCCCTGCTCAGCCTAGCTGTGGTACTGTCTGGAGAGCCTTGCGTGGTCTGTTTGGTGTGTGCCCAAGGTGCTTGCCATGTTGTTCTTAATTCGACTTGGTTGGCACCTCCTGATCACTCCCAGACATTCTGGGCTTTTTTTTCCTGGCTGGAGAGGAACCAAGCCTTACTGTGAATCCAGGTTCCCCTGTCTGACTTGACCTGAGTTGTGTGCACAGCTGAGGACACCAGAGAGCTTTGAGCCGGGGGTTGTGGATGGAGAGCAGAGCAACTCTGCTTTCCTGCAAGCGGGCCTTAATGCTGCCCCAGCATATTTTGCGTTGTGCACCCATGTGTGTGACTACGTCTTTCAATGCATGTGTGTGCATGCCCCCGTTCAGAGATTGAGATTTACTTACAGAAGCCTTGGGTTTTTCTTGTGACCTAATGATGCCCTTTCTGTTCCTTTCAGGTGGACACACTCTGCCTGGAGGATCTGCATGCCTTTGTTGCCCAGGCCTTGTGCCTCCAGGGAAAATCAGCTGCGCAGCTCGTGGACCTGCAGGTACAGATTGTACCAGCCAGGTGTTGTGGTCCTGAGATGGTTGCTCTGTGACCAGATGCCATGTGCTTCCATCCCTTCCCCGTGCAGTGGTATTCCAATGGACAGCTTCAGGAATTGTGTATGCTGAGGCTCTCACGAAGCAGCAGCTTGTCTTCATCTGCTGCATGGCTCTGGAATGGGCCCCAGCTTGATGGTCTCACGGTTTTGGAGAAGAGCTCACTGGGCTCTTGGTCAGCATTAGTGGCATGGGGAAGCAGCACCTGTTCTGTGCATCTGTGTACATACTGCGTGTACACATGTGTGGACTGAACACGTGCATGCTTTTTCTTGTCATTATTTATTAATGCAGTGCAGCAACTATTTTTATAACGTTTATACTGTGTTAGATGTTACATGTAGTCCAGAAAGGATTTAAAGCACACAGGGGCAAGGGCACAAGTAGAGAACATACAGAAGTGTTCCATAATCTCAAACATGGACCTGAGCATCCACGGGCTGTGGTGTCCATGGAGCCCTAGAGCCAGTGCCCTGCAGGTGGTGAAGGATGGTTATTCATCCATTTGTTTACACACATAGGATCACCCAGGATAGGAAATAAAGGAATACAAGCCCTGAACTACAGTAATTATATAAGGAGAATGGGAAGAAAGGAAGAGAAAAGGGTACTTCCAGTTAGCAGAGATCAGAACCTGGCTCCATGCTGTGCGAAGGACAGTCCTGTGCGTGCTGGGCACTGCAGCTGGACCTGAGAGGAGCATGAGCTTGCCCTGGAAAGCCAGGCACGTCTTCCCTGGTCTGCAGGTTCACAGTGTGACTGGCTGCATGGGCTTCAGGCCATGATTCTGGGAACATGCCTGCTTTTCACCCTTGAGGTAGAGTCATGCTAATGTGGTGGATCATAGCCTGTGTGAAAATACACACACACACACACTCTCAGGCATGTTTAAGGTTCTAGTGATTACCTTTACTCAAAGTAAGTAAGTTGCGTACTCAAGCACAGAGTTGTAAGACACCAGGAACTCCCCTCTTCAGATGCCTGGGGGACAGGTGCTTGCATTGTGGCCTCTGAGGGGCCTCTGCCAGGGCCAAGGAGTGACTGACTCTGGTGCCCTGGCTGGGCAGTGTCTTAGCGTGCCCTGATCCGTGTATTCTGGACACTGGTGTTTATTGCTCACTTCCCTAACCCTGCCTTTATGAAGCTGGAGGAGTGCAGGTTCAGGGTTCTGCCTGTGCTCTAGAACTTCTAACTCAGGTGAGCTCCCTGCTGTCTCAGAATTAAAAAGGGAGTGATAGCTATCTTGTCCACCCCGCAGTACTTCATAGTGATCTGATGTTTGATCAGAATAAATTCCTCTGTAAAACAGGTTTGTGGTTGTTAGGTGTGACACGTGCTATAGCCTCATTGGGTCAGCCCTGGTGCCTGTACTCCGGTGCCCAGTGTGCAGTGACCACTAAAATTCCCTTCCCCCCACCCCCCACCCCCGGGTCTCTGTACAAGAACGCCCTACCCCTGCAGCTTTGTCTCCCACTTCTTTCCAGGTGGAAGACTCCCCACACTGAAAACTTCTGGATCCTTCTCTTCACACTGAGAGCTCAGTGAGCTGGGGTCTCCAGGGAGAGGCCAGCCTTCTTTGCGTGGCCACCCATTAAGACGTTATAGGTGGCATTTTGACTGCAGAATTAAAAGGAAAAGAACACTAGTTGATGTTCAGAGAAATCCTGTCACAAAACCAGAGTTGTGCCCAGTGGAAAGCGACCTATGGGCATGGATGGGCTTCTTCTGCAAGGAAGGCGGTTCTGGAGCACAGGCAGCACCCTGGTGCTGATGGGTGTGGAGCAGAGTCCCTTCAACCCTGGGCATTTTGAAAGGCAGAGAGGAACATGGAGAACAGGGAGCTGGGCACTGACATGTCCAGGCTGGCATAGCACTAACTCTAGTTCTGCGGGCCTCACACTAGGCCTCAGCAGTCATCTGACACCAGCTTTGCTGTGACACTCTGCAGCCATCTGAACCTGGCTTTCTCACAGCCTGCACCAAACTCTTGAAACTTCTTGTTGTGATCTCTGTTAGGTGAATTGAGGCTGCCTCCTGGTAGCTTCAAGTTTCTAACAATCTGTGAATCTCCATGATTCACACACATTCGAAACTTTCACACTCTGATAATTTGGGCTGTAAAGAATCTACGAATGATTTGAAAGATCACTTAAAATGTGTCATCTTCACTATTCTCTACAAAGTGTCAGGGCTGCTCTCAACCCTTGATCAAGGGCTCTCAATCCTCTGATCAAGGCCCTGGCTCAGCCCCTCCTGCAGCTTCCTGTGTTCATCCTGACTTCATCTGTTCTGCTGGTTCCGCCCCTGCCGGGGATCTCTGGTGCTCTCCTCCAGCAGTGCTTCCGCTCCTGGGCCCTCTCTGGTCTTCAGGCAAGCTTTATGACGTGGGTGTATATTCTCCCCTCCTTCATTCCTCCTGCAGCCCCTCCCAGTGAGGATCCTGCTTCCCCTTGCACAGAATTACTGAGCAGAAGTTAAAAGCCCCTTCGGTGCCCCTCCAGTGCCCCTCCAATGGACACCCAATCTGCTGCACCTCTGGGGTTTCTTCCACTGAGCCTGTGCTCTTTCTACTTCTCTGTTTATCTTGGCCTGAGGGTGCCAGCTGGCCCCCCTCAACACCTCCTGAGGTCAGGTGGGTTTGGAGCATGTCCTGGGCTGGTTGTTCTGTGGGGTCTGAGGGCAAGACGCTGAGTGAGCTGGATGCCCACTTATGGTTTTCATGGTCCGCTCCTCTGCCAGACTGTGACCTTTTGGAAGGAAGGGGCCCATATTTTGCTCCTCATTATTTCCAGTACCCAGTACACTGCCAAAGAACATTGACCTCTGCAACTGAAAGGTACATCAGCAGTTGCTGAGATGGGTGGTGTCCCTCTGGTCCAGTCATGTGACTGTGTGATTGCTTGCAGTGCTGCATGAAGCTGCCTTTGCAAATGTCCCCTTGACCTTCCCTCTGGGTTCCCAGCAGTACCTGGGAAGAACTGATTGTGGCGTGTGGCAGTGGCCCTGGAATCTCAGCAAAGTCAGTGGAGAGTGCCTGTCCTTCCTCGAATCGCTCACTCCATTGCATGGAAATGTTGCAGGCCTGTCGACTCTTAGTGAAGCCAGGAGCCCACACACAGTGGGTGTGGATCACTGGAATGATTTTGGGATTGCTTGATGGGATCCTGAGGGAGACGACCATGCTGCATCCCTGTTGCCTGGACTCGTGTTGGTTGAACAACTGCATTCTGCCCATGTCCTATGGTTCCCACCTGGTGGCTGCCATACTAATTTCAACACCTTCGTGTGAAAGAAACTGTGAGCACTTTGAGGCCATTTGGATTTTGAGACCAAATGTCATAAAGCCATGGGAGGCATGGGTCTGCACAGCTGTGCCTGTGAGTCAAGGAAGGGTTGCAGGTAGCACCTGGGGCTTTTTCAACGTGCCGAGTGAGCTGAATGCTCACTTGTGGTTTTCATGGTCCGCTCCTCTGCCAGACTGTGACCTTTTGGAAGGAAGGGGCCCATATTTTGCTCCTCATTATTTCCAGTATCCAGTACACTGCCCTCTGTGAACATTGATCTCTGTGTCCATCTGCTGCCTGGTCTCACGGTGTCCTTGTCTTGGCAGTTGGGCATCTGTGGTGGTCTGGATCATGCAACCTTGGCCTTTTAAAACTACAGGTGGGTCTCGGACCTCACCCTTAGATTTTGTCCCTGTTTTCAAGTAGCGTCTGAAAAAAGAAATTGTAAGCAGTGTTTTCAGTGATGCAGGTGCTGCACTGTAAATCCAGGGGTCCACTTGTGGGACAGATTCTTTCTCAGGAGGAATTATCTCCAAGAGTTATTTGCAAAACACTGGAGCTAGCTCTTCCCCAGCTGGAACCATGAAAAGGAGACAGGCTTTTTCAAGCCCAGCAGAATTGTAGAAGTATGGCCATTTAGTACTTCAGGTGGGCTGATCGTGGTAGACTTGGCCGCCATGGGAGAATAACTGCATGCTGCCCAGAGATCTGCTTCCAGTAGAGAGGCAGTGATGTGTTTCTTGATCTCTGGGTGAACTTCTTTGGGGGCTAAATCTATTAAGGAGAAAGAAACAAATGATGTGGAATGCACCCTTCGGTGAGGTCCAGAGTCCAGACTTGGAGATACGCTGAAGTCTCTCTCCACTGGTTACAAGGGACACTGCATTGCAGCTGCTGGGAATCAGGTAGGGGTAGCTCCCCAGCAGCCTTGTGAGGTGAGACGCGTCTGCCACACTGTCTCACTTGCTCCCAGGGAGGGGGCGATGGAGAAAGGATGTGACCTGGGGGATGGGTGGCGACCTCCCTGGAACCTGCGGAGTGGGAGGGCACAGGTGAGGCTCCACAGACTGCGTGGCATAGGTCCGGCGTCCTCTCCTCAGAGGCGTGGTCCATCGGGATCAGGTTTTACCAGGGGACTCGTAGTCCATGCTGACAGAAGCAGAATGCCTTGAAAGTGACAGGACTTTTAAATAGTTGTGTGAGCAGAGAAGATGACCAGTGATCCCTACTCAGATTAGGTGAGCAGATGACAAAGATAAAACTTAATAATTAGTTTGGGTTTTTTTTGTTTGCTTTTACATTCAATCTTTAAAAAAAAAAATTTAAGTTTTATATTCTGTCACATGTTATAGACATGTATATTATTTAAATACAAAATTGTAAACAATTTTGAAAACAAATATATGCACTACTTAGAAATTATGGTGTGATCACTCTTCTTTAAAGAATATATTTTTTACTGCACAAAAATTTGTTCACTAAAATGAGCCTTAAGGGAAACTTCTTTTTGGTACTGGTGATTGAACCCAGGGCTGTTTTTACCACTGAACCATTTCCTCAGCTCTTTTTCTTTAAGTTTGGGACAAAATCTTGCTAAGTTGGAATTATAAACTGCTGGAATTACAGGCATGTGCCACCATCCATGGCAAGGTAAACTTTAGAAAGGACCAGTATATGAAATGTGTTGGAGTTGCCCAGATATCATGATTAAATAACTAACCACTTCTGATAGAAAAACTTTGAAAAAAATGGAGGTCATTGCTGAAAATGATAACATTTACTTATTACTTAGATGAAAAAGAACAGGACATTGATGATGTGGCTTTATGAAGTGGAGTTCGTCACCAGGACTCCCACCCCCACCTCCAGCCGTGGTCTCTGGCTTGTCGGGGCTGAATGCAGCCTCTCCCATCCTAATACTGGTAGCTACCTAGTGTTCCTGGAAGGCACCTTTCCTTGACCCACTTAGGATGGGATTCCAGGTCCAGGTTTGAACTCTCCACTTGTCTGAATTGCCAATAAGTCTGTCCGACAGCCGCCTCTCTCTTATTTTTGCATTGTCATGAATCCACTTGGGTTGACTCTGAATCAGGTTTTTACATACATGTGATTGCTGGAAATACCATATGGTCCTTTCTGGGGGTGTTTCCATAGTTCTCTGGAGTTAGCTTTTGCTTTGGAAGGCTTTTTTCCATTTTACTGCTATGACCATTAGCATAATCCTCCATTAGTAAATAATCTTGTTGGGGGAGACCCCATCCAAAATCATCATTAATAGGTCCTCAGTCTTTAGTGTGCTTCACACTATAAGGTTTTGCTCATCTCCTATGGTCTTTGACTTCAGTTTTCTTTTTCTTTTTCTTTTTTTTTTTTTTTTTAATGTAATTATTTGTCCCAGGGAGTGAACCCAGGGATGCTTAACCACTAAGCCACATCCCCAACATTTTTTTTATTTTGAGGCAGGGTCTAAATTGCTGAGACTGGCTTTGAACTCAAGATCCTCCTGCCTTAGCCTCCCGTGGTGCTGGAATTACAGGCCTGCCACCCCCCACCCCCTGCTGAGTCTTCTTGTTTCGCACCACCCCCACCGCAGTCCTGCCCCTTCCTCTGGTGCTTGATTTTCTTAATGCATGTACCTCTCCTTATCTCCCACGTGTGACTGCAGGGCTTATGCATAGCTCCCATAGGCAGCGTCCTTGGGTGACTTCAGGCAGGAGGAAAGGGTGAGCAGCACTGATCTGGAGAGGACTTCTGGCACCCACTATGGGTGCCTGCCTCCTGTCCTTTGGCAGGGTCATTGCCAGAGGTCCATGAACCACATCACCTATTCTGAAGCCCAGTTGCAATAGCTTACTCTGTAAGTAAGCAAGACAGGAGTGGAGAATTCAGAATGTCATTTACAGAGGCTTAAAAGATAGAAGGTGAACTCAGGATATAGAGGCCGCCCTTCTGAAGCACGCTGTCTGTGGGTGACTGGCATCCAGCACCTTCCCATCTGGGCATTACTCATGGCCTAGGGAGTCTTAAGGAAGCAGGCAATCCTGGGAATTAGAGCGCTCAGCTCCTGGAGGGGTCCGATCTTAGGGATGTGCTGTGGGTAGTCACTTAGGACACTTGCTTATAATGTTCCTCAGCTGCCATGCTTGATGTCTGTGGTGCCCATTGGACACCACGCTTCATATCTGTGGTGCTACAGACAGGCGCAGTGTTGGTGCCAGAGTCGACTTTTCACAAACATTAATCTTTTCAAATGCAGGTCTCTTTCTCGAGCAAACAAATCTGAGTGTGATGTCAGTTTCGCCTGAAGCCTGCCCTCCCTTTGCCTAGGCAGCTTAGTTTCTTCCCAGCCCCCGTTCTGCAAACCGACAGAAACTTAACTCCACACGGGGATGAAGATGGAGGGCTGAGTCCTCAACTACTACCATTCCCAATGGTGCACATCCAGCACGTCCCTGTCCTGCTCCATGTGCCTTGCCAACTCACCGTGGAGCAGGGCTAGGCACTCAGAGCCCCATCTGCTGCAGTTGTTTCCTCTGTGCCCCTTGCCTGCCCACCTCCCTGACTCTCCCTGGGCAGTGGGGCAGCTCGCTGCTCCCAGGCCCCCAGCTTTCCTCTGTGCCCCTTGCCTGCCCACCTCCCTGACTCTCCCTGGGCAGTGGGGCAGCTTGCTGCTCCCAGGTCCCCCAGCTTCGTCGAGGGCAAGGCTCAGGGCCCCCATTGCTGGCCAGCCTGGGAGGGCATTAAGGTGTGGACTCGAGACAGGCCACTCTGGCAGCAGCCCTGCAGGGCAGTGCAGCCCCCGGGCAGCATGATGGAGGAGGGAGTTAGGTGGAAGCTTGAGAGCATTCGGGTTTAGAGCCATGGGTCTATGGGATGGCAGTTCTGGAGTCGGGCGCCAGGGACTCTGCAGGCCTCAGACGCTGCTGCCCATTTCCTCTTCTCACACAGTCTTTCGTGTTTACTCTGTTCTTCACACTAAGCTGCCCTTTCTCTCCATTATTTGTGGGTCCTTTCCAGAGACTATCTGAAAACAGAAGAGAATTGGTTTTCCTCTGTATTGTCTGGCACGAGCTCTGAGCCGTAGAACTAGGTAAGAGTGGTATTGGGACCCACAGGTGGTGCAGGGCTGTGCCTGGGCTGGCCATGCCCTCCGCCTGAGCACCAGGGGCTACAGAGTGTGTGGGGTGCGGAGGTGGCTGCTGAGGCCCGGGGACAACAGTTTCCCTGTGCCAAGTGCAGAAGCCTGCGCTGTTCTGCTCTCGTTGGCACTCTGGCGGCAGTCCAGAGACCACGGCCTGGCTGCATCCTGGATGAAGCCCCTGAGTGTGCCTGGCAGCACCTGCTGGTTGGACCCTTGTGTTCTTGATGTCAGTAAAAATTCTAGAAATGCGTTGCAACGCGGCTCACTTTCGCCTGGTTGGAAGATTGAAAATAAGGACAGAAGGCGTTGGGTGAGAGCATGCGTGCAGGAGCTGGGAAGCCTGCTCGGCTGACAGACCACCAGTGGTGGGACCACGACTCGAAGGGGCTGCAGCAGGGCTCGGTGCCTGGTGGCACAGCGTCCACTGCTCTTGTGTTCTTGTCCTTGGGTGTTTTTGGTGCCAAGGATTGAACCCAGGGGCACTTGACTTGTGAGCCAGCTGGGGGGTTGACATGTGTGGCGCACCTAGGGAACAGAAGACGGGGTTTGCAGCCAGGGCGTTTGGGGTCCGTAGCATACAGCCCCTGCTGAGGACTTGGGTCCTGGGACTGGAGGCATGACTCTCACGGCCATGCCTCACAGTGCTCCTCAGCAAATAGGGCCTTCTTTTCAGAGTGAAAAGTACCAGGACTGTGGGCAGCATGATCACAGAAGGATGAGTCAGCTGTGGCCGGAGCTCTTAGTGGGCAGGGCCAGTACGAGAGGTCTCAACCCTGGAACCACTACAACACTCCTGAGAAGCCATGTTCCTCCTGCCATCTGATGGGGAAGCAGCATGGCCCCCGCCCCTGCCCTGCCCACTGCAGTCAGGATCAGGCTTCTGTTCTGCACTTCCAGAATCAGTCCAGGACTTCTGGACCAAAGGCGGCCAGTTTGGTTTTGCTGTTTTGTTTGTTGATAAATAATAATGTGTGTTTGTGATGTTCTGCCCACTTACAGAAAAATCACACATGAGAAGCAGTGTCGAAAGTTTAGAGATAGCAGTTTTGTTTCATGCAGGTGTCATTTCCCATCACTGCCCATAAATTCAGCAAATGAGCAGATGAGATTCCTTGGTATGTAAATACCCACAGTTAAACACTTACTGTGGACATTTGGAATATTAAGAACTGGTTTTCCTGGCTTCTCAGTGTCCACCCACTCCACATTACCTCCTCAGGATGATTTCCAAATCACCTTAAATCCTGTTTTCAAAATACAGGCTGCTCTTGTTAGTTTCATTTGCTGAGTTGGACAAGCCGAAGGCCATACCTTTTAGCCATCCTTTGCTGTGCTGCCCTGGGCTCCTGTGTGTCTCTGAGTTCCAGGGCATGCAGGAGGAGAGTGCTGTATACCTTTTCTGTTGTGCCCGGAACCCTGGTTCTCTGATGAGTGGTTTGAACAGGCGTTGGCCACCGACTCTCTCAGAGCTTACTGAGAGATAAGCTCTCAGATAAGAGATAAGCTCCAAAAGGTTGGATCTCCTTTTGAATCTGAAACTGTGGTCAGGAAAATGAGAGCACAGGGCAAACAGGGCCGGCACCCAGTTAACACACCCTGAGATGTAGCATGTGGTGCGTGAAGTGCACGTGGAGCCAGATGGGAGTGGCGATGCCAGAGCAGCAGAGGGGTCCCAGGACCACTGGGTCCTACTTCACTCCTGGGTGAAGAAGCTGCCAGCAGAATTTGTAGTTCTCTTCAGTCTGGATTCTTACCACCACTTACTATTAGAGCAGAGTCAAAACAGTGCTGTACTTAGGAAACTGAATTAATGTCTAAGTTCTAATTAACTGAAGTTCTAATGTCGCTCTGCTAGTCTGGGTGGACCTCTGAGTTCTCATCACAAACTGCAGCCCTCATCCTGCACTTACTTGACCTATGTTGGATTTGATTCTATGCCTAGTTCTTCAGGGTAGAGGAATAAGGTGTAAATTATTTGTAAACGTGAGATGGGAATAGAGGAGTTCAGGTTACTTTGAACTCAGGTGAGTCTGCAGGAAGGGCAGGTGATGGATGGGCCTGACGCCCATCTCAGCCATTGCTTTGCCCCAGTGAGACTCCATTTCGGTATCTGTAGGAGCTGATCCGACAGGTTCTGAACTGTCACAGCCCCACTTCCTCTCCTAACAGGCCGGCACCCAGTTAACACACCCTGAGTAAGTAATTCTGCCTGTGCTTGCTGTGGCACACAGCAGTTTTGTTCTTCAGACAAGCTTTTGTGTTGAAGAGCTGTTGAGGATGTCAGTGGATTATTTGCACAAGATTTTGTTTCTCCAGGGCAGGGCGTCCATGTTCCCGTCTGGCCTGACCCTCTTTGGCTGGGGGAGCTGTCAGCGTGGTCCATGAACTGAGCCAGGTCCATCCCTCTGTGCACAGATGCCAGTGGAAAGTCTTAGAAGTAGTCTGGCTGGCTCAGTTACCTGGCTTGGTGGCGAAGGGCCCCTCCAGCGCTGGGGTCTTCTGCTGTGACATGGGTGGCTGGAGCAGGTGGGTAAGCCTCAGGATGAAGTGGTTAAGTCAGGGAGTACTGGCGAGCATCAGTGGCATCCGTGTGGATGTGCCTTGTGCCAGAGCCCAGGTCCATCTTTTTGCAGAATGGCTCGTTCATTCGCAGAGCAGCAGCAGTTGATGGAGCATGCAGGCGCCACATCCTGACCCTAGTTGATTCATTCCTGAGTAGACGTATAAATGCTTGCCCTGTGCCAAATCCACCAAGGTTTGCGAAGGAGGAGACAGACTCTGTCTCCTGGGGATGTGTGTCAGTGAGAACTGCATGCAGTACATTCAGGAGCAGGGCACCGCTCTTGACTGAGTGGGCATCTGGGAGGGGCCGCAGGGCCGCGGCTTCTGCCTTGCTCTGAATGTAAGCAGTGCCCAGGGAGTCAGGGATGTTTCAGAAAACAGGGCAGAGAAACACAGTGTAGGGTGGGGAGCCACAGGGGGGTGACCCTGGGTAGTTAGTGTGTTCAGGTTGTTGTGAGGAAGACTCGGCTCTGGGGGCTGTTGGCACGTGGAAGAGCAGAGCTTGTCGAGGACTTCAGGCAGGAAAGTGAGAGCGCTCCGGACTGTGTGTGGGGCCAGGCTGGGCATGCCGGGGCCTATGAGGACTTGCACTAGGGCTGTGGAGTCGGAGTGTGAGTTGGAGAGGGCTCGCAAGTGTCGACAGAATTGTCAGCCGGCAGTGCTGTCCCTCTGTAATCTCAGTAACTTGGGAGGCTGAGGCAGGAGGATCGAAACCTCTGCTATTCAGGGAGACCTTATCTCAAAAACTAACAGGGCTGGGGATATAGCTCAGTGGTTGAACACTCCCTGCCCCCTGTTCAGTCCTCAGTACCCCGCCCCCCTTGTCAGTCCCCAGTGCATGGCTGGTGTGAGGTGGAGGGCGGGCGGGTTGGCCCCCATTCTCTCATCTGTGTCTGAGGTGGGTGAACTTAAGAAGAGTTGAGGATGTGTTTGGGTTGGTTGTGTGGGGTTTCTGTCTCCAGAAATTTGGATATACAAAGACAGTTTGGCATTGGAAATAGAATTGGATGGACAGGGCTTTCAGGGGTGCAGAGGACGCCAGGAACTTAGTGTCCTCAGATGTCATGGGGCAGAGTGCCACTGCCTAGCGTTTCAGGGCACTTGGGACGGTGCGGGGGCCTTGAGTTGGGTGGGAACAGGGGGAGCCATAGTAGCTTTTGGTTGGCTTTTCCATCCTCCTGTACCTGGGGAGCACTGCCTTCAGGCTAGTAGTGAGATCTTAGAATGGGGTTACTGGACCCATCAGACTTCCCGGCCTAATGGCTTTTTTGTGGTTCAGTTCGTTTTAAAGCTTGGTAGTTCGTGACTCAGAGAGCCTCCATGAATGCCCACATCTGTAGAACTGCCCTCAGAGCACTTGGCTGCTCGCCGGCAGAGGTTACCTCAGGGCGCTGGCCCCTGTGACAAGGGGCCTCCCTGCTACCCCTTCCTTCAGCTGATGCTCATGGAGGCCTTTTTTTTTTAAGTTTCTTATCTATTCTGGATATTAATCCTGTTGGAAAAATAGCAAAGATTTTCTCCTCCTCTGTAGGTTCTGTCTTCACAGTCTTAATTGTTTCCTTTGCTTATGCAGAAGCTTTTTTATTTGACTCAATTTGTTTTTTTTTTTTTTTTTTTTTTTTTTTGGTACCAGGGTTTGAACTTAGGGCCACTTGACCCCTGAGTCACATCCCTAGCCTTATTTTGTATTTTATAGACACAGGTCTCACTAAGTTGCTTATAGTGCCTCACTTTTGCTGAGGCTGGCTTTGAACTCCCAATCCTCCTGCCTCAGCCTCTGGAGCCGCTGGAATTACACGCATGTGCCATATCTGTATGGATTTGTTTCTGTGTCTTTTATTTTGTATCATTGGTCTGTGTATCTTTTTAAGCCAATGACATGCACTTTTCATTACTATTAGCTGTGTAGTATAAATTGAAATCAGGTATTATGATGCCTTCATTATTGTTCTTTTGATTTAGAATTTTTTTGGCCAGCTATTCTGAGTCTTTTATTTTTCCAAAAGATTTTTAGGTCCTCCCCCACACGTGCCTGACCCTGTGCCCCCGCCCCGCCCCGGTTCTGTGAAAAGCGTCCTTGGTATTTGAAGGGGATTGCATTGAATCTATGTATTGTTTTTGGTAGTCTGGCAATTTTAACAATATTGATTCTTCTATCCATGAACATGGGAGGTCTTTCCATCTTGTGTTTTAATTTCATTCTTCAATATTCTATAGTTTTCATTGTAGAAGTCTTTGACCTACTTGGTTAGATTTATTCCTAGGTTTTGTTTTTTTGTTTTGTTTTGTTTTTTGAGGCTGTTGTGAATGGGATTATTTTCCTGGTTTGTTTCTCAGCAGATTTATTATTTGTATATAGGAAAGCTATTGATTTTTTGTATGTTGATTTTGTAACCTGCTCCTTTGCTGAATTTATTGCTCTGACAGTCTTCTGGTGGAACTTTTTCGATCTTATAATTATCAGATCACGTTATCTGCAAACGGTGATGATATAACTACTTCTTTTTCAGTTTTTAGCCCTTTTACCTCCCTTCTCTTGCCTAGTTGCTCTGGCTAGAACTTTTAGTACTATATTGAATAGGAATGGTAAGAGTGGACATCCTTGTCTTATACCAGATTTTAAAGGAAATGCTTTTAGTTTTACCCCCATTCACTATGATGTTGGCTTTGGGTTTGTTGTATATAGCCTTTATGAAGTTGAGGTAAGTTTCTTCTATCCCTAGTTGTTTCAGTGTTTTTATCATGTGTGGATGCTGAATTTGAGGTAACTGATTTTTGTCCTTAATTCTATTTATGTGATGCATTGTATTTATTGATTTGCATATGGTAAATCATCCTTGCATTCCTAGGTTAAAATCAACTTGGTTATGGTGTTCAGTCTTCTTAATATGTTCTTGAATATAATTTGCTAATATTTTATTCAGGAATTTGCATATGAGTTCATCAGGAATATTGGTTTGTAGTATTTTTTTTTTTTTTTTTTTTTTTCTTGATGTGTCCTTATCTGGTTTTGGTATGAGTGTGATACACCAAAGAATGAATTTGAAAGTGTTTCTTGAATGAATTTTGAAGTTTCTATTCCATGGAATAATTTGAGGAACATTGACATTTGTTCTTTTTTAAAGGTCTAATAGAATTTAGCTGAGAATCCATCTGGTCCTGGACTTTTCTTTGTTGGAAGTCTTTTTATTACTGCTTCTATCTCATTACTAGTTATTGTTCAGGTTTTCTGTGTCCTCTTGGTTCGATTTTGGCAGTTCATATGAGTCTATAAATGTATCCATTTCTTTTAGGTTTTCAAATTTCTTGGAGTATAAGTCTTCAAAATAGTCCCTAATGATCCTTTGGATTTCTGTGATGTCTGTGGTAATTTCTCCTTTTTTATCTCTAATTTTATGAATTCAGGTCTTCGCTTTTTTTTCTTTTGGTTAATTTGGCTAAAGGATTATCAGTCTTATTCATCATTTCAAATAATCAAGTCTTCATTTCATTGATCCTTTATATTGTTTATTTTCTCAATTTCATTGAATTCAACTCTGATCTTAAATTATTTTGTTCCTTCTACTAATTTTGGAATTGGTTTTGTTCTTGTTTTTCAAGAGCCTTGAGGTGAATCATTAGGTTGTTTATTTGGGATCTGATTTTCTTATGTAGGCACTCAGACTTTCTTCTTAGAACCACCTTCAGAGTTTCCTAGATGTTCTTGTTTGATTCTAAGAACTTTCAATTTTTCTCGATTTTTTTTATATCACCCACTATCATTCAAAAGTGTGTTCAAACCCCCATGTGTTTATATAGTCTGCAGGGTTTGTATGTGTGTTGTTCTAATTTCATTCCATTGCGATCAGATAAGATGCAAGGAATTATGTAAAAATTGTTGTTTTGTGGCCTAATGTATGGTCTATTTTGGAGAAGTTTCCATGGAGCACCTTAGAGGAAAGTGTATTTGGCTGTTATTTGGGATTTCCTATCTGTTAACAGATGTTAACATCTGTTCAGTCAGATTTGTAATATTTTTTTCAAGTGTGAAGATCCTTTAATGAGTTTATGGTTGGATGACCTATCTTTCAGTGAGAAAGATGTGTTGAAATCACCCAGTATTATTGTACTAGAGTCTGTCTGAGTCTTTAAATTTGAGTAATGTTCTATGTAAGTAGGTGCACCAATGTTTGGGTCATAAATATTGTTATATCTTTTTGTTGGATTGTTCCCTTTATCAGTATGAAGTGACCTTTTTTTTGTCTCTTCTGAGAAATTTTGACTTTGAGTCTACTTTGTCAGATATGAGAGTAACTCCTGCTTGGTTTGGGGCTCCATTTGCATGGTATATCAATTTCTATTCTTTTAATTTTAGCCTGTGGCTGTCTTTGCCTGTAAGGTACATCTCTTACAAACAATGCATAGTTGCTTCTTGTTCTTTAATCCCATCTGCCAGCATGTTTTTTAATTGGAGAATTGAGACATTTACATTCAGTGTTATTATAGAGAGATTTGTATTAATACCTGTCATTTTGATTCATGTCTAATGTTCAATTTAGTTTTGTTTCTCATTTGCTTAACTATTAACTACTCCTCAAATGAGGTTTGTCACTTATGAGCTCTGGAATTTTTTATTTCTTCTGTGTGAAGTGTTTTTTACAATAAGTTCTGTAGTGCTGGCTTTGGCTTAGTAGCGAGGAGTTCTTTTAGTTTCTGCTATCACGGAAGATCTTTATCTCTCCTCAGTTCTGAAGGATAGTTTTGCTGGATGTAGCAATGTTGGTTGACAGTTATTTTCTTTCAGGACTTTGAATATATCATTCCAAGCCCTCTTAAGTTTTTCCTGAGAAATCAGAAATACTTCTGCTTGGCTTGCCTCTAAATATGATTTGATGTTTTTCTCTTGAGGCCTTAAAATTCCATCCTTGTTCTGTATGTTATAATGTATCACGGAGAGGTTCTTTTTTGATCACGTCTGTTTGGGGTTCTGAGTGCTTCCTCTATCTGGATGTCCATCTCATTCTCAAGGTTTAAATTTTTTTCTGCTAATATTTCCCTGAAGAGGTTATCCATGCCACTATCCTGCGTCTCGATCTTCTTTACTTCCAATGATTCTTAAGTGTGGTCTCTTAATGTCTTAGAGTTCTTGCATAATCTGGTCATGGTTACTCATTTTCTTTAATACTGTCTGAATATTCAAGGTTGGCTGCTTTGTTTTCCAGCTCTAAGATTCTGACTTTAGCATGATCTACTCTGTTAGATTTTAAACATTTCATTTGATTTATTTTCTTTCATTTTCAAGATTTCTGATTGGTTCTTTTTCAGTATCTCTGTCTCCTTATTGAATTTCTTATCCATACTCTATACTGACTTGATTCATTCAGGTATGTGTGTAGTGTGTGTATGTGTTTTTTCTGGGAATTTATTGATCATTTACATGACCATTTTTTTGAATTCTTTATCTGGTATTGCATTCACTTCAATATCTTTGGAGTCACTTTCTGGTGAATTGTGAACTTTAGGAGGTGTCATGTTACCTTGTATTTTCGTCTCTCTTGAATTTGTGTGCTGGGTTTTAGGCATCTGTCAGAATAAACTCTCTTCCTCTCTTAGATGTGGGCCTTTTTAGGACACAGCCTTTTTTTGCCAGTGTGTCTTCACATGCTCTAGACTGAGACCGCTTCATAGGTGTGGTATCCACCTTTTGTGTTATTTCTATTTTTGTTGTAGTAGTAGATGTCCATGAGTGGCACCAGAGGGCTCCCCTACCCCAGCATGATTATGTTTGGGGTTTGTTTCTCTCTCTCTCTCTCTCTCTTTTTTTTTTGGATTAAAGTGTAGCTGAATTTTGAATGTCATTTGTGTGTGGAGCAAGGTGGGCTGTTTTTTGACTGTTTAGCACAGTATCAGAGTCTCTACCCTTTGAACTTGTAGTGTCCCTGTGGATTCCCAGCATCTCACTGAGAAGGGGAACAAACAAGAGCAACAACCAAAGCAAATAACATACAACTTTTAAATAAAAACCTGCTGCTACTATGATATCTACAACACTAAGTACCACAAAAATAGGAATAGTGGGTTAACAGTTACTAGCAACCAAAACATTAAATAACCATGAACTAGATCTAGCATTAAAATAAACAGCAGGTGTCAGCCATGTCTTCCACAGCACTAATAAGTGCAGCAACATGAATGGTGGGGGCAGGAGTCACATAAACCAAATAGTTCTAAAAGATTACAAAACAAAAAGTTCAGTAAGATCAAAGAAAATGTGGTAAGAAGGTAAAAGAGTTTAGAGTGTTCAGAATGTGAACAGAGAATGTAGAAGAGGTGTGGCAAGTGATGATTATAAAGTAGGAGGAGAAAATATATTTGAAAAAGTAAATGAAGAGAATGAATAAGAGAATTCGATGATAGAAGAGAGAAAAATAAGCAAGGAAAAAAAATGCAAAATAAAAGCCCTAACCCTCAAAAGACAAGGAAAAATAATTATCATAAAAATGCTAAAAATGAGGGGAAAAATATAGATGTGTGTGTCTGTCTGTCTGCTGTCTGTCTGACTCTCTCCATGGACCAATGAGCACAGCAAAAACATGAAGAACATGGCTAATAGAACAGGGGTGGATGGGTGCTCAGTGCCCCTGCCAGACTGTCCTTTCCAGTTCTTTGGGCTGAGGTAGAAAAAGACAAGGCTGGTGTTTTTCAGCCCTGCCCCCTTTTGTGGTTGTCCACCACTGCAGGCTGGCATGGCCTAAAACTGAAGCTGAGTGAAGTGCTTTGTGTGACCCTGCATGGTGGATTCAGGGTGGAGGAGGATTAGGGTGACATAGGACTTCTAGAGCAGGGAGCAGCTCTGTGTGACACTTCTTGGTGAGATTATGTCATATGCATTTGTTAGAACCATGGAGTCTATAGCATGGAGTGAGCCCTCGTGTGAACTGTTGACGTTAGTTAGTGAGTTAGTAGACCCATTGCTTTTGACAGACCATCCCTGGTGAGGTGTTGATAGCAGGGTGGCTTTGCCATGTGGTTTCAGGACATGTGGGAAATCTCTGCACCTTCTAAGGAATTTAATTTTTGAAAAGATGAATAAAATCAGTACCCTTTGAAAATGTAAGAATTGGAGCAGTGTGGTTGCAGTAGAAGGTGTGTACACAGCATGCTACTCACATAAAGATGCAATGAAAGAACTTCCCGTTGGTACAGGGAGAGCTCAAGTCAATTGGACCTGTCCTCGAGTGTTGTACCTGGTACCAGTGACACATGAGGAATCAGGCCACCTGAGCTGTTGTATGTAATAAATTTGCCCCACAGAGACCTCTAGGCCAGAGGAGTTTCCCAGACTCCTGAGGAGTAGCCTGGTAAGGGAAGACTCTCTGTGCACTTTTTATGAGTTCAGCAGAACCTTGATACCAAAATTGAACAGCAGCATCATGGGAAATGAACATTTTAGGCCTGTTTCATGAAAAATGATTCAAACTTCCAAAACAAATTTAGCAAGTTGACTCTAGTAATATGTAAAGCTTATAGTACTTCATGGGCAAGTGAGTTTATTTTTGGAATCTAAGTTTGATTTAACACTTGAAGATTACCATGGTTCACTTTTTTTAAAAAAATATTTTTATTAGTTGTTGATGGATCTTTATTTCATTTACTTATTTGCATGTGGTGCTGAGAATCAAACCCTCATACGTGCTAGGCAAGCGCTTTACCACTGAGCCATGGCCCAGCCCCCGTGGTTCACTTTCTCAACACAGTAAATGGGAAAATAAAGAAAAGTAGCTATATTAATGGAGTCCCAAAAGCATTTGATTAAATTAAGTCCTATTCACGGTGAAGACAGCAGAGCCCACGAGGCCTGACCTGGTGCCCATTGCTGGGCATCTGCTCTGAGGAGTTAGCATCCTGGTGCTGAGACTGCCCTGGTGTTGACTGCTGTTCCATGCTCTGTCTCTGCAGCTTGAGTACATCAGCCCCCGAGCTGTGCAGCTGGGGTCCCTCCTGGTCCGAGGCCTCACCACTCTGGCCCTGGTCAATAGTGCGTGTGGCTTCCCTTGGAAGACAAGTGAGTTCATGCCCTGGAATGTGTTTGATGGGAAGCTTTTCCATCAGAAGTACCTACAGTCTGAAAAGGGATATTCTGTGGAGGCTCTTTTGGAACAAAATGTGAGTTCTGTTTTTTTTGCACATTCAGAAACAGATCCAGCAACCTGAAATTGCAGAGTCCTAGAGTTGACGTTGGAAGACCAACTGGACTGTCAGTCCTAATGGGCATGTAGCTTTAGGAAAGCAAATGTGCTCCCCAGAAACCTTCCCTCCTCCCAGGCACGGAGGAGTCTTTCAGCTGACCTTAGGTCACTGGCTGTTTCCATGGCTGCTGTCCTGATGGAGGCTGGAGCCACTCCATAGCACCAGACATGAACTGCAGTTCACTCTCCCCGCAGAGGGGCCCACAGACACCAGGCCAGCCCAGCCTGGGAACCTCGACACTCCTGAGTCCTCCCATGTTGTTGGGTCATGTGCCTCTCCAGATTTCTATGCACCATTGCTGCCAATCCCTGCAAGACTTCCAAGTAGGGATCCACCAGGCTCACTTGGAGTTTCAGGGGAAATATTTGGTGATGTGTTGCCACCACCATATCTCAACAAAAAAAGAAAAAGTGTCCAGGGTGGCATAGAGCTGGCATAAGTGTCCAGGGTGGCATAAGTCTTAAGAACTTGGGAGCAGCCCAAATTATGAGCAGAAAGGCAAAAGAGAGTAAGAGGAAAAGCACGCCTCAGATTTGGGCGTCACTGCCACCGAGGTGAAAGGAGACAGCCTGAGGGTGCTTCTGGGAGCCTGTCCCAGGCCTCTGCCTTGTATCTGATCTCTGGCCAGCCCAGAGATTTAAAGAATTCAGGCAAACGGGACAGAGTGCTCTCTAGTAAGGGTAGGCTGAAGGAGAGCGAGCTTCCTCCCCATCTGCTGCTGTCTATGACCTCGGCCTCCCCACTAAGTGCTCTTTCGCGGAGAAGGAGCGAGGTCTGTTGAATGCACAGACTGTGGCAGTCACCCAGCTGGTTGTAGCAGTGCTGCGAATTGGTTTAACCTATGGAAGACAAACAGGCACAGCTGTGTGCTGATGCTCTGCCAGGGGAGGTGGGGGAGCAGCCTTCCAAGCCCTCTTGTCCTCTAGGGAGCAGAGCTCCATCTTGGCTGGTTCAGTGTCCTTGGGTACAGGGCCCCGTGTGGGAGTGACCTTGCTCTTCACAGGACCCAGCCAGGTCTCATTTGCATCTAATCTGTTCACAGAGATCTTGGCTCACCAAATTCCACAACCTGAAGGCAGTGGTCTGCAAGGCCTGCATGAAGGAGAACCGACGCATTGTGGGCAGAGGGCACTGGAGCTCACACCACACAGGTGGGCAAGGGTGGGCACTGCACCACACTGGCACTGGGTGTTCTGGGCCCAGGACAGACCCAGCTGCTTCTGTGATTTAAGCAGAGGTGGATAGAAGTGCAAGTTAACATTGATGGGATAGGACTCTGCCCAGTGGATTAAATTTAGTCCTGTTGAGAAAACAGTGTTCAGAGGGAAGCCGCTTGTTCTCGAGTGATGAAGTGCTCTCTCTGGTGGAAGTCCTGCCTTCCACATTCTCCAGGGACAGGGGTCACTGGGGAATGTTTACAAAAACAGAGACGTAGTAGAAAAACTTGAGAGTGTGAAGAAAGTGCGAAAGGAAGGACGAAAGCCTCACTCTAACCCCAAGGGGCAGGCGTCGCAGACTGCTGTGTGCTTTTCCTGTGCTTCAGCCTTGCACTCACTCTCCATGTGGCTTGTCCTCTGCTTTTCCGTGTAGCACCTGACATGTTGCCCTGAGATGAACATAGGCTCTCCACTTGCCCCTTCGGCTTCACAGCTGTTCCCATCCTTCTCATGGTTCAGAGTGCTTCTGTGTGTGTTGTTTCCTTAACAGAGAATTGTAGGTCAGGTGCAGTGGAATTTCAGGAAAGTGTGGCCAGCATGTGTTCTCGAGTCCATTTTATCCCTTTGCACCTTCACCAGCAGTGGTTAAGGGTCTTAGGTCACATGCTCAACAGCACTTAAGGATTCATTCCTTGTCGTTCATCTGATAGGGGCAGAAGTATCTCATTGATTGGGTGTTTCAGTGTATCATGGGGCTGGACACCCCACTGCTTGCTTGGGGGTGGGGGTCTCATCCTCCTCCTCCCTTTCCTTGTTTGCTTGGTGTCTGAACTGTAGCCTTCGCAGCCTGATGTTCCTCCTGATGGAGTGAGAGCTTACCCCAGGCCCCTGCCCACCTGGCTTCCTCTAGGAGTCTTGATTGGCACCAGTCCTGTAGACTTCACCTCAGAGACTGTGTATGACCCAGCCTTTCAGGTGTCCAGTCCTCCTGGCTTTGGGTGTTGACCCATTAGGGAGAGCAGCTGGGTGAGGAGGTGCCCCAGACCAGGAGAGGGCATATCTTTTTCCCAGTTGCTAACCTTTCCTCTGTCTTCTAGCTTTAGCCTAGCAGCTGCAGGTGGGTAGAATACGAGACCCCAAGCATCACAGAGTAATCGTGCCACCACCTCCTGCATTGTTGTTCTCGTGGTGGTTGGCAGCCTGGGTCTCCGCCTACCCTGTGCATGCTTTTCTAATTTGGATCGCTCGAGAGTGGGAGAGATGGCAGAGAGCCTTGCTGATGGCTACGTGCCAGGTGTTTTGAGGTGGCTGCCATCACTGGACCTTGCGTGCCCAGACTCCTGGTCATGCTGCCATGTGTGCCGTGAGGAGAAAACACCACAGTGCTACATTGCTGCCTACTCATGCAGTTGCATAGTGGACTGTGGAGCACACCTCCCTTGAGGTGGCTTCTGGAGCCAACAGTCAGGAACACAGGGTCACGTGCAGCTCAGTGCACCAGCACGGATCCAGTGTTGCCACACAGAAGCCTCCAGAGCTGGAGATGTGATGCATTGGCTTGATAGAGTGGGCAAATTACAGATAGCTGGTCCAGCAGTAAGGGAGGCAGTCACAGGGCCACCCAGGGGGCCCAGCACTGGAGCCATGGCAGGAAGTCCAGTGGGGGTGGAAGGTTAGTCGTTGGATTTGGGAACATCCCCACAGTGAGAGAAGAGCCAGGAAAGGTTAGTAGGAGCTGGATACAGGAGGCTGTTGAATGCCAAGTTCAAGAGTTGACATTTTTATCATCTGCAGATTGGAGAGCTTTTGAAGGCTTTTAAAGCGATGTAGTCAGAAATACCACTCTAAGCTGGGTGCATTGATGCACACCTATAATCCCAGTGACTTGGGAGACTGAGGCAGGAGGATCACAAGTTTGAGACCAGCCTTAGCAATTTACCAAACCCCCTGTCACAAAATAAAAAACAAAAGCAGCTGGGGGATATAGCTCAATAGTAGAGCCCCTCATGTTCAATCCCTAGTATCAACAAAAAGAAATACCACTTACGAGCATATCTGCACCATCAGCAGAGGAGAATGGGGGTCAGGCTGGAGACGGTCCTGGGCCCTCACAAGTGGTGCTGGAAAGGAGCCAAGATGACCCTGGTGGCATGTGCTTGCACCCTGGAGGCCCCTCAGTCCTCTCCCCTTCTTATGATTAGAACCCAAAGGGGCGTGATCTGGACCTACTGTGCAGGTCCCTGTTCTTGTGTTCACAGTGGCTCCATGCAGAAGAGGGGCTGTGCCTGAGACACCAGGAACACTGGCCAAGGCCATGCTGCCTAGCACACACGGCACAGGGCTGTCCTCAGGGACGCGTGTCTGTAGCACGGCACCTGTGTCTCGACCTCTCTTTGTAGGTGGAGTACCAGGATGCTGAAAGAAATCGTCCTGAGTCAGGCCTTCTAGTGGAGACAGATGGCACAAGGAAGCAGGGTTTGGGAATTCATGAACATTTACACTCTGAAGCATGTGTTCATGAGTTTGAGGAGCTCCTGAAGTCCCAGGTAGAACGTCCCCTAAGGACGAGTTGGTCAGGGGCATCAGAGGTGGACCCATGCCTCCTTTCAGGGGTGGAGCTCCTGGCCCCGTCACTCGGGGGCGACCACCTTTGGAAGGAATGTGGTGGGGCATCCTGTCTGTTGCCCTCAGTCTTTGGCACCAGGGAGACTCCCTGTGGCAGGTCCTGTGCTGCCGTCCTGGCTACGCACGCACAGCGTCCTCCCATTGTGAGCCCACTGAATGTGCAGGGACTGCTGACCCTGTGCCACCTGCCATGCTGTTGGACTTGGGGCAGGACAACTGTGCCATGCTGACGTGCTGACCATATTCCCACAGGGAGGTGGGGAAGGCAGGGCTCCGGCTCCCACAGGACAAGCTCTGCGTGCGGCCATTCTGGGCAAGGACAGCCGTGGAGGGACCAGGGTCCAGGTAAGAGGCCATGTGCAGCGTGCCAGCCTCCGTGCCACTCTGCTGTGCAGCAGGCTTACTGCTCCTGTCCCACGGTGCTGCTCACTGCTGGAACGGGGCGCGTGGGCGTCCGTCTCACTGCCCAGCCCCCTGTGGGCAGTCCCTGCTTGCTGCTGGTCTGTCTGCTCTGGCCACTTCATTTTCTGTCGGTTCATTCGTCAGCTCAGTACCCAGTTTTTGCAGTTTACGTAATGGAAGGCTTTTACAGAGATTACATGCAGAAAGTTCATTCTTTTAATGGAAAATAAGGTGCCCACAAAGGGTTCTGGTCGTTTCCCTGTCACGAGTCACACACCTAAGGGCTCATACGGACACACAAGCATGGTGCGGGAGATGAGCCTTACCCTTGACTTCTTAGACGTGGTACAGGCATCTAATGCTCATATTTTGCTGAATTTAGTACACAATAATTTTACTTAAAACATAGAGAACCTCATCATTATTTAAGCTGATTCCTTAGTTTCAAGAATCAAACTTTATAGACTTTAGAATTAGCTAAAATTTTTCATCCTATTCTTTCAAACACATATTCATGGTATTTTTATGCTTCTAACCTCCACGTTGTGTGGCAACTTCTCCCACTGCTCAGCTTACTCTCCACGGTACGGCAGGTCTTGAGCATTACTCAGTTGTCGTGTGTGGCACCGTCTCTGGGGACAGCTTACACAGGTGTTTGCCTCAGGGCTGTGAGCAGCAGTCCTGTCCAATGCTGAGTCCTGCCCTCTTGTCCTTGTTTGCTCATTTAGCACACATCAGGGCTGATGAGTGTCTTGCAATGCCCACCCCTGGGCAGGAGAGGAGTGCTCTGCCAGTGCAGACTTAGGTTGCTTTGGAATGTCCTAGAGCTCAAACCTGCAGACTCTGCTCCTCCATATCCTGCCTACCACCTGGGCCTCCCTGGCCAAGTGGACCACCTCAGTCACATGCCTTCCCTCATGGTCTCCAGTGCAACACACGCATGAGGGTCACTGCCAGTTAAGCCATCTGCTCATCTGCCTGTGCAGTGTTCAGCAAACTTGAGGTTGCTCTTAATTTAGGAGGTACAATACAGTTCACTGGACTAAACCACAAACAGGGAGCCTGGAAATAACCAGGAGGCCTTTAGACTTGCCTAGAACCCAATGGTGCGACCCCTGGGTAGCCCTGGGTTCTGCTGCAGGGCAGGTGGACCAGCTGGCACTGGCCTGTGGACTCTGCGGCATGGAGCACGTGTGGGCTGCTTGAGAAAAGTGCAGCATTCTGGCTTCTCGTTCTGTAAGGTCGATAGGGTTCCCCGTGAGCTGGGTGCTAAGAGAAATGCAGACCTCACAGGCAGACCTGCCCCTGCTCCTGGCTAGTGATGTGTAAGCCAAGACCTGATGGGGGTGAGAACAGCTGCCAGGTGTGTGAGGAACGTGGGGCAGAGAGAGGACGGCCAGCAGGCAGCAGGAAGTATGTATGGCTGTGGGAGGAAAGGATGTGGTGCTTGGAACTGACTGCAGAGGGACATTTGGCCTTAGTGACCAGTGCTGTAAACCTGCTGTGTTAGGCTGGCCGTGATCCATGATGGCCAAATGGAAACACAAGCAAGGGGCTGGCTTGGAGTAGCCACTTGGGTGAGGTGTGGTCCTTGACCATCCATGTGCCTATCCTGCCCTAGATAGGTTTGAGCAGCGTGCACCCTGACGTCGGGCACCCAGTGAAGGTCAGGGCTGTGCACTGAGGCTTTGGTCCCTGGATGAAGCCAGTCGCGTGGACTGGGCTGGGGCAGGAGCTGGTGGCCTCACTTTAAGGCACTGATGTGACAGGGCATGACTGGGTCTCCCCTGCAGAAACCACGGTCACTTCTCCAGCCAGGTGAGAAGCTGCCCTGCTTCCAGCCTTTCCCATTAGCAGAACCCACCATTGCCTAAGAGTGCTGACCGTGGGCCTTCGCACTTACACTCCTGGCTTCAGATCGTCTCCTTCCTGCACTGCTAGATCTAGGTGAGGACAGGTGGCAGCTGGACCTGCGGGCAGGAAAGAGGCCATGTGCTGCAGTGGGGTCAGCATGCGCTAGCAGAGTGCAGCCCTGCTTGGAAGTCACCACGTCTCCTGGGAGGGACGATGTCTTGGGAGACCTCCCAGGTTCCTTGGGCTTCACAGGAAGCTGACCTAGACTGCCTCTTTGTCCCTGCAGCTCTGCAAGTCTGTGACTCTTTGATCCTGATTTTTCATGGTGGGTGAGCCAATGATCAATAGTAACACCAGAGGGACAAACAGAGAAAGGGTGGGATGGTTATTACAGAGTGGCCATCAAAGGCCAGCCCCAGTTCTGTGCTGGACCTGCTGCCCATGGCATGGGGAGAACCACAGGCTTCCTCACCTGCTGCCCTCTCCAGAGTAGCCGCACAGGCTTCCCTCTCCAAGCTGGCTCACCACATCCTTGGCCCCAGCCGCATAGACTGCCCAGTCCTCAGGCCGTGGCCAGCAGGCAAGGTCCCTGGCCCAGCGCTGTGCCTCCAGCACTGCCTGGGGGTTGCCATCACCATTCTGAGCCTCATCCCACAGCATTTCCAGTGTTGCTTTCCTGGCTTGACTGCAGTGCTTTCTCTCATGTATGTTGAACTGTTTCATTAAGGGATATTTTATTTTCCTGTCAAAAACAAAATAGTCCATTTTACCTCAGTATATTTGTTGTAAAAATAATACAGCAAGAAACCCCGCCAAAGCTTGACAGCAGCCTGGACCCCGTGAGCAGCTGTCTTCCAGGCACCAGGACGGACCAGGGCAGGGCCATCAGGCGGAGCGTGTGCCCTGGAGAGCATTTCGGGTGTTCTCTTTTCCTTGGGCACTTTCAGAGAAACAGGAGCATGGCTGAGTGTGGTGAAAACCTCTCTTCCTTGCATTGGTAGGAGACAATTGGTTTCTTCCACTTTGGTTAGCAGATAATACAACAGTGTCTGGAAACCTGTCCTCCTCAGGCAGTGTGGACAGCAGAGGCCTTCGCTAGGATAGAGAGCAGGTGTCTCCCTTCCCCCTGGTCTGGATCCGAGGACGTGTCCAGCCCGGAGCCTGCGCCAGGGCAGTGCCTCCTTTGGCCTCTACATGCACGCTGGCTTGTCCTAGCCCAAGCACCTGCCGGTCCCTTGGGAGTTTTCATAGGCCCCACCTGTGGGCAGCTGTTCTGGCTTGTGACATTGCAGCACAGGCTTGGGGTGAGGGTAGCACTGAGCACCCACCGGGGCGGCAGCTTCACAGGACCTGGACCCAAGGGGACTCATCATGTGGGATGCCAGGAGAAGACAGGCTCTGTGAGTGGGGTACAGAGAGGCAAGAGCCAGCAGGCTGGCTCTGTGGAGGTCAGGCAGATGTGGGCCCAGGCAGGATGGGCTTCTGGTGGCCCCATGGGGAGGCGGGAGGGGCTCACAAGGGGTCATTCCCCATACTGCTTTCTGACAGTCTGTGCCCCATGGGGAGCTGGAAACCTGGCACAAGACCCAGGGTCACACCCAGTCCTGCAGCCTTCCCATCCCTCTCCTTGGGCTCCAGCTTCCTCTCATGAATATCAGTGGTCACACCTCAGCTGGCCGGTGGAAACACTCTTTCTTCTGCCTGCAGTGTCCCTTCCTCCCTCAGGAGTTGGTCCTCCCTGGGCTGCAGGCCCTGTTGCCATTCCACACCAGATGTGTATCTTACAGGAACTGAGTGTGCACTGACTCAGTGAAGCAAAGGCTCAGTGGTTGGCACCCTACTCTTACCACATGTGTGGGACACACATGTTCCTGAGCTCGGTCTCAGTGCCCAGGTAGCAGTCTTGGCTCTTGTTGGATGCTGTCGTCAGAGCCAGCTCACCGTCAAGTGCCCAAAGTACTGGCTTTAATTCCAACGCATACGCATAAGTTCACATTTCAGTTCTGATATATGTTGCCTTGGGGTTCCAGGCATGTTATATAAAGTCAGGTAACTGGAAATGGCATATAGTTCCTCCCGACCCAGAAAGGAGCAGAGGCAGAGTGTGGGCAGTGAGGCGTAGATGGGCAGCCGGTCTAGGGTCCCTGAGACCACGTGCTGGGTGAATGTCAGGTGGAGGCTCAGGCCTGGCCTCAGGCCCTCTCAAGGCAGCTTTTGTGTTTGCACCTGGCCATGCATGGCAGAGTCCCCAGGCTGGCCATGGTGTCTTCTGCTCTCAGAGCTTCTGTGAGAGATGTTGCTGCCAAGTCCGTCTTGGGGCTGGGGTCTAGATTTTCATGGTAATTGCTGTGTTTTGCCCACCTTGAACTCCCATTTTTGTATTTCTTGGAAATACTCAAGTAGTCTTAAGTAGAAAGTTGCCAGTATGTCCGGGACAGTGTCAGCTGGCAAAAGTCTTTGTGTTAGGAAAAAAACACCGAGTGCCTCATACTGAAAGTGTCCAGTTACCACCAGAGTTGACAGGTTTCCAGCATCTGACTGTGGCCTGACCGCTATGCACTGGGTGGAGCTGAGGCCCCAGGCTCTTGGCAGGGAAGGCCTCTGGAAGACTGAAGGTGTAGAAGGCCTCCTGGGAGACCGGAGGTGTACCTAGAGGGGCCAGCGTGAAAGCCTGGGGCCCAGCCCCACCACCCTGAGAACAAGTGTCCCCAGAGCAGGTTCTTCCTCCCCTCACCCTGCTCAGCCCACCAGCAGAGGCCCACATGTCAGAACCCAGCCAGGAGCTGTGAGGTGCCTGTGTCTGCACCTTCTCTCTCTGGGCTGATCTGAAGGAGGCTCAGCTCATCCAGGCAATGAGGGAGAACCATGCCCTCTGGCACCCGCCCCAGCTGCCAGCCTCGTCCTGGAGCCAGGGGTCATCAGGGTGGCTGTGGGGCCATACTTCCTCGTGCCAGAAGAAAGCTAAGAGCAGGCAAGAAGTTTGTGGTTAGGTTTTTTTTTTTTTTTTTTTTTCCTTTTTTGATATATTTTTAAATTTGTTCTAATTAGTGAAACACAACAGTAGTAGAATGCATCTTAACACATCATACATAAATGGAGTATAACTTCTCATTTGTCTTGTTGTACATGACGTAGAAGCACACCAGTCTGTAATCATATATGCACACAGGGTAATAATGTCTGATTATTCTGTCCTTTCTTCCCCTATGCCCCTTCCCCTCCCTTCACTTCCCTCTGCCTAGTCCAAAATACCTCTATTCTCCCCTAACCCTCTCATTGTGAATTAGCACCCACATATCAGAAAATATTCAGCCTTTGGGTTTGGGGGATTGGCTGGCTCATTTCGCTTAGATATTCTCCACTTCCATCCGTTTACTGTCAAATGCCATCATTTCATTCTTCTTTAAGGCTGAGTAATATTCTGTTGTGTATCTATACCACAGTTTCTTTATCCATTCATCTGTTGAAGGCCTAGGTTGGTTCCATAATTTAGCTATTGTGAGTTGAGCTGCTATAAGCATTGATGTGGCTGTGTCACTGTAGTGTGCTGGTTTTAAGTCTTGGGTATAAACTGAGGAGTGGGATGACCAGGTCAGATGGTGGTTCCATTCCAAATTTTCTGAGGAATCTCCATAGTGCTTCCACAGTGGTTGCACCAATTTGCATTCCCACCAGCAATGAATGAGTGTGCCTTTTCCCCCACATCCTCGCCAACATTTATTGTTGCTTGTATTCTTGATCATTGCCATTCTGCCTGGAGTGAGATGGAATCTCAGCGTAGTTTTGATGTACATTTCTCTATTCGCAAGACATATTGAACATTTTTTCATATATTTGTTGATTGTATTTCTTCTGTGAAGTGCTGTTCAGTTCCTTAGCCCATTTATTGATTGGGTTTTTTTTTTTTTTTTGGTGTTAAATTTTCTGAATTCTTTATATATCCTGGAGTTTAGTGCTCTTCCTGAGGTGCATGTGGTAAAGATTTTCTCCCACTCTGTAGGCTCTCTCTTGATGTTATAGATTGTTTCCTTTGTTGAAAAGAAGCTTTTTAGTTTGATTCCATCCCATTTATTGATTTTTTAGGGGGTGCGGGGGGGTACCAGGGATTGAACTCAGGGGCCCTCAACAACTGAGCCATATCCCCAGCCCTGTTTTATTTGATTTAGAGACAGGGTCTCACTGAGTTGCTTAGCACCTCACTGTTGCTGAGACTGGGTTTGAACCCAAGATTCTCCTGCCTTAGCCTCCTGAGCCGCTGGGATTACAGGAGTGCATCACTGTGCCCAGTCTATTTATTGATTCTTGATTTTACTTCTTGCACTTCAGGAATGTTACTAAGGAAGTCAGTTCCTAAACTGACATGGTGGAGATTTGGACCTACTTTTTCTTCTATTAGTTGCAGGGTCTCTGTTCTACTACGTAAGTCTTTGATCCACTTTGAGTTGATGTTTGTGCAGGGTGAGAGATAGGGGTTTAATTTCATTTTGCTACATATAGCACCATTTGTTGAAGAGACTGTCTTTTCTCCAGTGTATGTTTTTGGCACCTTTGTCTTATATGAGATAACTGTAGGTGGGGTTGTCTCTGTGTCTTCTATTCTGTACCATTGGTCTATGTGTCTGTTTTGGTGCCAATACCATGCCACTTTTGTTACTCTGGCTCTATAGTATAGTTTGAGGTCTGGTATTGTGATGCCTCCTACTTCATTTTTCTTGCTAAAGATTGCTTTGGCTGTTCTGGGTCTCCTATTTTTCCAAATGAATTTCATGATTCAAGAATGTCATTGGAATTTTAATGGGAATTGCATTAAATCTGTATAGTGCTTTTGGTAGTATTTTGACAATATTAATTCAGCCTATTCAAGAGCTTGGGAGATCTTTCCATCTTCTAAAATTTTCTTCAGTTTCTTTCTTTAGTGTTCTGTAGTTTTCCTTGTAGAGCTCTTTCACTTCTTTTGTTAGATTTCATTCCCAAGTTTTTTTGTTTTGTGGATTTTTTTTTTTTTTTTTTTTTGTCTTGTCTTTTCTTTCTTTGAGGCTATTGTGAATGAGTTAGTTTTCCTAATTTCATCACTGATGTATAGAAATCCTTTTGATCTATGGGTATCGATTTTATATCCTGCTACTTTGCTGAATTCATTTGTTAGTTCTAGAATGTTTCTGGTGGAATTTTTTGGATCTTCTAAATATAGAATCCTTGGCAAACAGAGATAGTTTGAATTCTTCTTTTCCTGTTTGTATCCCTTTAATTTCTTTCTCCTATCAAATTGCTCTGGCTAGAGTTTCAAGGATGATGAATACAGGTGGCGAAAGAGGGCATGCTTGTCTTGTTCCAGTTTTTAGAGGGAATGCTTTTAGTTTTTCTCCATTTAGAGTGATGTTGGCCTTGGGCTTAGCGTAGATGGCCTTTATGATGTTGAGGTACGTTCCTACTATCCCTAGTTTTTCTGGTGCCTTGAACATGAAGAAGTGCTGTGTTTTGTCAGATGCTTTCTGTGCATCTGTTGAGATGTTCATATGATTCTTTAAGTCTATTGATCGATGAATTAGATTTATTGATTTCCATATGTTGAACCAACCTTGTGCCCTTGAGATGAACCCCACTTGATCATGGTGCTCTGTCTTTTTAATATGTTTCTGTATGCAGTTTGCTAGAACTTTATTGAGGATTTTTGTACCTGTGTTCATCCGGGATGTTAGTCTGAAGTTTTTCTTTCTTTGATGTGTCTTTGTCTGGTTTTGGTATCAGAGTGATACTAGCCTCATAGAATGAGCTTGGAAGATTTCCCTCCTTTTCTATCTCATGGTATAATTTGAGGAGTATTGGTGTTAGTTTTCCTTTGAAGGTCTCATAGAACTTAACTGAAAGTGTCTGGTCCTGGAATTTTCTTGCTCATTGTTATTTTTAAGATATGAAAACTTTGATCTTTTTTACCAGGAGATGGTTCTGCCCCAGGTCTCTTCCCAGCATTCCCTCTCAGAATGTCAGAAAGCAGCCCGCGCACTGTGAGTTAGGGACAGGAGCCTTGGGCTCAGCAGCCACACGCTCTTTCTGTTGTGGCAGAGAGTCTCCTGTGAGCCCTGTGGTTTGTGAGTCTGTGTGCAGCCGCGGGCGGACCTGGTGTTCGGGGCAGTTCTCACAGCTGCCAGTGAGCACGACCTCCCCGGGGATCACGTCCACAGAATCGCAGCTTGGGCTTTGACTGTATCTCTTGTCGCTTTGAATCTTACGTTTTTTTTCTTTTTTCCAACCTTTTCCCTGACCACCTTCCTTACCTTCTTTTCCCTAACCTCCTCCCTGATCTCTCCTCCCTAATCTCATTTTATCTGAATCCCTCTTTAAAAGCCCCTGTTGCTGCTGATGGACAGAAATCAGCCTTTGGGACAGGAGTCCCCTGTGCTTCTCCTTTGCTAGCAAAGTAGTAAACCTTCTTCCCTTTTCTCAAAACCACGTCCTCGTTATTGGATTGGCATCAGGGACATAGACCGAGATTTTGGCAACAAATTTGGCACACAGGTGGGACCCGAGAGCAGCCCGCTCCAGCTTTCTCGGGCAGGTCTGGTTCTCCAAGGAGCTCCACTTCCATGCCGAGGACACAAGGTGGCTGGTGAGTTTGTCGAGAGCCGACTGCTGGAGAAATTGGGAGACAGTGTGAGTTTGCCTTGGACCAAACCAGAGCAGCCTTTCCTGTGAGTGAAGGGAGGGACTGAGGGACTGTCCCAGCTGCTGCTGAAGCTCCTTTTGCTTCAGGGAACTCTCGCCTTCTCTCCCCGAAGTGCACAGTTGCTCCTTCAGTTGCTCTAGTTTGAGAAACTCAGAAAAGTCACGATACCCTTGACCCTTCGGTAAGTCCCCCCACCCCTGCCGGTGTGCACGCCAAGACCCTTGATTCCACACCTGGTTCCTCTGTGGGAACATCTGGTCCTCTTTCTGGGGACATCTGTGGCGCCAGTGGTGTAGGAGTCACGGGTAAGCGGCACTCGAGAACCTAAGGACGTGTACTCCCTTCTGATCTGTTCTCTCTTCGCATTGCTGATAGTTTCCTTTGCTGAGAGAAAGCTTTTTAGTTTGAATCTATCCCAGTTATTGATTCTTGCTTTTATTTCTTGTGCTATGGGAGTCCTGTTAAGGAAGTCTGATCCTAAGCTGACATGTTGAAGATTTGGACCTACTTTTTCTTCTGTAGGATGAAGGGTCTCTGGTCCGATTCCGAGGTCCTTGATCCATTGTGAGTTGATTTTTGTGCGGGGTGAGAGATAGGGGTTTAGTTTCATTCTACTGCATATGGATTTCCAGTTTTCCCAGCACCATTTGTTGAAGAGGCTGTCTTTTCTCTGTTGCATATTTTTGGCAACTTTGTCTAGTATGAGAAAATTGTAATTATTGGGTTCCTGTCCATGTCCTCTATTCTGTACCATTGATCTACCTGTCTATTTTGGTACCAATACCATGCTGTTTTTGTTACTGTTGATTTGTAGTATAGTTGAAGTTCTGGTATTGCAATACCCCCTGCTTCACTCTTCCTGCTAAGGATTGCTTTAGCTCTTCTGGGTTTCTTATTCTTCCAGATGAATTTCATGACTGCTTGCTCTATTTCTGTAAGGAACGTCATTGGGATTTTAATTGGAATTGCATTGAATCTGTATAGCACTTCTGGTAGTATGGCCATTTTGATAATATTAATTCTGCCTATTCAAGGGCATGGGAGATCTTTCCATCTTCTGAGGTCTTCCTCAATTTCTTTCTTCAGTGTTTTGTAGTTTTTATTGTAGAGATCTTCTACCTCTTTGGTTACATTGATTCCCAAGTTTTTTTTTTTTTTTTTTTTTTTTTTTTTTGAGGCTATTGCAAATGGAGTTGTTTTCCTCATTTCCCTTTCAGCTGTTTCATCGCTTGCATATAAAAATGCTTTAGATTTATGCATGTTGATTTTATAGCCTGCTATTTTGCTGAATTCATTGATGAGGTCTAGAAGTTTTCTGGAGGAGTTTTTTGGATCCTCTAAATAGAGAATCATGTCATCAGCAAATAGAGACAGCTTAAGTTCCTTTTTTCCTATTCATATCCCTTTAATTTCTTTGGTCTGCCTAATTGCTCTGGCTAGAGTTTCGAGGACAATGTTGAATAGAAGTGGTGAAAGAGGACATTCCTGTCTTGTTCCCATTTTTAAAGGGAATGGTTTCAGTTTTTCTCCATTAAGAATGATGTTGGCCAGGGGCTCAGCATAAATAGCCTTTACAATGTTCAGGTATGTTCCTACTATCCCTAATTTTTCTAGTGTTTTGAGCATGAAGGGGTGTTGTATTTTGTTGAACGCTTTTTCTGCGTCAATTGAAATAACCATATGATTCTTATCCTTAAGTTTATTGATTTACGGATGTTAAATCATCCTTGCGTTCCAGGGATGAACCCCACTTGATCGTGGTGCACAGTTTTCTTAATATGTTTTTGGATACGGTTTGCCAATATTTTGTTAAGGATCTTTGCATCTATATTCATCAAGGATATTGGTCTAAAATTTTCTTTCCTTGATGTGTCTTTACCTGGTTTGGGTATGAGGGTGATATTAGCTTCATAGAATGAGTTTGGTAAGGTAGCCTCCTTTTCTATTTCCTGGAATACTTTGAGAAGTATTGGAATGAGTTCTTCTTTGAAGGTCTCATAGAACTAGGCTGAGAATCCATCTGGTCCTGGGCTTTTCTTGGATGGTAAGTTTTTAATGCCTTCTTCTATTTCTTTGCTTGATGTTGATCTGTTTCAATTGTGTATGTCCTCCTGGTTCAGTTTGGGAGGAGCATGTGTCTCTAGAAATTTGTCAACGTCTTTGGTATTTTCTATTTTGTTGGAATACAGATTTTCAAAGTAGCTTCTCATTATGTTCTGTATCTCAGTGGTGTCTGTTGTGATATTTCCTTTTTCATCATGAATTTTGAGTTTTCTCTCTTCTTCTCTTTGTTAGTGTGGCTAAGGGTTTGTCTATTTTGTTTACTTACTCAAAGAACCAACTTTTTGTTTTGTCAATTTTTTGAATTCTTTTGTTTCACTTTCATTGATTTCAGCTCTGATTTTAATTATTTCCTGTCTTTTACTACTTTTGCTGCTATTCTGTTCTTCTTTTTCTAGGGTTTTGAGCTGTAATGTTAGGTCATTTAATTGTTGACTTTTCATTCTTTTCTGGAATGTGCTCCATGCAATGAATTTTCCTCTTAGTCCCGCTTTCATAGTGTCCCAGAGATTTTGATATGTTGTATCATCATTCTCATTGACCTCTAAGAACTTTTTTATCTCCTCCCTGATATTTTCTGTTATCCATGTTTCATTCAATAGCATATTATTTAGTCTCCAGGTATTGAAGTAATTTCTGTTTTTTATTTTGTCATTGATTTCTACTCTCATTCCATTATGATCTGATAGAATACAAGGCAGTGTCTCTATTTTTTTGCATTTCCTAAGGGCTGCTTTGTGGCATAACATATGGTCTATTTTCGAGAAGGTTCCATGTGCTGCTGAGAAGAAAGTGAATTCGCTCATTGATGGATGGAATATTCTATGTGTGTCTATTAAGTCTAGGTTGTTGATTGTTATTGAGTTCTATGGTTTCTTTGGTTTTTGTTTGGAAGATCTATCCAGTCGTGACAGTGGTGTGTTAAAGTCACCCAGAATTATTGTGTTGTGGTCTATGTGGTTCCTGAAATTGAGAAGGATTTGTTTGATGTACAGGGATGCACCATTGTTTGGGGCATAAATATTTACTATTGTTATGTCTTCCTGATTTATGGTTCCCTTAAGCAGTATGAAATGTCCTTCTTTATTCCTTCTGACTAACTTTGGCTTGAAGTCCACTTTAACTGAAATAGGGATGGAAACCTCTGCTTTTTTTTACTGAGTCCATGTGCATGGTAGGATTTTTCCCATCCTTTCACCTTTAGTCTGTGGATGTCTTTTTCTACGAGATGAGTCTCTTGCAGGCAGCATATTGTTGGGTCTTTCTTTTTAATCCATTCTGCCAGTCTGTGTCTTTTGATTGATGAGTTTAGGCCATTAACGTTCAGGGTTATTATTGAGATATGATTTGTATTCACAGTCATTTGGGCTTATTTTCGGTTTTTAACTTGGCTCGGTTTCTCCTTTGAGTGGTTTTTCTCTAAGGTAGTTCCTCCCTTTGCTGACCTCCATTGTTGTTATTCATTTCCTCCTCATGGAATATTTTGTTGAGAACATTCTGTAGCACAGGCTTTCTATTTATTTTTTTCTTTTAACTTTTGTTTATCATGGAAGGATTCTATTTCATCTTCAAATCTGAAGGTTAGTTTTGCTGGGTATAGGATTCTTGGTTGGCAACCATGTTCTTTCAGAGCTTGAAATATGTTGTTCCAGGCCCTTCTAGCTTTTAGAGTCTGGGTTGAGAAATCTGCTGATATCTATATTGGTTTCCCCCATATGTAATCTGGTGCTTTTCTCTCACAGTCTTCAAAATCCTATCTTTATTTTGAATGTTAGGCCTTTTCATTATAATGTGCCTTGGTGTGGATCCATTGTGATTTTGTGCATTTGGTGTTCTGTAAGCCTCTTGTATTTGATTTTCCATTTCATTCTTCAGTTTTGGGAGATTTTCTGATATTATTTCATTGAATAGGTTGTTCATTTCTTTGGTTTGTATCTCTGTGCCTTCCTCAATCCCAATAATTCTTAAATTTGGTCTTTTCATGATGTCCCATAGTTCTTGGAGATTCTGTTCATGATTTCTTACCACCTTCGCTGTTTGGGCAACTTTATTTTCAAGATTACATATTTTGTCTTCATTGAGGTTCTGTCTTCCATGTGGTCTAGTCTTTTGGTGATGCTTTCCATTGAGTTTTTTATTTGGTTTATTGTTTCCTTCATTTCAAGGATTTCTGTTTGGTCTTTTTTGAGAATCTCTGTCTCTTTGTTGAAATGATCTTTTGCTTCCTGTACTTGCTCTTTCAGCTTATTGGTATTACCATTCATTGCCTGCATTTGCTCTCTTATCTCATCCTTTGCTTCGCGAATCATCTTAATCATGTATAATGTGAAGTCCTTTTCTGACATTTCTTCTAACATACTGTCATTGGATTCTATTAATGTAGAATCTAGGTTTGTTTGGATCATTTTCTTCCCTTGTCTTTTCATGTTGTTCATGTATCTTCCCTTCTAACAGTGCAGATCTGGGGTATTGCAGATTTCCCCCTATAGGCTTATAGTGGCCCTATAGGTTTCCAAAACCTTTCCTTTAAGGGGAGATCAATATTAGCAGTACCCAGTTCAGACAGTATGCAATCCTAGACCAAATAGCTCCTGTGAGGACATTAACAATATTGTCATAATAAACAGGATGAGTTCAATCATTATATTCAGAATAACAAACAGGTTTGCAATAATGTCTGCAGTTTCTAATGGAGGACAAAGAGGATGCAGAGGGATGTAGAATGTGGCTGTTAATGGGATAAGAAAAGAATATACAGAAGTTCTAGATAATAGAAAGGGTGAGAGTGTAATCAAAAGAAATTGGATGTTAGCATGCAAAAGAGGGAGAAAGAGACTCTGAGGGAACAGGTAACCAAAAGGAAAAGAGAGCAAGAAAAGTAAAGAAATAAAAACTTAAAATTGTTCAATAAGGAGAAAAAAGAAAATCTACACTATAACAGTCATATAGTCTTCAAACCTCCCAGTCTTCAGTAGCCTGATGCATGAGAGGTACCTGACAATGAGCTTCAAGTCTCCATTAGGCCGGGATTTCCCCCACAAAAAGATGGGAGATACGGCTTCCAGGATTATCCAAGATGGGCGCTCTGGCTTCCAAGTGTGTTGGCAAATGGGAAGCTGCAGCTCAGGGTGTAGACATAGTCGGCTGGAGGTCCTGGAGGCAGGGTGCAGTTGATCAGGCAGGGGTCCTGGAGGTGGGGTGTGTTTGGTGTGCTTGCGGGATCCTGGAGGTGGGGTGCAATCAGTCGGTCTTGGGTCCTGGTGATAGGGCGCAGTTAGTCAGACTGGGGGTCCTGGCGGCTTGGAGCAGTCAGTCAGTGTGAGGGCCCCAGAGGCGGGGAGCGATTGGTCGGGCTGAAGGGTCCTGGAGACGGGTCTCAGTCAGTCCAGCCAGGGGTCCAACGGGGCCTGGCTGTTGTCTCAAAATGGCAGTAGCCACGTGTAATCAAACCTGCAGCTACTATAACAGTGAACTTCCAGGCAACAGCAGGCAGCTGGCACTCCACTGGGCGGTCGGTGATCAGTTTGCTGACTATTGTTGGATGAATGGTGGTGAACCTCGTGCGGTGGGTGATGGATAGGTGTAAGGCAGGTGATGGACAGGCCAGAGGCAGGCAAATGGCGGATGATAGGCACCTGACAGTGAGCAATCTACACTCAAAAAAGGCGTCGATATGCTGGCAGACTGCAGGTGATCACCGTAGACAAATGAGGTAAACAGCAGGGGATCGATAAGCAGCAAAAACTGCCTCACCAAGAAACAGATATCCTCTGCTTGAAACCCAAGTTACAGAGCGACAAGGAACGCAGCCTCCCTCTAGTCCACCATCTTGGATCTGAGACCTACAAGTCTTCTAACCGCCTACATGGATGAACTTGGGTCTGTTTTTCAATGATAAGATTATGAGACTGTCCTCACAGTTGTCAGAGACTGGCCAAGATACTAATTGTTTTTGTGCTAATGATTTACAAAAAAGTAAAGCTTTGCTGTCTTTATTGTTGTCTGAGCATGATCCCTGCTCTGCGTGTACCTTGTCCAGTCACCTGCCATCTGCCACTGTGGACCTCTGGACTGCTCTGGTGCTGAATGCCCTTAACTGTTAACTGTCCACACCCCACCTAATGGAGAACAAGGACTTTGAGTTACTTCCTCCAACTTCACCCCTTTTCAGCAGGAAGCAGCTTGGAGATGTCGTTGCCCACTTTCCACAGAAATGGAGGCTAAAAATTGACAGCGGGGAAATGTAACGGGTTCACCTGATGCTTTGTATCCCTCGTCACTTTGAATCTTACATGGTTTCTTCTTTTTCTTGATCTTCCCCCGATCATCTTTTCCCTAACCACCTTCTCCATGATCTTCTTCCCACTGATCTTCTCCTCCCTGATCTCTCCCTAATCTCTCCTCTCTAATCTCATTTTCTCTGAATCCCTCTTTAAAAACCCCCTGTTCCTGCTGATGGACAGAATCACAGCCTTGGGGACAGGAGTCCCCTGTGCTTCTCCTTTGTTAGCAAAGCAATAAACCTTCTTTTTCCTTTTTCTCAAAACCATGTCCTCATTATTGGATTGGCAGTGGGGACAAGGACTCAGCTTTTGGCCACATAATGGATGATTGTAGAACAAACTTAATGCCAGGTGGCCACAACTGAAAAGAGAGTATGGTTCCATTCTCATGTGCTCAGAAACGTGCAGTGCGTTCTGTTGGATTGTTTGGAAAGGTTTGTTTCTCACTCAGGTTGTCATGTTGTTTGGTGCAGGAAGCAGACCCCATGAGCACGACCAGTGGAGGAGGTACTAGTGTCCCCATCTGCATCCCCAGAAGCGCCAGGAGAAGCCGTCTGCCGCTGGGTCTTGCACAGGCTTCCCAGGGCTCATGTGCTGCTGGATCTGTCTCCTGGTTCAAGACAAGTTTGGCTTCTGCAGTTAAAACGAGGAGGATGTGGCTCCTGCCCAGCCTCACCTGCAAGAAGGGAGTGACTGTGGGACCAGCGTTTGCTTGAGAAGGGAAGACACCTTGCCAGCGGCTTCTCCTGTGGGTCTCCTCACAGGTGTGCCGATCGCACGGCCCAGAGCAGTCGTCGTTGACTTGGCATTGTGTGACCAGTAAGTGGGTGTCTTAAGTGCACCCTGCTCTTTAATTGGACACTAGATTGTGAGGATGCTTTCCACATTGCTGCACAGTGTGGAAAAGTGGTGTCTAACAGCATGTGGTATTTCATGAACTGTTTTCTCATTGGAATTCTGACAGGTTTCCAACTCTTTCTTCTCTTGGTTCTTGGAAATATTTGAAAGAAAGGAAGAAACAACTGGGCACTGTGGCCACGCCTGTAATTCCAACAACTCGGGAGGCTGAGGCAGGAGGATTACGAGTTCAAAGCCAGCTTCAGCAACTTAGAGAGACCCTGTCTCAAAATTAAAAAAAAAAAAAAGACTTTTTAAAAAACAGGGAGCTGGAGTTGTGGCTCAGCATTTGTACCAAAAACAGAAAAGAGAGAAAGAAGAAAGGGAAGGAACAAGTCCACGTGCCCTCCCGCTGGGTCAGGGCAGGAGTGGGGCTCATGGTCAGGTTGCCTTCTCAGTTCTTTCAGCAGTGCATGGGAGGTCAGGCTGGTTCTCAGTGACCAGAGGGCAGCTGGGGCAGTGCCTCCGGGGATGGTGCACTGGATGCTCTTTACCTGTGAGTGGTGAAGAGCTTTTGTTTTTTCAAAATGTTTTTAAATGAATCCAAGTTCAGAGTGACCCTTTCTACAGGAGAATTATCAGATAACCCTGGAATTGGAAATTGGATCCCCACACACCGGGAGCTTCACCTCTGGGGAGCGGAGGTGGAAAGCACCTGGGTGGGGCTGAGAAGACAGCATCTCATAACTCAGGCTTGCTGCCTGTCTCCACTGGGGCCTGAGAGCCGACCGCCCCGCCGGGGTCCCTCCCAGGCCACAGCGCAGATCTGGAGATGCTTGATTCTCTCAGGAAACACTCCCTTCTGGTTCCTGGAAGACACACCCTTCTGATTGCTGCTGTGTTCAAGCTCAAAACAAGCCCCCAGGCACACTGACCCCCAGGTTCCCCTCTGCACCTGGTGGAGGACCCTGCCCAGCAGCTCCCTGGGCTCAGTGCCCTGCTTATCTTGTGCTCAGCAGCGCAGGATGTGGGCTCCAAACTTCTGTGCACATCTGTACTTCTTAGGTCTGAAAATTCAGGAGCCCCTTGGTCCAGCTCACGGCTGAGGGTGTTCAGAGGTGGTTGTGCTTTGCTCAAGCCCGTCATGGCATCTACGGCTCTGCTTCCTGGCTGTGGGGATGGGCGTTGCCCACTCTGTGGGTGCTACACACCTGAGGACCCCACTCCTGCCCGTTCTCTGTTGCTCCTTGGAAACCACAGCTGCCTCTAGAAATCCTTTCTTTGCTGCTTATGTGTGTTTCTGTGAAATAAATTTCTCACCCCTTAGACTGAGAATGGACTTCTGAGAAAGACATTTCCCTTCATAATACCTAAATTCTGACTTGTCAATAAAGTATTTGTTCAGTTCACAAGCTTAAGTTATCTGTTGTGTTCATGTGAACCTCATTCCATTTGAACACCAATGCGCTAGGTGTTGTGTAATCTTAATGTTGTTTATAAGTTTTTTCTCAGTCCAGTTTTCTGATAGAATCTATCAATTTTAAATTGCAGAGATTGTTTTGATTACTCATAATTCATATTTTTTATTAGGAAGACATTTCAACATCCAGTTAATCAGGATCTTTGTGAAGAAAGGAAGGCATTTGAGAGGCCTGTGCCCCCATGGACGGGCACAGGCAGACCTCCTGGCGAGGTGCAGGCACTGGACAGGCCTGTGTGTCTGGAGTGGGCTGAGACTGCATTTCCTGCATTTGTATTATTGAAAAAGTGTCCTCTAGAGTCAAGTGAACTTGTTTAGGACCAGAGGTGTACAGAAACATCTCTTTATCTAATATTCCACGAATGACACTCTGCCACTGCATGGGCGGTGTTTGGTTTGGATGTGAGGTGTTCCCCAAAAGCTCACATGTGACACAATGCAAGGTTTGGAGGAGAAATGACCGGGTCATAACCTTGACCTAATCAGTGAATTAATCCTTGATGGGATTAACTGTGGTGGCTGGAGGTGGGTTGGGTGTGGCTTCGGGTATATATTTTGTATCTGGAGGGTGGACTCTCTCGGCTTTCTGATGATGTGAGCTGCTTCCTCTGCCACGCTCTTCCGCCATGATTCAAGCCCAGAGGAATGGAGCCAGCCTTCTGTGAACTAAGACCTCTGAAACCGTGAGCCCTCAAATAAACTCTTTCTCCTCTATAATTGTGCTGGTTGGGTCCTTTTAATCACTGCAACGAAAAAGCTGACTAAAACATGGTCATATGTGTCTATTTGCGAAAATTGATGTAAATAGAGGGTATGTTATCATGTATCCAAAATTTTGCCTGATGCTGTCAAATTACATTCAAACACAGAGGTGCCCTTGTGCTCGGTCCTCACTTGTCACTCACTACTGGGTGCAGATGGCCAGTCACCTATGCTTGCCACTCTCCTGCAGCCTTTGGACTGGTGTCACTGTGCGTCACCCAGAACTGAACGTGAGACCGCGGAGGTAGTCACTGTCCACCAGCCATGCCTAGGCTCCCGCTTGTGGCTCCTGCCTGGGGAATCTGCCTGCAAAGGCTGGTTAGTCGTCTTCTCAGTGTGGCTTCTGGATTCTCAGGACATGTGTCTCCAGAGCTGGAGAGCCCGGCAGCAGACCCGGCACCCACATAATCCTGCCTCAGAAGTCCTGCAGCATCTCATCCCTGCCCTCCTCTGTCACCCAGGATTAGAAAAGGCCTGTCCACATTCAGGAGATGAAGCCGACACTGGCTGCAGGGAGCAGGGACCAGGTTCTGTGGCCAGCCTCCCAGTCATCCCCTCACATTCAGCAGCATACCGAATCTCTCGCCATCCCGCTGTTGCCCACCAGCCCTTGCTGCTGTCCTTCTGCCTCCTCAGGACTTCAGCTCTCCGCTCTCCCAGCATGGCTCCTGTGGCCGACCTCAACTGTGGCCTCACCATCACCACAGCTCCGCCTCGTGACCTCAGCTCCAGACACTTCCCTGTATTTCGCGTTGGTGGCCCATCAGCCCATCACTCCTACCTTTCCGAGAGGAATGGGTGCGCTAGCAAAATGAGCTCTTCGCTTAGCAAGAATGCAAGGAGTAAGCAAAGTCAATAAAATGTACGGTTATTGATTGCCAGGCAGTTACTCGCTAAAAGCAAATTAAGCAAAAATAATTGGAAACCAAAGTCCCAGTTTATCACAAGGAAAGTGATTAGTGCTTCTGGGTAACGTGGTAAAAAGGCATACTATTTATCTTATTCAGAACCTAGGTTTCTGTCAGATCCAGATGTATACTAAGATGTATGCTACAGTGTGTCTAAAATGTAGGAAAGTACACTACAAGATTTTTAAGAGGACAGTCATAGTTTTTAATCTTTATGCTGGAATCATAAGTCAAAATTTGAAGTAAATACAAGGAGAAATAGATACAATGTTTAATGTACATTTCTGTCAGAAATCAATGTGTCAGGTAGACCAAGAATAATAATAAAGAAAAATGACATTTGAACAAGTCAGTGGTCAAGTTTGCTTTAAGAGAAAATGTCTTATTTTATTTTTGAAACAGTAAACAGTTCATAACATTAGATTCCGAAGTCAATCTCAAAATAATGAGAAGCCAAGTTGCTCAAATCCTATGAGCCATATTTTCTGCTTATAATAAAATTAATTATAAATCAACAAAAAAGGAATAAAAAGCAAAAATCCTTCTACTTAGAAATTAACTGTTCTAGAATATTCATTGAGGAAATAAAAATCAGAACTCTTTAAAAACATTGGTAGGCGGGAGTGTGCTGGGCTTGGTGGAGTCCGGGAAGTAGTGTCTGTGTGCACTTTGGTGACCGCTGCCCTGGCAGACTGTCTGAAGTCTTGGGCTGCTAAGTCGTGGTTAATCCCATCCATTTGGCCATTCAGCCCCCGTCCCGTGGCAGACCAGTCCTGTGTGCCGCCCGGTGCCGCTTGCTGGAGCCAGACGGCAGGAGACCACTGACCACCACTGTCCCACCCAACTCAAGTGGCTGCCATGGAATCAAAGGAACAACACCTCTGGGCCTTCAGACTTCTGTTTTTGCTCTTTTGGGATCCAGATGTTTAAGGATCAAGACAGTCAAAAGCAGCCATGTACCAGAGGAGTTTGTGAAACTACCAATGTGGTCAGGAAAATAGGCTCTGAGATGTGGAGCTGTTCCTCCAGGCTGGTCACCAACACAGAGGCACTGTTCACCACACAAAAAGAAAAAGATTGAAGAAGTAGATGGTCTCATTTCCAGAGGTGCATTTTAAGATTCAGATGTCTTTCAACAAAATGTCACAAGGTGCACACACAGAAAACTACGGTGCATGCAAAGGAAGAAAATCATGGGACTCGAGTTGTCCCTGAAGAAACCCAGACATCGGAGTTACTAGGAAAGACTTCTTAAAGCAGTAATTTTCAAGATGCTCACAGAGCTAGAGAAAGGCATGGACAAAGTCCATTAAACAATTCGCAGCAAAATGAGACTCAGTAGATACAAATTATAAAAAGGAACTAAAATATTCTGGAACTGAAAAGTACAATAACTGAAATGAAAAATTCCTTAGAGGAGTTCAAAAACAGATTTGAGTAGGCAGAGGGAAAAGATCTACAAACTTGAAGACAGAAGGTTACCAAGCTTAGAAAAATTCAAGAATGAAGAATGAGCAGCTTAAGGAACCTCAGCAAGCAAACCTACATACACATTGTGGGACTCTCGAAGGGAGAGTGAGGAAGAGGCAGAAAAGAGACTTAAATACACATTTCTTTAAAAAATTTTTTTGATAAAAGACAAATCTACAAATAAAAGGATTTGGAAAGAGATCGACACTGAGGCACATTGTATTCCAACCGTCAAGGACCAAAGACAAAGAGAATCTTGACTGCATCAAGTGAGCAGTCACTTATTACAAGGGACCCTCAACAGGATCATCTCTGATTTCTGGTCGGATACCCTGGAGGATAGAAGCCTTTGGCTGATACATTCACAGTGCTGAGCGAAGAGTTGAAAACTGAGAAGTCTCTATTCAGCAAAACTCAAAGTGAAGAGGTTAAAATATCCCAAATAAACAAACTAAGGATTCATTCCTACTAGGCTTGCTCAAGAAATGCTAAAGAAGGTACATCAAGTTGAAACTAAAGGACACTAGATAGTAACTGAAAGCCACATGAAGAAATAAAGACTCATAAACAAATGTATGGGCAATTATTAAAAGCTATCTTTATTGTAATTTTGGTTTGTAACTTTGCTTTTTCTACATGATTCCAAATGCATAAGAACCATTTATCTACATTATTCAGCTCAATATATAAAGATAGAATTTTTGGTATCAATAACAGGGAAGGGGGACAGAGAACTATATACAGACAGACTCCGGAAGCTACTGAAGTTGATATAAATTCAAATTACATTTTTACAAGTTTAGGATGTTAGATGTAGTTCCCACAGTAACCACACAAAATAGCTACAGAATATTTACAGAAAGAGGGCTGGGGTTGTAGCTCAGAGGTAGGGTACTTGCCTAGCAAGTGGGAGGCACCAGATTCAATTCTCCACACCATATGGTAATAAATAAAGGAAGGTCCGTGAACAATTACAAAAATTTTTAAAAGACTATATACAGGAAGAAATGAGAAGGAAACATTTTTGTTACCATATACAGACACAAAAAACCCAACTCAATAAAAAAGTAGGCAACAGTGGAGGATCTGAGGGTAGACCACATGGTAGATCACGAGGATAGACCACATGTTAGATCACGAGGATAGACCACATGGTAGATCACGAGGATAGACCACATGGTAGATCACAAAACAAGTTCAGTAGATTTAAAAGGTATCATCCTATCACAATGGGATGAGGCCAAAAATCAATAGCAAGGGAAAGAAAAACTTACAAATACGTGAAAATTAACACACTCCTGAACAACCTATGGATTGAAGAAAGATCCCAAGGAAAACTTAGAAAATGGAGACAAATGAAAATATGACAAAATGTGCGAACTGCAATGAAAACAGTGCTCAGGGTAAATTCATAGCCACATGACTACAGGGGGAAAGAAAAGCATCATCATTTCAATTTATACAGAAAAGGCATTTGATGAGATCCAACACCTTTTTAATAAATCTAAAAAGGAAATCAGAAAAGTAGGAATACAGAGAATTCCTGAGCATAGCAAAGAGCATTTTTAGAAAAGCCTATGACTGGGCTGGGGATATAGCTCAGTTGGTAGAGTGCCTGCCTTGCAAGCACAAGGCCCTGGGTTCAAATCCCCAGCACCGCAAAAAAAAAAAAAAAAAAAAAAAAAAAGCCTACAACTAACATGCTGAATGGTGAAAGAAAAAAGCTTCCTGTAAGGCATGAGCACGACAGGATCCCTGCTTCCCCACTGCCGGAGCACACTGCACTCAGGTCCTAGCAGAGCAAGGGGCAAGAAAAGACAAGTGTCCAGATGAGGAGAGGAGCAACGATGCCGTGATCCCATGTGTAGAAACGCAGAAGGATCCACAAGAAATCTAGGTCTGATGAAAGAATCCAGCTGTCCAGAACACAAGATCAGGAAGCGAGGGCACCGGCCTGGAGCCTTTGGAAGAGGACATTAAGAGAGCAGTTCGATTACAGCACAACTCAAAGAAGCACATACGCAGTGAAAAATCCAACCAGAGTTAGAAGACACGTGTCTAAGACCACGCCACACTGCTGAAGGAAGTAAATGGAAGAGGCCGGTGTTCTCGCATAGGGAGACTTGACTTTAAGACCAGAGACACCCACAGATGCACACAACCCCATCCAGATTCCAGCTGCCTCCGCTCAGAGATAGAAAAACCAGTCCTTACATTCCTGAGAAATGATAAGGAAACTGTTGTGGGGTGCAACTGAAGGACAGACCCATCACCACTGACAAGTCCAAATTTGAGAATCCTTATTAGCCGACTGGCTGACTGTCTCACACAACACCCCCAAAATGGCTATTGTTAGAACAGCTCCGACCATAGGGTTGCAGGGGTTTTTATACCATAAGTCAGTACATTAATCATTAGTGTCTGTTGCTATGATTTAAAATTACAAACTAACTTCATGAGATCTGAAATCATTAGCAGAGGGGGAAGTGGGTCAAAACGACCTCACTTAGGTACAAATTAAAGAATGGTTGCTAACATCTAGACAGTCACCGTGAACATGGTACATTGCTTAGGAAAATAGCAATCAAAAAGAACAATTTTTCATATGAAAATTGTCATTTTGTATTGCCAAACATGTCATGCTAAGCAACTGTTGTTGGGTACAGAGAGCGGGGTGTTCCCATGGGAGATGCTAAGCAATTGTTGATGGGTAGAGAGGCAGGGTGTTCCCATGGGAGAAGCATTTCCTACATAACATGGAGTCTCAGGGTAAAATGGAGTCTGTTTAGTCATTGCCCATGTAGCCTGACCTGTAACATTTCCATGGAGTCAGATATGTCAGCCCATCACAGAGACTTAGTGGCCAAAATAGTCTTAGAATCGTAAGACTCGAACTTCCTGCAGAGGTGCAGTGATTAGGTAGTATGGCATCAGCATAAGGCAGACAGAACCACAGAATAGAGAGCTCAGAAGTGAGGCCTCATGGTAACCGCACACCAACTGATTCATAACAAAGGCACCAAGACAATCTGCTGGGGGAAGGACAGTCTGCAGTAAGTGGTCTTGGGAAAACTGAATGCCCACATATGTAAAAACCACCTCCCAGTGGACCCAAGAGCTAGAACCATGAAGCTCTTGTAGGAAGACATTGAAGAAAACTTGGCAGTGTGGGATCTGGCAGTGACCTCAAGTGTTGGCACCAGGAACAACACAGGAAAACAGATAAATTGGAGTTTGCCAAAATTAACAGTTCTGTGCATTGGAGGTTTCTAGCAAGAAAGTGAAAAGATGATGAGTGCAAGAAAGTCTTCACACAGCATAGGCTTGATGTGGGACTAATGACCAGAGTAGGTAGGAGTGCCAACAACCCACGAGAACAACTCAGTTCAAAAGTAGGCAGTGGCGCATGCTTGTAATCCCAGCGGCTTGGGAGGTTGAGGCAGGAGGATGGCAAGTTCAAGGCCAGCCTCAGCGACTTAGCCAGACCCTGTCTTGGTCTCAGTGACCATGAGCTGGCAGCCAGTCCCATGTTACACAGGCTCCCAGTGTGAGCAGAGGCCCCCGGGCGGGGAGGGCGGCCTCCTGTGGCTGAGGGTGGTCTGTGGGCGGCATAGGCATGCAGGAGGTGGACCGGGACTGCCGCCCCTCTCACACCTCTGGCCCTGTGTGAGCGCACCCAGGCCACAGCTGCCCTGCGCTGCCCACAAGACCTGTAGGCCCCAGGCCTGTCACCCCGCTGCACTGAGTCCAGGTGTGCAGTGTGTGGCCCTCTGCTTGTCCAGAGTCGGTGTCTACAGCCCAGGCTGGGTGACCAGGCCTCGAGTCCCACCTGGGTCCTGCCTCTCCCGTGGGGTCCCAGTGGGTGGGTGCAACATGCCCCCAGGCGGTGCGTGTCACTTGTTAATGAGGCGTCCCCAGCGGCTCTTGGAGAAGGGTGCTGGATAAGAACGCCGTCTCCATGCCCTTCCCTCAGGACGAGGGCACGAGGACAGGCAGAGAGGCAGGAGAACACAGCTCATCATGCTCCTGGCCCTTCCTGTCACGTCTGAAAAGCCGTCACAGTGTCCCCTGCACAGAGGCTCCAGTGAGAGGCTAGGTGTGACAATTCAGTGCTGACTGCCCTCTACCCACAGCCAGGGACTCAGTTGCCCCTTGACCCCTCGATGCAGAAATGAATAAAGCAGCCTTCATGCCAGGAGCGCAGTGACAGAGAGCCACACCAGGGGCCCAGCCGAGGGCTGCAGGGCCAGTTCTGCATGCACAGCTCTGGGGCCCAGCCTCCTGAACCCTGGTCAGCCACAGAGAACCTGGCCCTCCATAACCCAGGGAGCTGCTGCTGCTGTTGACAGGTGCCCCTGGACAGGGGTTAGCGTCCTTCCAGGTCCCTGCCCTCCTTTCCTCCCACAAGGAAGGCCCTGGCTGGGTGAGGGGTGAAGACGGGCAGTGGTCCCAGCTCCTTGCTGCCTTAGGCCTTGTCTTCTGGTGGTGGGGTCACCCCCTTTACCTTGCCAAGGTCGTCCAAGGCCCATCTTCGGCATGTGTGTCACCAGCACAGCTGTGCTGGGAACACGACCCGTTCAGGCCGCGTGGCAGGCTCAGCTCTGGGAGCCCCCCACTGGGAAGGGAAGGGGCATGGTGCTTCCCATGAGCTCGGAGGCTGCAAAGGAACTCGGGACCCTGAGGTGAGTCACCCAGATCACCCGCCCGGGCTCGTGGTGAGAGGAAGGCAGGCATCAGAGAGCAGCAGGTGTGCAGTGCTGCTGCCTCAGCCAAGGACGGCAGCCTCAAGCTGGGGAGACGGGCGCCCTGCCGGGGGCCTTGCTCTCAGTCTGACCCTCCGTACGGTGATATGCCTGTGCTGCTCTCCGCCACCAGGTTGGTAGTGACTTGCTACCACAGCCCGGGAGAAACCCCGTTCCTTCCGTGAGGTGCAGGGATTCTGGGTGCAGAAGAGATCCGCTGCGGACCACGCCTCACCTGCCACCCCTAGTGAACTGCCGCCCTGCCTCAGACCCAGTTACGTGCCTCGTGTCTGCAGGGGGACTCCCTCCTCCTCTCAGACGCAGCCCTCGCCAGACAGCCAGCGAGGGCAGGAGGCCTGGCCGGTCCCCACAGGCCACAGAACACCACAGCCAGACCTGGGACTGGGTGGCTGCCACCAAAGGGAGCCGTCCAGGAGCTCTCCCTCCTGCCACAAGTTGAGAGTCCACTCTATCCACTCGGTGCAGTGCTGGCGGGGTTCCGAGACACCGGTTGGCCTGTGCTTTGGGGCATGACTGAGACCCATTTCCTCACTCCGGATCGAAGTGACCAGGGCTGAGTAACCTGAGCATTTCCACTCTGCGGCCTGACCAGGTGGTGGAAGCTTCCATAGAAACCGTGCTGAACTCCAGAGGGGAGCACAGCTGGAGAGCAGGAAGGGGAGCCACGTGTGGTGAGGACAAGGACAGAGCCCTGCAGGGTGGCGGGCGTGGCGTCAGGACAGGCGCAGGCAGCAGGTGGCTCTGGACAGGCACGGCTGTTGGCTCACATGCACACACAACCCCAGGCCAGCCTGCCCACACAGCCACTCACGGCCACCCTCGTGAACGCCAGAGAAGGCTTGGCAGCATGGCCTGGTGGTGAGGGGCCGCGGGCTGGGGAGCAGATGACAAAGGCCACAGCAGCGGGGTTCCGCCAGGCAGAGGCCACGCGGATCGGCAGCCTTCCACCCAGAGCTTCCAGCGGAGAGCAAACTCCAGTGGAGCCCAGGACATGGACTCACCCGTCACCGCGCATGTGAAACTGCGTCTCTGTGTAGTGGACCCGAGGACCCCCACTCTGCTCACCATGAGTATGACCACCCCCCGTTCCCTCAGCCCAGCGAGCCCAGCGAGCCCAGCGTCACCTCGAGGCGCCTCAGGGCTGTGACCACCCCCCGTTCCCTCAGCCCAGTGAGCCAGTGTCACCTCGAGGCGCCTCAGGGCTGTGACCACCCCCTGTTCCCTCAGCCCAGCGAGCCCAGCGTCACCTCAAGGCGCCTCAGGGCTGTGACCACCCCCTGTTCCCTCTGCCCAGCGAGCCAGTGTCACCTCGAGGCGCCTCAGGGCTGTGATCACCCCCTGTTCCCTCAGCCCAGCGAGCCCAGCGTCACCTCGAGGCGCCTCAGGGCTGTGACCACCCCCTGTTCCTTCAGCTCAGCGAGCCCAGCGTCACCTCGAGGCGCCTCAGGGCTGTGACCACCCCCTGTTCCCTCAGCCCAGCGAGCCAGCGTCACCTCGAGGCGCCTCAGGGCTGTGACCACCCCCTGTTCCCTCAGCCCAGCGAGCCCAGCGTCACCTCGAGGCGCCTCAGGGCTGTGACCACCCCCGTTCCCTCAGCCCAGCGAGCCCAGCGTCACCTCGAGGCGCCTCAGGGCTGTGACCACCCCCTGTTCCCTCTGCCCAGCGAGCCAGCGTCACCTCGAGGCGCCTCAGGGCTGTGACCACCCCCTGTTCCTTCAGCTCAGCGAGCCCAGCGTCACCTCGAGGCGCCTCAGGGCTGTGACCACCCCCTGTTCCTTCAGCCCAGCGAGCCCAGCGTCACCTCGAGGCGCCTCAGGGCTGTGACCACCCCCTGTTCCTTCAGCTCAGCGAGCCCAGCGTCACCTCGAGGCGCCTCAGAGCTGTGACCACCCCGTTCCCTCAGCCCAGCGAGCCCAGCGTCACCTCGAGGTGCCTCAGGGCTGTGACCACCCCCTGTTCCCTCTGCCCAGCGAGCCAGCGTCACCTCGAGGCGCCTCAGGGCTGTGACCACCCCCTGTTCCCTCAGCCCAGTGAGCCAGCGTCACCTCGAGGCGCCTCAGGGCTGTGACCACCCCCTGTTCCTTCAGCTCAGCGAGCCCAGCGTCACCTCGAGGCGCCTCAGGGCTGTGACCACCCCGTTCCCTCAGCCCAGCGAGCCCAGCGTCACCTCGAGGCGCCTCAGGGCTGTGACCACCCCCTGTTCCCTCTGCCCAGCGAGCCAGCGTCACCTCGAGGCGCCTCAGGGCTGTGACCACCCCCTGTTCCCTCTGCCCAGCGAGCCAGCGTCACCTCGAGGCGCCTCAGGGCTGTGACCACCCCCTGTTCCTTCAGCTCAGCGAGCCCAGCGTCACCTCGAGGCGCCTCAGGGCTGTGACCACCCCGTTCCCTCAGCCCAGCGAGCCCAGCGTCACCTCGAGGCGCCTCAGGGCTGTGACCACCCCCTGTTCCCTCTGCCCAGCGAGCCAGCGTCACCTCGAGGCGCCTCAGGGCTGTGACCACCCCCTGTTCCCTCTGCCCAGCGAGCCAGCGTCACCTCGAGGCGCCTCAGGGCTGTGACCACCCCCTGTTCCTTCAGCTCAGCGAGCCCAGCGTCACCTCGAGGCGCCTCAGGGCTGTGACCACCCCCTGTTCCTTCAGCCCAGCGAGCCCAGCGTCACCTGGAGGCGCCTCAGGGCTGTGACCACCCCCTGTTCCCTCAGCCCAGCGAGCCCAGCGTCACCTCGAGGCGCCTCAGGGCTGTGACCACCCCCTGTTCCCTCAGCCCAGCGAGCCCAGCGTCACCTCGAGGCGCCTCAGGGCTGTGACCACCCCCTGTTCCTTCAGCTCATCGAGCCCAGCGTCACCTCGAGGCGCCTCAGGGCTGTGACCACCCCGCTCCCTCAGCCCAGCGAGCCCAGCGTCACCTCGAGGCGCCTCAGGGCTGTGACCACCCCCTGTTCCCTCTGCCCAGCGAGCCAGCGTCACCTCGAGGTGCCTCAGGGCTGTGACCACCCCCTGTTCCCTCTGCCCAGCGAGCCCAGCGTCACCTCGAGGCACCTCAGGGCTGTGACCACCCCGCTCCTGTTCCTTCAGCCCAGCGAGCCCAGCGTCACCTCGAGGCGCCTCAGGGCTGTGACCACCCCCTGTTCCCTCTGCCCAGCGAGCCAGCGTCACCTCGAGGTGCCTCAGGGCTGTGACCACCCCCTGTTCCCTCTGCCCAGCGAGCCCAGCGTCACCTCGTGGCACCTCAGGGCTGTGACCACTCCCTGTTCCCTCAGCTCAGCGAGCCCAGCGTCACCTCGAGGCGCCTCAGGGCTGTGACCACCCCCTGTTCCCTCAGCCCAGCGAGCCCAGCGTCACCTCGAGGCGCCTCAGGGCTGTGACCACCCCGCTCCCTCAGCCCAGCGAGCCCAGCGTCACCTCGAGGCACCTCAGGGCTGTGACCACCCCCTGTTCCCTCAGCCCAGCGAGCCCAGCGTCACCTCGAGGCACCTCAGGGCTGTGACCACCCCGCTCCCTCAGCCCAGCGAGCCCAGCGTCACCTCGAGGCACCTCAGGGCTGTGACTACCCTCTGTTCCCTCAGCCCAGCGAGCCCAGCGTCACCTGGAGGCACCTCAGGGCTGTGACCACCCCGCTCCCTCAGCCCAGCGAGCCCAGCGTCACCTCGAGGCGCCTCAGGGCTGTGACCACCCCGCTCCCTCAGCCCAGCGAGCCCAGCGTCACCTCGAGGCACCTCAGGGCTGTGACCACCCCGCTCCCTCAGCCCAGCGAGCCCAGCGTCACCTCGAGGCGCCTCAGGGCTGTGACCACCCCGCTCCCTCAGCCCAGCGAGCCCAGCGTCACCTCGAGGCGCCTCAGGGCTGTGACCACCCCGCTCCCTCAGCCCAGCGAGCCCAGCGTCACCTCGAGGCACCTCAGGGCTGTGACCACCCCCTGTTCCTTCAGCTCAGCGAGCCCAGCGTCACCTCGAGGCACCTCAGGGCTGTGACCACCCCGCTCCCTCAGCCCAGCGAGCCCAGCATCACCTCGAGGCACCTCAGGGCTGTGACCACCCCCTGTTCCCTCTGCCCAGCGAGCCCAGCGTCACCTCGAGGCGCCTCAGGGCTGTGACCACCCCCTGTTCCTTCAGCTCAGCGAGCCCAGCGTCACCTCGAGGCACCTCAGGGCTGTGACCACCCCGCTCCCTCAGCCCAGCGAGCCCAGCATCACCTCGAGGCGCCTCAGGGCTGTGACCACCCCCTGTTCCCTCTGCCCAGCGAGCCCAGCGTCACCTCGTGGCACCTCAGGGCTGTGACCACCCCCTGTTCCTTCAGGTCAGCGAGCCCAGCGTCACCTCGAGGCGCCTCAGGGCTGTGACCACCCCCTGTTCCCTCAGCTCAGCGAGCCCAGTGTCACCTCGAGGCGCCTCAGGGCTGTGACCACCCCGCTCCCTCAGCCCAGCGAGCCCAGCGTCACCTCGAGGCACCTCAGGGCTGTGACCACCCCCTGTTCCCTCTGCCCAGCGAGCCCAGCGTCACCTCGTGGCACCTCAGGGCTGTGACCACCCCCTGTTCCTTCAGGTCAGCGAGCCCAGCGTCACCTCGAGGCGCCTCAGGGCTGTGACCACCCCCTGTTCCCTCAGCTCAGCGAGCCCAGTGTCACCTCGAGGCGCCTCAGGGCTGTGACCACCCCGCTCCTGTTCCTTCAGCTCAGCGAGCCCAGCGTCACCTCGAGGCGCCTCAGGGCTGTGACCACCCCCTGTTCCCTCAGCCCAGCGAGCCAGTGTCACCTCGTGGCACCTCAGGGCTGTGACCACCCCCTGTTCCCTCAGCCCAGCGAGCCCAGCGTCACCTCGAGGCACCTCAGGGCTGTGACCACCCCCTGTTCCCTCAGCCCAGCGAGCCCAGCGTCACCTCAAGGCGCCTCAGGGCTGTGACCACTCCGTTCCCTCAGCCCAGCGAGCCCAGCGTCACCTCGAGGCTCCTCAGGGCTGTGACCACCCCATTCCCTCAGCCCAGCGAGCCAGCGTCACCTCGAGGCGCCTCAGGGCTGTGACCACCCCCTGTTCCCTCAGCCCAGCGAGCCCAGCGTCACCTCGAGGCGCCTCAGGGCTGTGACCACCCCCTGTTCCCTCAGCCCAGCGAGCCCAGCGTCACCTCGAGGCGCCTCAGGGCTGTGACCACCCCCCTGTTCCCTCAGCCCAGCGAGCCAGCGTCACCTCGAGGCGCCTCAGGGCTGTGACCACCCCCTGTTCCCTCAGCCCAGCGAGCCCAGCGTCACCTGGAGGCGCCTCAGGGCTGTGACCACCCCCTGTTCCCTCAGCCCAGCGAGCCAGCGTCACCTCGAGGCGCCTCAGGGCTGTGACCACCCCCTGTTCCCTCAGCCCAGCGAGCCCAGCGTCACCTGGAGGCGCCTCAGGGCTGTGACCACCCCATTCCCTCAGCCCAGCGAGCCCAGCGTCACCTCGAGGCGCCTCAGGGCTGTGACCACCCCCTGTTCCCTCAGCCCAGCGAGCCCAGCGTCACCTGGAGGCGCCTCGGGGCTGTGACCACCCCATTCCCTCAGCCCAGCGAGCCCAGCGTCACCTCGAGGCGCCTCAGGGCTGTGACCACCCCCTGTTCCCTCAGCCCAGCGAGCCCAGCGTCACCTGGAGGCGCCTCAGGGCTGTGACCACCCCATTCCCTCAGCCCAGCGAGCCCAGCGTCACCTCGAGGCGCCTCAGGGCTGTGACCACCCCCTGTTCCCTCAGCCCAGCGAGCCCAGCGTCACCTGGAGGCGCCTCGGGGCTGTGACCACCCCGCTCCCTCCCTTCCGTGGAGCCTGCAGAGCCTGAGGTACCTCAGTGTGTTCTGACCACCTCCTGCCCGCCAGCCCAGCGGTGGCTTGGGATGCTCCCTCCCTGTGACCTGGTCGCAGGATTTGCGACCTCCTGCTCTGGGCTTGCGCACTCAGGTCTGGATGGAAGCAGCAGATCCTCGAGCTGATGGCGGCATTCCCAGGCAGGTCTGCCGCCAGAAGCACCCCCGTAGTTGAGAGGCTCCCTGCCCTCAGCTGCCTTGCGGGCTGGCGGAAGCTGCCTGGGAGGCATGGTGGGTGCGGCCTGCTCCCAGGTGAGCAGTGCGGGGAGCGCTGGTGGAGCACTGGCCTCCTGTGGCGTGGCGTGGCGAGTGGCCTCCGTCCAGGCAGGCAGGAACCCGGCAGTGAGCGGTTCATGTGGCTGACCCTGGGCTTATCGAGCTGTCCCTCTATCCAAGATGGAGACGTCTTCCTAGCAGCCTGAAGGGCCTGCGCTACTGCCCTGGAACTCTCCTCCCGGTGCTGCCCGGCCAGCCCCCCACAGCCTCCATTCGAGCCTCGCCCTGGAACGGCCGCCTCTGCGCTGCCCTCTGCCCCGCCCTCCGCCTTCCTGTCACTGGGGCCCGTCCCAAGTCAGCGTGGGGTTCGCCGAGCCTGCCAGTCTTCTCAAAGAATCAGCTGTGCTCTTCGCCAGGCGTCTCTGCGCCTTGCCTTTTAACTCCCGACATCTGTGGTGCTCGCGTCGCCCGTTCTGCCAAGCGTTCTCGTGGCCTGTCACGCTCTTCAGCACCGGCCTTCAGAACCGCTGCCTCCCACTGGGCAATGCCCATCTCTCAGTGCTGGGATTGGAAGGCGACGTTTCTGAACATTCCCTCTGGACAGTTCACTCAGGTGCCGCCCCCTGGGATGTTCCTGTGTGTTTCTGGGGCGCTGCAGCCAATTAAGCATAGTCCCAGCTGTCTCTGGATGTTCCCCATGGTCAGGGAGCTGCGACCCTGGTCCCTGTGGCTTTGGGCTTGTCTGGGGGTGACGAAGGGGGAAGGGGGGGGAAGGGTGTTCCACACAAACTCAAGTTGGGAGAAGACACAACTGTGTACCAACTCATCAAGGCAGAAAGGAGGTAGGAAAGCCCAGGCCCTCCACAGCATCCCACATCCCGAGCACTGTCCCGAGTAGCCCTGTTTGTCAGCTCCGAGGGACTGGAGGTGCCATCAGGAGAGGTCAGCCCCATCCCAGATCCAGTAGCCAGGCATTCACGTACGTAGGAAGTGAGTCGTCCCTCTAGTCACTCGGGTGCTTGGTTGCACCTTACTTGTTATGGAGAAGAGGATATCAGGTAGCTTCTTCTAATAACAGACTGGCAGGTGGATTTCTTTTGCATTCGATCTAGTGGCGGAATTCAGAAGGCCTCTCCAATCCCAAGGGCAGAGCCCGTCGCAGGACTGGGATTCATCCAGCTGAGCAAGAACCTGAAGGTGAAGTTCCTGCAGCCGGGCAGGAGCCAGGGAGGCCCGCCTGGGGTCCCCGAGTCAGAGGGCGCTTGCTGCTGGGTTTCAGTGAGTGGTGAACTGACAGGGCTTTGCGTTAGGCAGAGTTCAGTCAAGGGCACAAGCAGGGCCTCAGGACAGACCAGGGACAGAATGAGGGCCCAGGGGCCCGCCCACTGAGGACAGATTAGGCCCAGGGACACTGCAGAAGGAACCCAGCGCCGGTGTGAGCACCTCTCCTGTGGCAGTGGATCCCAGTTCCGAGCCCACTCCCAGCCCTCCACCCCAGCCCAGGCAGACACAGCCAGGCCCTTTGCCCAGGAACTGCAGGCGCTCTCTGACCATCGATGGGGAGGTGTGGAGGGTGCAGGGCTGCTCGCTAAGGGCCCCAGTGAGGCAGCTCTGTGAGAGAGCCTGCGGTCACTGGTGCCCTCACGGAGATCCCTGGGCCGTGCCCATGCTGCCGACATCCCACGTCCCCACTTCCAGGGCCAGTCAAACGTGCAGAGCACCTGCAGCTCTGGTGCCGAGGGCACTGGGTCCCACCAGCTGGAGGCCTTGCCCACCAGCACCCAGTCTCTGCCACTGCATCCTCAAAATGCTTAGTGGAAACCTGGCTCTCCCTTGGCTCCATGAAGGGAACTCTGGCTTCTGATGTAAAAAGCCACAGAGAGCAGTGGCCTGGGAAGCCGCCAGGCATAGGGCTGCTGCCGAGGGTCTGGGGCCCCGTGGAGTTGGATCAGAGCTTCACTGGGGTGTCAGTGATGGGTGCCCAGCAGCCCCCGCGCCCTCAGGCCCCCGCCGATCTCCATGCTCTTCAACAATGCCGCCCCGGTGGGAGGGGAGAGAAGGAAATGTCAGGTTATGTCCCAGGCCACCTCCCACCCACCCGCCATCTGTGCCCATGTCAGGCTCACGGGAACATATGCCGCCTGTTGCTCACTGACCATCTGTTCACAGGGCTATGAAGTGTGCCCGTTACCCTGGAGACAAGGCCCTTGATTGGCTGCTGCTCTGCAAACATTTACTGCTCAGGTTTCACTTTTATCTGTGCTCTGGAATGGGCCTGGGGCAGGCAGGGGTGGGCTTGGGAGGGCTGCTGGGGGCTGGGATGTGGGGAGTGCTTCTCCACATTCTCCGTCCTCAGGACTCCTGCCTGGCTCCTTCCGCACCCCACCCTGCCACTCTGCCCCCACCCCAGCAGGTAGAGTGGGAGCAGCCCATGAATCTGAGAGCAGGGTGCTGGCCTGTCCCCAGGGGTCCCACTCCAAGACCACAGACTGGCATCTGAGCATAGTCGTGCTGTGCGTCCCGCCCCATGGTGGGACATCTGGCCACCCCGTGCTGGTTGGAGCTGGGTCTGGGAGTGAATAGGCTTTTACTAGCTGCCAGGAAGCACCCATGCTCATTCCTGCAGATAGAGGGTGGCACTGCACTGCTGTGGCTGCAAAGGACTCTGGAGCTTGGTGGAAGAAGCAGCCGACCTGTCCAGGCAAACTGCCTCCTGGCTGCCCGGACCCTGCATAGCGCCCAGACCTTGACCCAGGACCAGGGTCACACTGAACCTTTGTCTTTCCTCTGTCAGAGTGGGAACTGGGTATCACAAAATCTAGATCGAGGACACATCTGCCCTTCCGCAGTCGGCAGCCATGGGGGACCCTCCTCTGTGCCTAGGCTCAGCGTGGCTCTGCCCCGCAGGCACCCCAGGCCTCTTGGGGTTCATCACAGACAAGTGTGTTCACATCCCCCAGGAAGAAAGGCCCAGGCCACCCTGCTGTGGCAGCTGTGGCTGACACCTGGCCTCTGCTCACTGGGCCCAGGGCCAAGGCCAGGCTTTGCTCGTCTCCCTGGGCATCCTGGGCCCGGGTGCTGGCAGAGTCATGGAGTGACAGGGAACATGGGCATTTCCATATGTCATAGGGAGCCCACTGGGAAAAGGACAGTTCGCCCAACCTCCTGCCCAGGCTGCCCTTGCCCTCTCTGCTCCTGGTGGTCCCGGTCCCAGGATCCTGCTGGGTCTGCTTTAAACGTCCCTCTGGGGCAGGAGAAAGTGCCTTGTCCTCAGTGCTGGGCCTAGGCCACCCCGCCGTCTTCCCAGTGTGCTCTGTTTGATGGACTCTGCAGACCGCCCCTCTGCCCTCCCCTGCCTGGGTCCTCCGGGCTGGGCGATGTGACTTTGGTGAACTGAGGGTCCTCAAGGCCTCAAGGGGGAACCCCTCCAAGCTGGCCCGTCCCCTGGGAGCTGCAAACTCTGGACTCGCTTCCAGTTAACAGACGGCATGTGCCGGGAGCACCATCTCCTGCTCTTGGGCTTTATTATCACAGATGTCCACGAAAGACCTGGTCCAGCGACCTGACTGGGGGGACGACGTTGACTGACAGAAGGAGGGCTTCCAGAGTTCTTTATGAAGCCAATGTAACATGGCCACCAAAGAGACGCGTGAAAGGAAGTCCCCAGCCATTCTGAAGTCTCAATAGCCGTGTGGGAACCCTGAACGGCAGCTTGGGAAGTGCCCCAGCATGAGGGCCTCGCGAGCAGAGGAGGTGGGGACAGCCGGTGCTGCCACCCAGAGGGCAGCCAGGAAGCCCGGCCTCTGTGCACGTGGAGGAGAAAGTGCTCACTGGTTCGGTGGTGAAGAGGGCAAAGGGACGGGCCTGCAGGATGAGCAGTTGGGACAGGCACAGATGCCAGTGCAGCAGTGGCCAGGGTGGCCAGCTGATCACCAGGGCAGCGGGAACACACCTGCCCAAGCAAACCCCCAGCCAGCCGCCCCTGCACTGGACACCAGAACAGCTGGGAGAAGAGGGGAGAGAAGACCGCCCAAGGCCGAGGGAAGGGGCCTCTGGAGACAGGGAGGAAGGACGCAGGGGACCCAGAGCAGGAGCCTGGCTGCACCTCCAAGGGCCAGCCACCCATGACCCTGGACCACGGGGGCCACATCTGTGTGTGAAGAAGTAAATAGAAGTACACAGGTGAGCCTGGGAGGAAAAGCGCAAGGCAGAGCAGCTGGTTCCACGGGACGGTGAGACAGCTCTGAGGAAGCTGCAGGCTGCCCCGGAGCAGCCCCACCAGACCAGAGCACGTGGCAGTCGCTGGGACTCCCCCACGCGAAGGCCCGCCAGGAGCGTCCCCAGAAACCGTACAGCAGCGCTGAGCCTGACCAGAATCAACTCCAGGACGGAAGACTGAAATCCCAAAATGGGAAATTAACCTGGGTGGGTGGAGGAAAGGAACACAGTGTGCTGGAAAAGCAGACCAGAGCACTTCCTTGTGCTAGACCCAGGAGGGCTGCGCACAGCACAGACCAGGAGCCGCCACATGAGTGTGAGTCCACATAAAACCCTGCTGGGTGGAACAAAGGGACAGGGGCCAGCTGAAAAGACCTCAGAAAGCGGTCAGCTAACATTCCGGTCTGTAGGAAAGACTCCAGCAGGTCTGGGAGGAAAATGAGGGCAGGTCTGGAGATTCCCCAGGGGAGGCTCTGCCTCCTCAAAGGGCCTCCAGGGCCATCCTGAGCGATACAGTGGGCCCAGGGTGGGAAGCCAGCTGCCCTGCCCACTCACTGGGCAGCACAAGTCCCAGCCCTTTGCCAGGCAGGAGAGTGGCAGGTCTGGGGGAGAGAGGCTCCACACTGCCCGGCAGTCCCGCTTCTGTGGTCTCCTCTGCTGGCGGAAGTGTGCCCACAGAGGGGACATGCGCTGGCTGTCCACAAAGGTGTTGCTTTGCAGCCTGGGAGGGAGGGACGGTGGGCACAGGCACGTGTAGGCCAGGAGCTGGCACCGGCCGCCACACAGATGTCCCTGCTCCTGGAGCGCAGGTGCACGCTCGCGGCCGAGCAGAGCAGACAGCACCACAGGCCGGGGGCTCCTCACCTGCCCACCCCTCAGAGGCCTTCCCAGGGGTGTCTCCCTGAGGGCAGGGCAGCACTGGCAGGACAGGTGGAGGGACCAGCGTGGCCAGTGTGTCTCCAGAACCCTCAGCAGTGCGAGGCTGTGTGAGTGGCCTATGCTGTGGCCATCCCATGACTGTCTGACTACAGGCCATCCTGCAGGGGGCCCCATGGACACAAGAGAACCCAGAGAGAGGTGACTGGGGGGAGTTCCTACTCCTGCTTCCAGAACTATGTGCTGGGTACCAGCTGTTCCTTCACTCTGAGGCCCTGGTCACACATGCACCCCTAGCTCCTCCACAAGCCCAAGAAGTAGTACTGACAGCCCCCAGCCAGAGGAGGAAGGCCCTGGGCCTCCAGGGCTTGGCATGAGCCCACAAATGAGAGAACCAGGTAGGGTAGAGGGTCGACCTGTGGTCCCACAGGCTGTCTCTGAGCCCAGGGTGCCCAGCTGCCTGCGTATGGCTGGCTGGCTCTGAATCAGAGGCGTCTCCAGCATGTGCTGTCCACACAGAGTATCCGCCCACCCCATCCTACCCCATCAGAAACAAGAAGCGCTGGAGGGTTCCCAGTGCCCACATCTGACCCTGAGCCTCCCTAGACCTGATCCTGGAGGCTGCAGGCCTGGAGAGAGGAGAGTGCCCAGGAGGGGTGGTGGGTGGGAGAGCAGAAGCCATCTCCTGGGTGGACCACAGCCTCTGCAGAGCCCGATGGGACCAAGGAACAGGAGGGCAGGGTGTTGAGCAGGCAGCTCCTTGGTGAGGCTGAGACACACAGGAACCACACGGGGGTACCTGCCCAGGCCAGTGGCTGCCCACTGGGCCAGGTGAGCTGAGGAACAGCAGCAGCCAGGCGAAGGCCTGGGCAGACAACTGTGGCCTTTCCAATGTGACCCCAGTCAGCCAGCCCACACTGCTGCCACGAAATCCCCGTCACACTGAAGACACCACGAGGAAGAGGATGGGGACCAGCTTACTTGCCCCTTGCACCGGCCTGGGCGGCTGGGGTGCTGGGGTCCACTGCTGTGTCTGGGGCAGAGGCACCAGTGGTCTCTGCTTGGCTCTGGGGTCAGTGCTTCTGGACCCTTGCCTTGTTTCTGCGGACAGGGTCGAAGGGCTGGGCTGGAGGCTGGGCGTGTGCTCTCGGGCCCTGGCCTGCTGCTCCGTGAGATCGGTGCCCTCCTGGCGGTCACTGAGCAGACGCAGACTCAGCAGCAGAAGCTTCCAGAAGGAAGAGGTATCCACTCAAAGTCCCCCTCACCTGTGGTCCCAGCCTCGTGGTCCTGCCGGGGCCCAGCACTTCCCTCACTCTGTCCACTCGGACCTCACCTCTCCTCCTGCTGGACGTGGATGCCATGCAGGGTCCTTGTTCGCACGGAGATTCTGGGAGACCCAGTGGGCAGTGCTGACGAGGTTCTCACGTCTGCATGCGCCTTCCTTCTCCTGTCATCTGACTTTTCTTCCAGCGAGGGCACGAGTTTCCTGATAACCCCTCTTGCCTGAAAGGAAGCCCAAGTGTTTGGTCTACTGCACCTGTTACTGCAGCGCGCCTGCTCTATCCCAAGCATGCTGTTTGGGTGGAGACGGGGCTTCGACTAGACAAGCCCTGGAAGCTCACGCTGTCCAGAGCTGGCAGGCAGGTGCCTAGTGACCAGCGCAAAGCTCCTAACCAGGCTGGGGCAACAGTCTGCTCGTTGGGCCTTTTCTCCCTCCCTCCTTCTCCCTCTCTCTCTCCCTCCCTCCCTCCCCCTCTCTCCCATCCTCCCTGTCTCTTCCTTCCTCCCTTCCTCCCTCCCTATCTCTTCCTTCCTCCCAACCATCCACAGTAGTAGCGTGGCCCTTCACAGTGCAGCTCTCCATCCACTGTGGTAGTGTGGCCCTTCACAGTGCAGCTCTCCATCCACTGTGGTAGTGTGGCCCTTCACAGTGCAGCTCTCCATCCACTGTGGTAGTGTGGCCCTTCACAGTGCAGCTCTCCATCCACTGTGGTAGTGTGGCCCTTCACAGTGCAGTTCCCATCCACTGTGGTAGTGTGGCCCTTCACAGTGCAGCTCTCCATCCACTGTGGTAGTGTGGCCCTTCACAGTGCAGCTCTCCATCCACTGTGGTAGTGTGGCCCTTCACAGTGCAGTTCCCATCCACTGTGGTAGTGTGGCCCTTCACAGTGCAGCTCTCCATCCACTGTGGTAGTGTGGCCCTTCACAGTGCAGCTCTCCATCCACTGTGGTAGTGTGGCCCTTCACAGTGCAGCTCTCCATCCACTGTGGTAGTGTGGCCCTTCACAGTGCAGTTCTCCATCCACTGTAGTTTTGTGACCCCTCATAATGCAGTTCTCCATCCACTCCAGTGGTGTGGCCCTTCATTGTGCTGCTCTCCATTCACTGGATTTACACGGACTGTCATCGTGTCAGTTCTCCTTCCACTGGAGTAGTGTGACCCTTCATAGTGTCACTTTTCCATCCACTTGAGTAGCATGGCCCTTCGTAGTATCAGTTCTCCATCTACTTGAGTAACATGGCCATTCATAATGTCAGTTCTCAGTCCACTGAAGTATTATGGCCCTTCATAGTGTCAGCTCTCCATCCAGTACAGTAGCGTGGTGCTTCATAGTCTCTTCTCTATCAAATCGAGTAGTTTGGCCCCTCATACTGCCAGTTCTCTATCCACTAGAGAATCATCGCTCTTCATAGTGTCACTTCTCCATCCATTTGAGTTGTGTGGTCCATCTTAGGGTCAGTTCTCCATCCACTCTAGTAGTGTGACCCTTCACAGTGTCAGTTCTTCATCTACTTGAGTAACATGGTCATTCATAATGTCAGTTCTCAATCCACTCAAGTAGCATGACACTTCATAGTCAGTTCTGCATCCACTCAAGTAGCATGGCACTTCAGTACCAGTCCTCCATCCACTCAAGAAGTGTGGCCCCTCATATTGCAGTTCTCCATCCACCCGAGTAGTGTGGTCCTTCATAGTTTCAGTTCTTCATCCCCTAGGGTAGTGTGACCCTTCATAGTCAGTTCTCCATCTACTTGAGTAGCTTGGCCCTTCATAGTGCCAGTTCTCAGTCCACTCGAGTAGCATGGCCCTTCATGGTGTTAGTTCTCCATCCACTTGAGTAGTGTGGTCCTTCATAGTGCCATTCTCCATCCACTCAAGTAGCGTGGCCCTCATAGTCCAGCTCTCCATTTACTCAAGTAGCGTGGCGCTTCATAATGCCAGTTCTTAATCCAGTTGAGTAGCAGGACCCTTCATAGTGTCTGTTCTCCATCTACCCGACTAGCATGACCCCTCATCATGCATTTCTCCATCCACTTGAGTAGGGTGGCCCCCTCATAATGCCAGTTCTCCCTCATCTTGCCTTTTCCTGTCCTCAACTTCTTCAGCATGTTATAGTTTTCATTGCAGAAGTCTTCACCTCTTTGGCCAATTTCATTCTTGGGTATCTTTTTATTTATATTTAATTCTATTATGAATGGGATTATTTTTCTAACTTCTTTCTCAGTAAGCTCATTATTGATCTCTAGAAAATCTGATTTTTTATGTTGATTTTGTATGGTACTACTTTGGTGATTTTGCTTGTATGTCCTAATAACTTATTTTGTGGCATTTCTTTTTTGTACTGGGAATTGAACCCAGTGGGGCTCAACTCTGTGCAACATCCCCAGATCTTTTTTACATTTTATTTTGAGACAGGCTCTCATTAAGTTGCTTAGGGCCTTGCTGAGTGGCATAGGCTGGCTTTGAACTCATGATCCCCCTGCCTAAGCCTCCTGAGCTGCTAGAATTACAGGTGTGTGCCAAAGTGCCTGATCTTTGGTGGCATTTTTAGGCTCTTCTAAGTATAGAATCATCTACAAACAAATAGTTCGACTCACTCCTTTCTTACTTGTGTTCCTTTCATTTCATTCTCTTGTCTGGTTCCTATAGCTAAAATCTCAGGTACTACATTGAGCAAGAGGATACCCTTGCCTTGTTCCTGGTTTCAGAGAAAATGCTTTCAGTTCCACATTTGGTGAGATGTTAGCTTGGGTTTACCATGTATAGCCCTTATTGTGCTGAGGTATGATCTTCCTAGAGTAATTTATTAGGGCTTTAATCATGATGAGATGTCAAATTTTATCAAAGGCTTTTTCTGCATCTATTAAGATGACTGGGTAACTTTTATGCTTGGTTTTATTTACATCCTCTGTTATCTCATATGTTGAGCCATCCTTGCATCCTTGGAGTGAAACTAGCTTGATCATGGGTATGACCTTTTTATCAGCTGTTGAATTCGATTTGTGATGATTTTATTGAGAATTTTTGCATTTGTACTTATCAAGGGTATTCGTCTATCATTTTCTTTTCTGGTTGTGTCCCCATCAGGTGTTGGTAGCAGGATAACTCTGGTTTTGTAGGATGAGCCTTTCACCTACTCTTCACCCACCGCCCAAGGTCCACCTGCGATCGTCCACTGGTATCCTGCAGACCGACCACAGATCTCCAGTGGATTGCTAGTTGCCTGCTGTTGCCTGGAAGTCCACTGTCACAGTACCTGCAGGTTTGGTTACACATGGCTGCCACCATTTTGAGACAACAGCCAGGACCTGCAGGACCCCCGGCTGGGCTGACCGCACCCCATCTCCAGGACCCCGGCCAACCACACCCATGCCCCTAGCTGCAGCTCCCCATTTGCCAACACATTTGGAAACCAGAGTGGCCATCTTGGATAATCCTGGAAGCGGTAGTTCCCATCTTTAGGTGGGGCAAATCCCATCCTGAGAGTCTGCTGGAGACTGGAAGCTCATTGTCAGGTACCTCCCATGCATCAGGCTGCTGAAGACTGGGAGGTTTGAATGCTATATGACTGTTAGAGTGTAGATATTTTTTCTTTTTTTTTTCTCCTTTTTGAAAAATATTTTAAGTTTTTATTTCTTTACTTTTCATGCTCTATTTTCCTTTTGTTTACCTGTTTCTTCAGAGTCTCTCCCTTTTCTCATGCTAACAACCAACTTCTTTTGTTTGCTTTTACTCCTTCTATGATCTAGTACTTCTGTATATTCTTTTCTTTTCCCCTTAACAGTTACATCCTACACCCTTCCCCATCCCCTGTCCTCCATCAGAAACTGCAGACCTCATTGCAATCTATTTGTTATACTGTAGATGATAATTGAACGCATCCTCTCTGTTTATTATGACAATATTTTTAATGTCTTCATAGGGACCATTTGGTTTAGGGCTGCATATTGTCTGTACTGGGCACTGCTAATATTGATCTCCTCTTTAAAGAAGAGGTTTTTGGGGTCTGGGGTTGTGACTCAGTGGTAGAGTACTTGCCTCACATGGGTGGGGTACTGGGTTCGATCCTCAGCACCACATAAATAAATAAAATAGAGGTTTTGGAAACCTATAGGGTCACTATAAGCCTATAGGGGGGAAACTGCAATACTCCAGATCTGTACTATATTAGTAGAATCCAGTGACAGGATGGTAGAAGAAATGTCAGAAAAAGAGTTCAGAATATACATAATTAAAATGATTTGTGAAGCAAAGGATGAGATAAGAGAGCAAATGCAGGCAATAAGCAGTTGAAAAAGCAACTGCAGGAAGCAAAAGATCATCTGAACAAAGAGATAGAGATTCTCAAAAAAAAAAAAAAAACAAAAAAAAAAAAAACCAGAAATACTTGAAATGAAGGAAACAATAAACCAAATAAAAATATTTTCAATTGTAGATAGACACAATACCTTTATTTTGTTTATTTAGTTTGTTTTTTAATGTGGTGCTGAGGATCAAACCCAGTGCCTCACACATGCTAGGTAAGCGCACCACCACTGAGTCACAACCCAGCCCCATCATCTTCCTTGATTCAATTATTTTCTTAATTTATCATTTCATATCGTAATCATTTTCTTTCTTGGAATTTGTTGATCTTTTTCAAAAAATCTTTCTTTTGAATACTCTATCTGGCTTTTCATTCACTCTGATATCTTGGGTGTTGTTGTCAGAAAATTATGAACTTTAGGTGTCACTTGGCCTGTTTTTTTTTTTTTTTTTGCCTATTTCTCATGTTTTTGTGCTGAGATGTGTGCATCTGCTGGATGAATATTTCTTCCACTTTTATGTTTGAGACTTCTTAGTAAGCTGTTTTCTCTTGATGATGTGTCTTTGGTGGACCTATTTGTCGTGTAGGGTTGATTCTGGTTGGACTTCATAGTGTAATCTTCTGTGGCTTCTTTGTGATTAGTGGTTTTTGACACATGTGTACTATATCAGAGCCCAAGACTTGCTTTCCTGGTAGGTCTTGCAAGAGTCAGGTCCCTCTGCCAGTCATGATGGCACACACCTGTAATCCCAGTGACTCGGGAGGCTGAGACAAGAGGATTGCAAGTTTGAAGTTAGCCTCAGCGACTTAGTGAGAACCTCAGTAACTTATTAAGACCATGTCTCAAAATATAAAATAAAAAGGATTGGGACTGTAACTCAGTGGTAAAGTGTCCCTGGGTTTAATCCCCAGTGCCAAAAAGGGTGGAGGGGAGAGAGACCCTCCAATGAATCCCACTATGACATATAATTATAATGCACCAACAAAAATGTCAACAATAAAATAACTATCTTATTTGACTAAAAAATAAGAAGGCGTCCCTTGGTAGTTCTGGCAGGTGTGCTGTACATAGCAGCACAGGTGGGGTGCATGCTGTGGCTGCTCTGCGATGCAGCGTGAGCCCGTGGGGCGGGAGCTTTGCACAGGCAGCTGAAGTACCCGGTGACTGATGGCAGTTCTGAGGCTGGCCAGTCCAGTCATGGGAGACCTGAAACAGCCTGAGAGCTTGCCTCTCTCCTTTTCTTCAAGTAGAAGTGTCCTTCAGGGTCCAAGCAGGACTAGGCAGTGGCCAGACTGGACTTAATTCCTCTCAACTGAACTTGGAGGAAGACTTATGTGAGGCCCTGGGCATGATCTCAAGCACCAGAAAAAGAGAAAACAATCATAAAAAAAAAATAAAGACTAAGAGTAGAGAAGTAAAACGGGGAAAATCATAACAGGGAAATAAGGGATAGGGTGATGGAGAAAAAATGAGTCACCAGCTCTCCCTAGCGGCCATGCTTGGGCGCACCTCTCTCCAGGTCTTCTCTGGTGGAACCTGGCAGGTGTGGGGGGCCATGGCTCTGCTTGCTGTGGCTCCTCCAGGTCTCGCCAGTAGGCTGTCAGACAGCTGGAGGGGCTGTGACCACACGCCAGAGGAGAGGCTGCGCCAGGGCTGGGGCCACCCAGCCTCTTGTCTGCCACACTGGAGAAACCCTGGCCTCGCTGGGCAGTCACACTTGCACACTGGAGGCTCTATGGCTGTGCTGAGAGCTGGGCTGGTCCCAGAATGCCTCCAGGGGCAGGGGTAGGACTGAACATCAGGCTCTGTGGGGGAAGGGATGTGGGAGCAGGGTGGCTGGCTGGCACCAGGCCCGGTGCCTTCAGATCCGACCACTGCACCAAGCAACCCTCCACCAGTGTCTTTGTGTCACAGGGGAATGGCTGGCTGCAGCCCCCACTCCCCTCCTGCTGCCACTGGCCCACACGGCATGTGCCTCTGTCAGCCACGCCCCGAGCTGACCCTCTCAAGTGACTGCTGCCAGCCAGTCAGGCTCAGGGTTGTCCACGGGACCCTGAGATGTGATAATGCCAGACTTTCTGACCCCAGAGCAGGTTAGTCTCTAACTACAGGCGCCTTCCAAAGATGGCTCAGAGCCACAGGCAGGGTGCAGACCCCAGCCCCGCTCGTCCGCGCTGTGTCTCCAAGTGCAGCCCGCTGCCCAGGGGGTGGGGCACTTCAGTGCTCTTGCCTGGTACGCTCCCTGGTCTCCGGTCCAGCAGCATTGTCTTCTGTGCTGTCCATTTCCAGGCTGTCCCCAGCCTCACCCTCTGGGGCAGTCGCACCCTATGCTTCGCGTGTATCTGTAGAGGATACAGATACACGCCCCCTGATGCGGTTTCTTCCCTCAAGTTGCCCCTTGGGTTCCTGCCCTCACTCCCCCAGTCTTCCTGATGTTGGAGAGTGAGGCACACCTACGGAGCCAAAGCAACCACAGGGTCCATGACCAGTTTTTTGTGGCCCCACAGGAAAGATTTCATAGCGACTGGTGGGAGTTTGTTAGAAGGGAAGGAGACCCAATAGGGAAGGAAGAGAGTGGGTCCCCCGAGGAGAAGGACAGTGCACCCCTCCTGCCCTCCAGGTGATTGACAGCCCTTCTTACCCTAGAGCACTATGTCTTTTCACCAGATTTTCTCACTTTTTGTTTTTTTATTTTTAACTAAAACAGAGATACCATGCATCTCATGGGGTGCCACGCATTCTTTCTGTACGTGTACACATTACGCAGTGTTTAGTCAGTCAAGTCCATCCTCCTCCTCGGTTAACGCTGCTTAATGGGGAAAACACTCAAACCCTCTCTTCCAGCTTTAAGAAATACGTATGTATAAGCAGTGTGTCATTGTCCTCTAGATCCCCTTCCTGTGCAGTCAAACACCAGAAATTCTTTCTTCCTCCAACTGTAGCTCAGCACCCATTGGCAAACGGCCCTGTCCCTCCCTCCCGCCCTCCGGTTTTATTGTGGGTCCCAGGGAAGTTTCCAGGGAGTCCTGCCAGAGCCACCTCTTGACTTCTGGCCGACAGCAGGTGACAGCAGACTTCCAAGTCCTGGCTGAGCATGGCCTACCCCAGGGAGGGTCTCTACTGTTACAATGGCAGTGTCCGAGATCCAAGGCAACTCCAGGGGCTTTGGCCCATGCTGAGGGGATTTGGTGGAACTCGTTCTTACAGACTGTATGGTTGGGGGCTTGCTTTCAATTGCACTGCCCCTGGAGCCCTGAACCTCTTCTGTGTAAGGTCTCGAAAGTCCCCTCAGGGTAACCCAGGTTCTGTGGCAGGGAGGAGCTTGGCCTCCCTTCCCCTGCAGACTTACGTTGTCTGCTGAGCCTGTAGCACGTCCTGCTGACGTAAACTGGCAGAGTGGCCTTAGCAAGCTGCTTTTTGGAGTGAAGCCTGTCAGCACTGTAGGCCCAGCTCACAGGGGCCTCGCGTGGTCTCCTGCCCCAGCCTCCCGTCTGCCTGCACCTCTCTGCAGCACATGGGGGCTGGGAGTCCTCCTGGGGAGCTCCGAGCTGGCGCTCACCAATGCAACCACCTGCAGCAACCCGGAGCAGGCCTGGCATGCTGGTCACTTCCCTCCGGTGCTGTGGGAGGGCTCCGGCCATCAGTGAGAGGAGCCTGGTCCAGGTGAGGACAGGCCAATCAGGCTGGCCCCTCCCCTCTAGCCCAAAGCTGCCTTTCCAGAGGTGCCCCTGGCTCCGAACCTCTTACCTTCTCTGCAGAGTCAGACCAGCCCGGACTGCTGTCCCTTGCCCTTAGTGATCCCATGAACAGACACTGTCATGGCCTTGGGCCTATTGGTGGGGTGCACAGGACCCCATGGGCTCACCAGTCCACTCAGGGGCCTCAGTTCCATACCCTGTGCCAGATGGGCCAGAGCCTTCCCCACATGCTCCAGCCACAGGGACAGCCAGAAGAGGCCATGCCCCCTTGGTGATGCTCTGAGGGCCTTGCACACAGTCTGTGCTCCACACAGCTCAGCTCACACAGCTGAGGTCACTCAGTGGCTACTGAGGCCGGTGCGTGCTGGACGGTGTGTGAGGAGGCACAGCCTGGATCCAGGCAGAGGTTGAGGGAGAGAGAAAAAGGGGGACGTGGAGCCAGCCCAAGGATGGCAGCTGCCTGCGCGTTGAGGGATAGGGATTCCTCTGCGTGCCCCTCTTCTTTGGTTGCTTGAATTTGCTACAAGCTTGTATGGAGTTTGCAGGCGAAAAGCAAATGCTAGAAAAGTCAAAGAAAGGAAGGAAGTGAATCTGTTCCTGCCTGACCCCACCTATTTAGGCCTCTAGCTCTTGGGAAATGTGATCTTCCTGGGGACCTTCCAGAGAAGAAGGACTTACCCAGGAGAAGCAGGAAGGAATGGCCAGTCAGCTGCAGTGTGCCAGGCAGGGGCAGACAGGCGTGGCCTGGTGGGAGCCCCAGCCTGTGACAGCTCAGCACCGTGGGGCCCAAGGGAACCCTGAACAAGGCCTCTGGCTGCGGCGGGAGGGGGTCCTTGCTCAGGGCAGTCAGGGACCTGCTGTCTCTGGGCACACCCTCAGCCCTGAGTGCTGGCGTGTGCCAGTCTGCTGGGGCTGGGCCCCTCACACTAGAGGTGCTGGTGCCCAGTGATATGAGTGCTGTGTGGAGGAGGGGCTCAGTTCTCCTCAGCCTACCAGGCTCCCCCTGCCCCACACCCAGGTTCTCAGAGCTGAGGCTCCAGTGAGGTGCAGGCAGGCACCCTTTCCTCAGAGTCACCGAGAGGAGGGTCGCCGCAGCCTGGAATGGTCTGGAGCCTGGACCCCAGCTCTGCTCCTCCTTGGTGTCCTTGGCTGGGGACGCCCCAGCGGGGCTGTGGTGTGGATCGACAGCCCCTGGAGGTGCCCACCAGCGCTGGTGCGCAGGAAGGTCACCATGGCGCTGGTCTAGCCCTGGTTCAGCAGGGCCCCATCATAACCCCGAAGTGTGGGACCAAAGACAAATGTCACCTGGTGATAGGTCTTGCTCTTCTTGGCAAGGCCCTCTGGGAACCTGGAGTGCTGGGCCTGAGAGGGCCCCCAGGCCACCACCCCTAGGGGCTTCCATTAGCAGAGACCTGCACCTACCCCCTTGCCCATAGCCAGGCCAACACCACGGCCTTGCCATGTGGCAATTTAGAGATGACTTCATTTGTGTCAACAAACGTTTCCTGAGGGGATCTTGAGATGCACTGGTGAGAGCTGGGGAAGTGGCCGGCAGGCGCTGCAGTGGCATTCAAGCCGTGTCCCTGGACGTCCCAACAGACCTGCCGAGAGCAGGGTCCCCCTCGCTCTGGTGAGAATGTGCAACTGGTAAATCTTGTGATTTCAACTCTGCCTGCTGCTGCTGCTGGCTCTGGCCTTGTGGCCTGAGTGCGCTCATGAGTCAGTTCTAGGCCTTACAGCGGCTGCAGAGCCAGGCAGTGTCCCCTCCTTCATCTTCCTGCAGGAGGTGGAGATGGCTGTCTGCCACGTGGCCTTTCCCCATGGGGCAGCAGCTGCAAGGGTCCATGTGGAGCTTTCCCCGGCAGGCAGGCGCTGGGCCACCGCCCTCCCGCCAGAGCCCAGGCTTACAGGAACTCTTGGGAAGACTCTTACATCATGGACTCTCCCAACAAGGAGTCGCTGGGCTTCCTGCGGGCGGCAGCATCCCTGCCCTCTCCTGGGAGGGAGAACAGGGCCATCGCCACCCACAGCCATGAGCCAGCTCTGTTTGTGTGGGAGAAAGACCGGGTTCCCTCCTCATTAGAGGCCACCTGCCTGAGTCCTCAGCACAAGTGTCGTGGCCACCCCCACGGGGGTCCTTGGAGGACCGTGGCAGCTCCTCCACCTTGCATGTCAATGAACAATCCAGCCAGGCTCTGGAAAGCAGGTTTGCTAGCGGAGACACCAGGCAGGCAGCTCCTGTGTGCCGGCCCTGGGCTTTGCTCCAGCAAAACCAAACCTGGGCGGGAACAGGCAGAGTGGGACCAGGCCCTGGGCCACGTGGCACCTGCACTGCCTCAGTTCTGTCCCACTTTGAGGCTGCTCCTAAGCACCTGAAGTAGGAGCACAGAGATGCAGTGGCTTGGACTGTTCCACCAGGACAACTGCACTCAATGTGGGGTTTCCACGAGTGGCTGCTGGCTTAGGCCCATGCCAAGAGCCCCATCCTCTGCTGTTGGCAATGTTCAGCTCCAATCATGAGAACAAATTGAAGATGTGTGAGGCCTCCGTCTAGCTAGCACTAGGGGGGCAGGAAAGTGAGTGGGCGCTGCAGAGAGTTGGTCAGGGAGACCAGTGCTACTCAACAGGAGTTCATGTGGCTTTTGCTTGAGGAGCCAGGAAAATGCATATGCTGACCCAGGAGGTTTGGGGCCTCCAAGGCTGCCCCTTGGACAGGTGTTAGCAGCAGGGCGGTAGGCACCTTGACTGAAATTCACAGGATGGGGCACGACCCCATGATCCCTCAGCTGGGACATGCCCTGGAGGGCGGCCAGAAAGAATCTTGCCGAGGGCTGAAGAAGCATTTTCTGAGCTACAAGAGAGAGTTGGATCTTCTGCTGTCCTGGAGTCTCCTGCTGTCCTGGGGTCTTCTGCTGTCCTGGGGTCTCCTGATGTCCTGGGGTCTCTTATTATTCTGAGGTCTCCTGCTGTCCTGGGGTCTCCTGATGTCCTGGAGTCTCCTGCTGTCCTGGGGTCTCCTGATGTCCTGTAGTCTCCTGCTGTCCTGGGGTCTCCTACTGTCCTGGGGTCTCCTATTATAATGAGGACTTCTGATGTCCTGGGGTCTCCTATTATTCTGAGGTCTCCTGCTGAACTGGGGTCTCCTGATGTCCTGGAGTCTCCAACTGTACTGGGGTGTCCTGATGTCCTGGAGTCTCTTGCTGTCCTGGAGTCTCCTGATGTCCTGGAGTCTCCTGCTGTCCTGGGGTCTCCTGCTGTCCTGGGGTCTCCTGATGTCCTGTAGTCTCCTGCTGTCCTGGGGTCTCCAACTGTACTGGGGTGTCCTGATGTCCTGGAGTCTCTTGCTGTCCTGGAGTCTCCTGCTGTCCTGGAGTCTCCTGAGTCCTGCGGTCTCCTGCTGTCCTGGGGTCTCCTATTATTCTGAGGTCTTCTGATGTCCTGTAGTCTCCTGCTGTCCTGGAGTCACCTGATGTCCTGGGGTCTCCTGATGTCCTGTAGTCTCCTGCTGTCCTGGGGTCTGCTGATGTCCTGGGGTCTCCTGCTGTCCTGGGGGTCTCCTGATGTCCTGGAGTCTCCTGCTGTCCTGGGGTCTCCTGATGTCCTAGAGTCTCCTGCTGTCCCGGGGTCTCCTGATGTCCTGGGGTCTCCTATTATTCTGTGGTCTTCTGATGTCCTGGAGTCCTCTGCTGTCCTGGGGTGTCCTGATGTCCTGGAGTCTCCTGCTGTCCCGGGGTCTCCTGATGTTCTGCGTTCTCCTGCTGTCCTGGGGTCTCCTGATGTCCTGGAGTCTCCTCATGTCCTGGGGTCTCCTGCTGTCCTGGGGTCTCTTGATGTCCCGGGGTCTCCTGCTGTCCTGGGGTCTCCTATTATTTTGAGGTCGCCTGATGTCCTGTGGTCTCCTATTATTCTGAGGTCTTCTGATGTCCTGGAGTCTCCTGCTGTCCTGGGGTCTCCTGATGTCCTGTGGTCTCCTATTATTCTGAGGTCTCCTGGTGTCCTGGGGTCTCCTACTGTCCTGGGGTCTCCTGATGTCCTGGAGTCTCCTGATGTCCTCAGGTCTCCTGCTGCCCTGGGGTCTCCTGATGTCCTGGGGTCTCCTGCTGTCCTGGGGTATCCTGATGTCCTGGAGTCTCCTCATGTCCTGGGGTCTCCTGCTGTCCTGGGGTCTCCTACTGTCCTGGGGTCTCCTGATGTCCTGGAGTCTCCTGATGTCCTCAGGTCTCCTGCTGCCCTGGGGTCTCCTGATGTCCTGGGGTCTCCTGCTGTCCTGGGGTATCCTGATGTCCTGGAGTCTCCTCATGTCCTGGGGTCTCCTGATGTCCTGGGGTCTCCTGCTGTCCTGGGGTCTCCTGATGTCATGGGGTCTCCTGCTCTCCTGGGGTCTCCTGATGTCCTAGGGTCTCCTGCTGTCCTGGGGTCTCCTGCTGTCCTGGGGTCTCCTGATGTCCTGGAGTCTCCTGCTGTCCTGGGGTCTCCTGATGTCCTGGAGTCTCCTGCTGTCCTGGGGTCTCCTGCTGTCCTGGGGTTTCCTGATGTCCTGGAGTCTCCTGCTGTCCTGGGGTCTCCTGATGTCCTGGGGTCTCCTGATGTCCTGGGGTCTCCTGATGTCCTGGAGTCTCAACTGTCCTGGGGTCTCCTGATGTCCTGGGGTCTCCTGATGTCCTGGGTTCTCCTGCTGTCCTGGGGTCTCCTATTATTCTGAGGTCTTCTGATGTCGTGGAGTCTCCTGCTGTCCTGGCGTGTCCAGATGTCCTGGAGTCTCCTGCTGTCCTGCGGTCTCCTGCTGTCCTGGGGTCTCCTGATGTCCTGGAGTCTCCTGCTGTCCCGAGGTCTCCTGATGTCCTGGGGTCTCCTATTATTCTGAAGTCTTCTGATGTCCTGGAGTCTCCTGCTGTCTCGTGTCTCCTGCTGTCCTGGGGTCTCCTGATGTCCAGGAGTCTCCTGTTGTCCGGGGGTATCCTGATGTCCTGGGGTCTCCTGCTGTCCTGGGGTTTCCTGATGTCCTGGAGTCTCCTGCTGTCCTGGGGTCTCCTGATGTCCTGGAGTCTCCTGCTGTCCCGAGGTCTCCTGATGTCCTGGGGTCTCCTATTATTCTGAAGTCTTCTGATGTCCTGGAGTCTCCTGCTGTCTCGTGTCTCCTGCTGTCCTGGGGTCTCCTGATGTCCAGGAGTCTCCTGTTGTCCGGGGGTATCCTGATGTCCTGGGGTCTCCTGCTGTCCTGGGGTTTCCTGATGTCCTGGGGTCTCCTGCTGTCCTGGGGTCTCCTGATGTCCTGGAGTCTCCTGATGTCCTGGGGTCTCCTGATGTCCTGGAGTCTCAACTGTACTGGGGTCTCCTGATGTCCTGGGGTCTCCTGCTGTCCTGGGGTCTCCTGATGTCCTGGGGTGTCCTGATGTCCTAGAGTCTCCTGCTGTCCCGGGGTCTCCTGATGTCCTGGGGTCTCCTGATGTCCTGGGGTCTCCTATTATTCTGTGGTCTTCTGATGTCCTGGAGTCCTCTGCTGTCCTGGGGTGTCCTGATGTCCTGGAGTCTCCTGCTGTCCCGGGGTCTCCTGATGTTCTGCGTTCTCCTGCTGTCCTGGGGTCTCCTGATGTCCTGGAGTCTCCCCATGTCCTGGGGTCTCCTGCTGTCCTGGGGTCTCTTGAAAAAAATATAAGGGGAGCTTGGACTCTGGGCCCTCCGAGGGGGGCGAGCAGGCTTGGATTCATCTGACTGGGGGCTTCTCCACAGGGAGGCAGAGGCAGAGAGGTAGCAGGAGGTGTGAGCACTTTCCCACTGGAAACTAGAGTGGGCCGGCTCAGCAGGAGTGTGTGAAGTGTTTGTGGCTCACAGGGACCTTGCTCCCTGCTCTGGGTTTTGCTGGGGCCAGAACAGGATCAAATATTTGGGTACCATTTTCACAAAACTGAGATGTTTTGGAGGAGAGCATGAAAGAGCATCCAGAAACCTCCGTCTGCGGGAGAAGACTGTTCTGTGCAGAGCTGCCTCCTGGACGGACCCATGGAGGTGCCCCTCCCACTGGCATGTGACTGCCTCTTTCCTTCCTCGGTGGCGACGTGGGCAACCTGAGAGGGCACAGCAGGACGGATGCTCAGAGGCCCTGCTCCTCCCTCACCTGTGCACAGTGCATGCTCACACCTGGGATGGCCTGTTCGCCCCGTCCTATCCTGTGTTGAAGGGCAAATGCTACTGTGACCACACAAGGCTGACCCTCTCCGCACAAGAACTGAGCAGAGCAGGAGAAGCAGGCGGTGGTGGCCAAGAGCTGAGATCCAGACGGAGAAGACAACCTCCTCCACACGGGCAGTGTTTGGGACAGGTTTGCCCTAAAGGTACTGACATGCAAATTCAACGGACACCTGCATGTTAGCTGGCCCGGGAGCTGGTCCCCTTCCCCCAGGACAGGGTGTCACTTTGCCCCTCCTCCACTGCCAGCGCCAGCGTGCCTCATTCTTCTGACAGGCTCAGTCCCCACAAGGATCCGTGTCTCTCTTGGGCTCCCTGCTCTGCTAGCTGTGGTGGAGTCTTTGCTGTGCAGACTGATTCAGATTTACAACACAGCCATGAAAGGCCAGGGTGGGCCTGGCTCTGTGGCTGGATGCATTTAACAAGGATGTGGGAAGTGTCTCAGGTGCCAGGGCCCTGGAGCAGAGGGGTCGAGGGCAGCTTTGAAGCAGGCCTCTCCTGGAGGCTGGTGGCCCTCCCCAAAGACACGCGTGACAAGGGCCCCGAGTGTCCCTTCAGAAGAGCACAGCAGCAAGGTCCCTCTGTGACTTCAACACTTCAACCACCAACTTCACTCAACGCAAAGGTGCCTGTGGTTTCTTCCTTTACCTGTTTCCTCCTTGATGCAAGGAGCTCATGTGTGGCTGTGTGTCTGGCAGAGCCGGTACTGTAAAAAGGAGCTTCCTGTACCATGACCGCCTAGCTCCCAGACGCCACACAGTTGTGGGCAGGGCCTCAGACTCCACCCTAGGACAGCCCTGGTCCTGGCAGACATGCCCTCTGAGCACCTTGTGGGCAGCAGGGGGAGGAGGGACCAAGCACCAGGGTCTCCTGCCCAAGCCTAGAGCCACCACGGGAGGTGGCCAGCCAGGGGCTTGCTGGGCAGGACTTGGTAGAAACCATGGGTATGGGGCAGCCCCTGGGCATCCCCAGACCAGGCTTTGGCAAGGACAGAGGCCAGGAAGAGCTTCAGGGGTTGTGGGAGGGTGCCTGAGGTGGGGCGTTCTAGGAGCAGGTGGAAGGCGACCCGCCCTGGGGTGACTCACCTGCTGGAAGAGCTGGAACTAGGACGAAGGAAGGGCCGCAGGGGCTCGGACCTGAAGAAAGCCCACACAGCCAACGCTGTGGGAAGAGGACAAGGCGATCTCCTGCCCCCAGGAAGCGGTGTCCAGGCGCAGGCACAAAGCAATGAGCTCCTGCGAGGTGCTCAAAGTCCAGTGGAAAATGCTGCGCCAGCAGATGGCAGCTGGTGGGGGCGGGGCCGAGGACAAGTGCAGCAGACACCCACGCAGCACAGGAGGGACCCCGGGCAGAGGGGCAGACAGCCCCTGCCGTGGCAGAGAGAGGCGTGACTTCCCAGTCTCCTGACCGTCTCCTGGGCAGTGGGGAAGTTCTGCCTAGGAACCTGACATTCTGCAGAGAAATCCAAACTAGGGCGTATTTACATACCACAGGGAATTCTGATGATAGCTTTTAAAATAAGCAACAAACTTGTTTAATGAGGTGAGAGAATTTAGACTGGATTTGTGAAACAGATCTGAGGCAGACACTTCACACAGGGCATTGCATTTAGAATAGATCAAACCCTGGCTTTATTTTCCTGGATAGTTCAACTGTTGCACTTCCTGAAATCACACGTGTTGTGTGTAACATGCAAACAGCGTTTCACAGGCACACGCCAGTGACCAGCCCTGGCACCAAGAACGATCATCCCAAGCTCCCCAGGAGGCTCACCACATTTCTACTGAAAAAAGGTTCTGAAGGACACGTAGAAGCAAAGGAGCCTCACCAAGCCCCCAGAGGTTCGCGTGGCCTTGGGTCCCACTCTGCACCTGCAGAGCCGCTAATGCTCTTCATGGCACGAGGGGGAGGGCAGGCCAGGGCCATGCCGGCTCTCGCTCTGCCTGGCAGTGCCGCCCCAAGCCCTGCCCTACTTGGCATGAGATGCTCCTGCACGCACTGCACCCTCGCAGACACATGCACACATCACACACGGGTACACGCTTGTACATGCACTGCATGCCCTTACACATGCATGTTCTTGAAACGTGCATAAAACAAGTTTGCACACGTGCAGGTGCACACCCACCCATATATGCTTGCACGTATGTGCACAGCATGTGCACACCCCCACGTGTACATGGTGTGTGCACATGTGTTTGCAGCCCCCACACTCTGGCACGTACATATATGACACTCACATTTTTCCCTTGATGAGGTCAAACCACTGTGTCTATTAGGTTGGTTTTGGCTCTGAATGCAGAGAGGCTGCATGATACCACTGGCAAAGACACAGTTGGGCAGCCAGAGGCCACATGCCCCTACCTGCTGCCCGCAGCCACACCCAAGCCTCCACCTGCTCTACGGTAACCAGCAGCTGGTGTAATGTGCAGGATGCAGACAAGCCCTGGTCTTCTTGACGTGTGTTCCATGTGCCAGATAAATGCATAAGTGAGATAATGCCAGTAGGCCTAAGCAATATCAACAGGCAGTTACAGGCCACCTGCTAAGGCCATGGTCTGGTGCCAAACGGTGTTGGGGGTGAAGACTCGGTCCCCTCAGAGTCCAGAGATGGCAACGCGGCACCCCCCAGCTGTGGACATGGAGGGGCTCCATGTCACAAGCTGCAGAGTCTCCTCTCCTGCCCACTGCTGAGGCAAGCCCCAGAGCCAGATGTGGCACGTGGACGGCTCCCCACTGCTCAGCATGGAGGGCCATGTTGGGGGCACCAGGGGCAAGACAGAGAGAAGGGAGCAGAGGCCCGGCTTGGAGAGCGTGGGCCAGAGACTCCGGGCGGGGCCTCTAACCAAAGCAGGAGGCTGGCGGGGCAGGAGGCACAGGCTGGCTTAGCGGGACCAGCTCCTGGAGGACACATGGTGTGTATTTCCCTGCCAGCTGGGCAGAGTTTCTCTCTGACTGAAGGATAAACTCAGTTCACAGTGACCAATGGCCTTGGCCAGACGGGGTGGCCGGAGGAGAGCAGACGTGACCCTCCCTGACATTATGCTGCCTACTCCTGGCCACCTGGGAGAAGGGCTCAGCCTTCCTCCTGAGGAGGGTCTGCTCCTGGGATAATCGTGCCTGCCCCAGATGTCTGTGGAAGCGGAATCAGGTTGACGCTCGGCAGAGTGGACTCTGCAGGGAAGGCGGCTGTGAAGCCACAGGGCGCGCATGGGGGCCTGCTCCAGGAGCTCACTGTCAGGCGCAGGAGAGGCAAGCTCAGTCTGCCACCCAGGCCCAGGCAGCTCTGCCTTTCCTTGCCTTCAGGGCTGTCTGTGTGTCCCACGGCATGCTGTGCTGCAGACGGTGGCCAGCAGAAGTCCCCCTGCCACAGTGAGGGGCAGGGGTCATCTCACATCCTGCCAGTCCTGCACCTGCTGGCTCTCAGGTCCTCGCTGACCCTGACCCCCGAGAGGCAGATGGTTGAGTCATTCCAGTGGCCTTTTGAGTTCCTCCCCTCCTAAGCCTGCAGGTCTGTTCGTTTACCCATGACTGGTTCAACGCAGACCCTAAGAGACGCTTCCAAAAATCAGGGGACCCTGTGTCAGAAGCTGTGGCCTCCTGCCCTCTCTGGGGCAGGTCGGTACTTTCCCTGCCCATGCCCCGGCCCCGGAGAACTGAGGCACTGGCTGGAGCCCCTCTGCTCACGAGTGGCCCTCCAGGGTCTAGACAGCAGAGGCCAGTCCTCCTGGGTCCCCTCCAGGAAGGGGAAGCCCAGTGTGTGGGGGCAGTCAGCAGGGGTGGAGTGAAGCTGCCCGTCTCCCCAAGGGAGGACGATCTGAGCAAGCATATCCAGCTCTGCCTGGCTGCCTCCCCTCCACCGTCGCGCCCCCAGGCTGCAGGCCTCAGGCCCTGAGCTGGCACGCCCCAGAGCGCCCAGGCAGCCATTGCTCTTCGCCAGAGGGAGCCAGGACTTGAAAGAGAAGGAGAGCCAGGCCGGGAGGGTGGCAAGGCTGGCCCAGACATGCCAGCATAAGAAAGGTGTGGTCCAGTGCCCAGAGCAGTTCCACGGGACTTCCTGGGATGCCCAGCTTCCTGAACTCCCCACTGAATGGTCTTCATTTTAATGAAAAGAGGTAGATGGGCCACTGAGTGAATAGCCGAGGAGCGCAGTGCCAGGCGCTGGCCCGTGGGGGCTGTGCACCCAGAGCCCCGCGCTTGGTGTGTGGCATGCCTGGGGGCAACACCTCGTCCTCAGCTGCTGTCCTGGCTCCACTCAGTTTGGCTGATGCTCTTGCAGTGGTGACTGGAGCTGGGGCTCAGTCCCACCCCAGCTGCAGTCTAAGCTGTTCTATAAAAGTGACAAGCTGCAGGTGCCTAAGCTGCCCCACCTGTCAGAAGGCAGTGGAATGCGGTCTGCACATTGTCTTAATAGCTGGCCTATTAAGTGCCAGGAGCCAGTGAGAGTTGTAAGTGGGAAATGCCATTCCCATTAAGACTTGCCAACATGCAAACTACACAGCATGGTGGGGCCACCACATCCCAGGAGTCTTGATAAAGCCAAATTGACACTTTACCCCTTGCCTTTACTCAGCAAAAACACCTTCTCAGTGGTATGAGAGTCACGGTGACAACACCTACAGTAAGTCTGCTCGTTCAAGCAGACACAACAAATATACCTGCAGTAAACTCTCCAGGAACACAGAATCTGTCTAGGTTCCAGAGCCTGCAGTGGGCTTCAGTTCACAGACAGGAAGGAGAAAGGCAGCACGTTTATGAAATAGGCACAAATTGATGTGAACATCGAAGGCCCCATCCTGCTGCAGCCTTGCAAAAGTGCACTGAGCGATCCAGTTCAGCCCCAGGGGCTCATCTTGCTGCAGCCTTGCAAAGCTGCACTGAGGGCTCCAGTTCAGCCCCAGGGTCCCATCCTGCTGCACCATGCAAAGGTGCACTGAAGGCTCCAGTTCAGCCCAGGGCCCCATCCTGCTGTACCACGCAAAGGTGCAATGAGGGCTCCAGTTCAGACCCAGGGCCCCATCCTGCTGTACCACGCAAAGGTGCAATGAGGGCTCCAGTTCAGACCCAGGGCCCCATCCTGCTGCACCATGCAAAGGTGCACTGAGGGCTCCAGTTCAGCCCCAGGACCCAATCCTGCTGCAGCCTTGCAAACCTGCACTGAGGGCCCCAGTTAAGCCCCAGGGCCCCATCCTGCTGCAGCCTTGCAAAGCTGCACTGAGGGCTCCAGTTCAGGCCCAGGGCCCCATCATGCTGCATCCTTGCAAAGCTGCACTGAGGGCTCCAGTTCAGCCCCAGGGCTCTATCCTGCTCCAGCCTTGCAAAACTGCACTGAGGGCTCCAGTTAAGCCCCAGGGTCCCATCCTGCTGCACCATGCAAAGCTGCACTGAAGGCTCCAGTTCAGCCCAGGGCCCCATCCTGCTGCACCATGCAAAGGTGCACTGAGGGCTCCAGTTCAGCCCCAGGGTCCCATCCTGCTGCACCATGCAAAGGTTCACTGAGGGCTCCAGTTCAGCTCAGGGCCCCATCCTGCTGCAGCCTTGCAAAGCTGCACTGAGGGCTCCAGTTCAGGCCCAGGGCCCCATCATGCTGCATCCTTGCAAAGCTGCACTGAGGGCTCCAGTTCAGCCCCAGGGTCCCATCCTGCTGCACCATGCAAAGGTGCACTGAGGGCTCCAGTTCAGCCCTGGGCCCCATCCTGCTACACCATGCAAAGGTGCACTCTGGGCTCCAGTTCAGCCCTTGGCCCCATCCTGCTGCATCATGCAAAGTTGCACTGAGGGCTCCAGTTCAGCCCCAGGGCCCCATCCTGCTCCAGCCTTGCAAACCTGCACTGAGGGCTCCAATTAAGCCCCAGGGTCCCATCCTGCTGCAGCCTTGCAAAGCTGCACTGAGGGCTCCAGTTCAGCCCAGGGCCCCATCCTGCTGTACCACGCAAAGTTGCAATGAGGGCTCCAGTTCAGCCCCAGGGCCCCATCATGCTGCACCATGCAAAGGTGCACTGAGGGCTTCCGTTCAGCCCCAGGGTCCCATCCTGCTGCAGCCTTGCAAGGTGCACTGAGGTCTCCAGCTCAGTCCCAGGGCCCCATCCTGCTGCACCATGCAAAGGTGCAGTGAGGGCTCCTGTTCAGCCCTGGGCCCCATCCTGCTGTACCACGCAAAGTTGCAATGAGGGCTCCAGTTCAGCCCCAGGGTCCCATCCTGCTGCACCATGCAAAGCTGCACTGAGGGCTCCAGTTCAGCCCAGGGCCCCATCCTGCTGCAGCCTTGCAAATGTGCACTAGGGCTCCAGTTCAGCCCCAGGGCCCCATCCTGCTACAGCCTTGCAAAGGTGCACTGAGGGCTCCAGTTCAGCCCAGGGCCCCATCCTGCTGCAGCCTTGCAAGGCTGCCCCAAAGTTCTTGTCTCTGTCCCCTTTGGTACTCAGCACAGTGCATTCTCAGCGGAGTTTCTTAGTAGCAGGGCACATGAAAAACAAATGAATGAATTAGTGAGTCATTAACTAAATCCAGTATGAATGTTCATACTGGACCTGGGACCCTTGACTGATTCTGTCAACAGAAATGCCACCCAAGAGAGAGGGCTCAGCCGGACGCACCTGTCCATCTGGGCACTAAAAAGAGGCTATACTCTTTTCATATACCCCACCAAGCAGCTGTCAGGCGATAGAGGCTTTTCGTCTCCATACTTGGTAAGCCAGATTCAAACAGGTGGTCTATATGGGTTAAACATTCCCTATCTTATTACAGGTTCCCAGAGCTATCCCATTGCCCTTTCTTTCTCTTGAGTGAACTTTGTTTTGAAAGGAAACCTTGAACCTGAGTGTGCTTCCTCTTCCCCTCCCTCTTGTGCTGCTCCTCAGCCTGTAGGAAGATCCCAGATCTGACCCAGAATAAGGGCTCCCTTTACCCTGATCCCAGGAAGCCTCCGAGGAGGTCAAGAGAATAACCTGCTCCTGCTCTTCCGCTTTGCTCAGAGTCCTGGAACCAAACCTTGGGGCCTTCAGCTTTGAAACGCAGGAGTAGCTGCTGGCTGATCTCCGGTTGTGGTTCGTGTGCCAGTGAGATCACTCTGGGGGCTGGACCCTCCTCTGAGCCAAGTCCCATGTGGCTTATATTTATTTAAATCAATTTCTACCATCCTCTGGAGATGTTTTTAACACGGACAAGCCTGTTAGAGTCAGAGGAGGATGGGGAGCCCATCGGGGGCTGCTCCAGGGAGCCCAGAGCTCCCGTGCACCCTGTGTCTGTGCCTCATGCTCCTGCGTGGGGATGTGGGCTGGGCAGGACCTGGCACCTGAGCACTGTCCTGCAGAGGGGAAGCCGGAGCCTGGGGCTTGTCCAGTGTCTGCGGGTTTAGCTGGCCCCCCCATGGGCAGAAGTTACCACCCAGACCCGAGGGTCCATAGGCCCTGCTGCCTGCTCCCGAGTGGTGTGAATGAAGCCCACTGGCGGCCTGACTGCAGCTGCTGGTCCCATGCGGTGTAACAGGCATGTGCTCCGTGCTTTCCACGCCAGGCCTCGGAAAACAGTGTGAAGGAGGCCCCTCCTCAAGAAGGGTCCCAGGCAATTAGACCCAGGATGGGGAAGTCTGCCACATCAGGCCACCCTTGGGGTACAGGCAAGAAGCTCAGGGTGGGTGAAAAGAGGCTGGCAGGGCCCAAAGGTCCTCCAGTTCTAAAATCACATCACCTCCTCAGGCTACCTAGACCCATGACCCCTGCACACCCCAGAACCTGATTCATCAAGGTGGGAACTTGTGGGAACTCAGGGCCTGGGCACAAGCAGGCACCAGCTGGGTGACCCTGGACAAATTCCTTACCCTCTCTGATCCTCAGTGTCCTACTTCTCAAAAGAGGGCCAGAGACCATCAGTGCCCTGGAGGGATCGTCCATCCAGCTGCTGGTTTCCCTTTTTTCCTGGGTGAGTTTGCTGTCTCCCCAGGTGTAAAAAATTCCCTTGAATGAGCCCCCAGAAACCTGAAGCTCTTATTGCCTCATTCGAAAAACAAAAATGGTGATTTCTACGACACCCCCTGCATGTCGCGGCCTGGCTGGTTGTGTAAAGGTCTGGACCCCTGGGATGTGTCGGGGAGCCAAAGCCATGGCCCCAGGCCTGCAGGGGGTGGGCAGTGCCCCTCCGGCAGCCGTGGGAGGTGGGTGCTTCTGCCTGTGGCAGCTTGTGTGTTTGTGGTCTCTCTTCCCCGCCACCTTGGCCGTGAGTCTGTCCCCATCGCGGCCTTGTCAGGGATGTCTGGGCCCCCGGGGCCCATCTGCTGGCGGCACGCCAGGCAGGCAGGGCACGGGGACGCTGCGCCAGGCTCGGCCCAGCTCTGTGCTGCACCTCCTGACCAGGGGCTCTGCTGACCCAGCAGTGACTGCTGGCCTGAGGCCTAGGAGGCCGCCGGTGGAAAGGCTTCCTCGTGCCAAGCAAGTCTCGGGAGGTGGGTGGCAGCACAGGGGGACCTTTGGGGACTCCAGCGGCCGTCAGGACAGCACCTCGTTCACACCTCCTCTGCCCCCTTGCAGGGAGGGCTGCGCTGTTGGCCCCCAACTCCAGCTAAGACCTGAGAAGGGCCCTGCCATGCCCGCAGACAGGGAAAGGCGGGGGCAGGAGGCTCGCCCAGCACGTCCTGGGCAGGGTCTGGGGCAGAGGTGGCGGGTGCCGAGAGCGCAGTGATGCGTGCACCCTCCTTCTCCTCATCTCCCCGAAAAACAAGCCAGCACTGCCCTCCAGGCGGTGGCCCCACTGTGCGCCTCAGATCTCCAGGCCTCCTGTGCACGGCTCACCTGGTTCAGACCCAGAGCCAGGACAGGCCCCTGGGCCTCACAGCTGCCCAGGAGAAACCGGACGAGCTTGACGCTGGCTGACATTCATGGCCAGGGGGGTATGGGGAGCACTGGGCGAGCGGGACTGTGCTACCTGCGGACCCCAGAGGGCCGAGCTCAGTGTCCTGGAGAAGCTCTGCCCAGCACAAGGTACAGAGGACCTGGAACGTCCAACCCCAGCAGCCAGACCACATTTCCCTGGGCCCACAAGACCCAGCTCAGCCTCAGAGGCCAACAGAGCACACGTGTGGACGCCTGCCGCCATGCAGTCGCCCACGTACGATGCCGGCCTGGGTGAGGTCAGATGCCCGGTGGCCACCAGCAGTCACACTGGTTACCACACTGTTCTTCACTGTCTCTGCGAAATGGACATCCCTCAGGTTAGGACCCTGGTTGTCCCCAGTGGCTAAGCTGAGAGGGAGGAGCTGCTGGACAGGTGCTGGGAGCCAGAGGCAGCTAGGAGGCTCAGAGGGATTAGAGGCTTTGCTGTTTGGGCTCCTCTGCAGGTGAACAAGCTGTGCTTCACTCCTGCCTGCAGCACCCCTGGGGCCACCCACCTCAGGAGCCCAGCGTCCTCGAGGGTCATCCCTCTGCAGCAGTCCTTGGGCAGGGCTCCTCAGGCCAGGCGTGCGCTGTCCACAGGGTCTCTGGACGCCTGGAGTCCTGGTCCTTGAGAGCGGTCCAGCATTTGCTCACCAACCCCCACCTGCTCCGTAGGCTGCCACCGGCCCTGGGCTCAGAGATGGGCACCTCTGGTCTGATCCCGGGCCCCACTGATGCCCTGGCTGAGCAGCAGTGCTGGGGTATGTCCAGTGAGGGTCGGGAGGCTGCCTTGATGCCGCAGAGGCACAGGGCTGCCCGGGCTCCTGGGAGCTGTGGAGTCGTGGGCGACTCCTCTCACCACGACGGCGCTTGACCAGGGAAACCCTACACAGACATGCTCACACAGACACCTATTCACAGACCTGCAGATGGCCTGGGACCCCAGCTCAGTGGTGCCCCTCACCTGCCCACCACGCCTGCCCACATCACCTGCCCAGCTCTCCTGCCTACTTTTTGGCCAGCCTGGCAGGTGATAGCTATGGTTGTACCTGCTCCTTGGTTCGGGTGTCCAGTTCTTTTGGTATTACCTAAAGCTCGGTTCTTGTCCCTGATGCCAATTTACTAACGAGGACACGGTTTTGAGAAAAGGAAAAGAAGTTTTATTGCTTTGCTAGCAAAGGAGAAGCACCGGGGACTCCTGTCCCAGATACTGTGGTTCTGCCCACAAGGGAGGATGGAGGGCTTTTAAAGATGCTTTTCCAATCCTTCACAGGAAAAATGAAGCAGGGGGTATCGCAATACCCGAACTTCAACTTTATTACAAAGCAATAGTAACAAAGACGGCATGGTACTGGTACCAAAATAGACAGGTAGATCAATGGTACAGAATAGAGGACACGGACACAAACCCAAATAAATACAACTTTATTTTAACTTTTTTAATTAACTTTGTCTAATACTAGACAAAGGCGCCAAAAATATGCAATGGAGAAAAGATAGCCTCTTCAACAAATGGTGCTGGGAGAATTGGAAATCCATATGCAACAGAATGAAACTAAACCCATATCTCTCACCCTGCACAAAACTCAACTCAAAATGGATTAAGGACCTTGGAATGAGACCAGAGACTCTGCAGATTATAGAAGAAAAAGTAGGTCCCGATCTTCAACATGTCGGCCTAGGACCAGACTTCCTCAACAGGACTCCCATAGCACAAGAAATAAAAGCAAGAATCAATAACTGGGATAGATTCAAACTAAAAAGCTTTCTCTCAGCAAAGGAAACTATCAGTAATGTGAAGAAAGAGCCTACAGAGTGGGAGAATATCTTTGCCACTCATACTTCAGATAGAGCACTAATCTCCAGAATCTATAAAGAACTTAAAAAACTCTACACCAAGAATACAAATAATCCAATCGACAAATGGGCTAAGGAAATGAACAGACACTTCACAGAAGAAGATGTACAAGCAATCAACAAACATATGAAAAAATGTTCAACATCTCTAGTAATAAGAGAAATGCAAATCAAAACCACCCTAAGATTCCATCTCACCCCAATTAGAATGGCGATTATCAAAAATACAAGCAACAGGTGTTGGCGAGGATGTGGGGAGAAAGGTACACTCATACATTGCTGGTGGGGTTGCAAATTAGTGCAGCCACTCTGGAAAGCAGTGTGGAGATTCCTTAGAAAACTTGGAATGGACCCTCCATTTGACCCAGCTATCCCACTCCTTGGCCTATACCCAAAGGATCTAAAATCAGCATACTACAGAGATACAGCCACATCAATGTTCATAGCGGCTCAATTCACAATAGCCAGACTATGGAACCAACCTAGATGCCCTTCAATTGACGAGTGGATAAAGAAACTGTGGTATATATACACAATGGAATATTACTCAGTCATAAAGAATGACAAAATTATGGCATTTGCAGGCAAATGGATGAAATTGGAGAATATCATGCTAAGTGAGATAAGCCAATCTCAAAAAGACAAGGGACGAATGATATCGCTAATAAGTGGAGGATGACACATAATGGGGGGGAGGGAAGAGTTAGTGTTAGGGTTAGAGTTAGGGTTAGGGAGGGGGGCAAGTATGGAGGAAGAAAGTACTGTATAGAGGGTAAAGAGGGGTGGGAGGGGTGGGGGGAAGGGGAAAAAATAACAGAATGAATCAAACAACATTACTGTATGTGGATTTATGATTACACAAATGGTATGCCTTTGCGCCATGTACAAACAGAGAGGCAACATGTATCCCATTTGTTTACAATAAAATAAAAAAAAAATAAATAAAGATGCTTTTCAAAGACTGCGTTCCAGGTGTGCCCGGTGCGCCTGACGCTGTGTTGAAATTCACTTGTTAACTTGGGAGACAGTCACTTCCAGGTCTTCTAGTGACATCTCTTTCCTGTGGTGAGCGTGTGATCAAGGACAGAGAAGTCAGCCTGGGGTGGGAGAGGTAATCCTGTTCCTGCCCCAGGTGAGGGAGAGGGAGAAGAGGAAAAGGAACCTCCGAGCAGCAGCAGCAGCATCAAGGGCTGCCTTCCAAAGGCAACGTGGGCCTCCGCTGCAGGGTCTCCATCAGCTGCACCATCCTGTCCCAGGGCCCATCTCTTCCAGGCAGGACGACTGCCTCTGTCCCAGAGCTGGCCAGAGCCACTGACCCCTGCCTTGTGGTGGGTGCCCTGCCTGCTATCCTCAGGGCTGGGCCTCTCTCCCTCCCTCTCTCAGAGGCCAGGCTCCCTGCCTCACTTCCACCAGAGGCAGCGACTCCAGGGCAGGTGCTTGCTCGAGAGGAGGCGTGGGCCCTTTAGGATTTTTTTTTTTTTAAATTGTGTATTAAGATATTTGCAGAGTATTGTTTCTTGTTTCTGGCCTATGTTAAAACTTTACATTTTAGACTAAAACTGTCGTAACCCGGAAACTTTGCTTGTTCTTTCCTCTTGAATTCACACCCCAGTCATCCCCAGAGGTCACACTGAGGGTGTGTCTTGAGGCTTACCTGATCTCCAGCCTGCTTGGTCACGCCAGGAGATGCACATAATCAAGCCTAGACAGGAGGTGACAGAATGTTCTGGAACTAGACAGAGGTGGTGGTGACTCTGCACTCAAAGCATGTGGATTCATACACTTTAAAATGGTTATTGTGTTACATGTATTTCACCTCGATTAAAAGAAAACCTGATTTTTGAAATGTACTATCACCTAAGAGACATGGAAAAGAGGGGACATAGAAGACACTAACTATTATGTTCCATTAGTGTATTTTGTTTTTTCTTGTTACTTACCTCTATGTTTTACACTTTCTAGAATTCTACATCTTCGAGGTGATATTTCTGGGTCTCTGCCTTATATTTATCATAGGTCAGTATCAGTTTGGGTACATCATTATTTCAAAAATTAAGAAATATAAAAGGAAATACATTATCTATGATTTCAGCCTCAAGATAATATTGTGCTTGCAATATGGCAGAAATGTCTCCAGAGGAGAATCCAAGAAGAGAAGGGGAAATCCAACTCAGGACCATGGGGTCTCGTTTACTCGAGGAAAGAATTGCAGCACACTTTATTTGGGCATGGATGGTGGTTTGTGTAGGAAAGCAGACATGTTCCAGGGAGCACACAGGCCGCCTCCTGTGGGCGGCAACTCCGGGGTACCAAGCTCCTCTGGGTGAGGGTAGGATGGTAAGTGGGAATGAGTTGGCCTGGGGTCTCGGGATGGTCCTGGGCGCCTGGCCGCCCTCAGGATGCTTAGGTTGGCGTGGTCTTCCTTATTTAATAAGTAGGAAGGTCCCCTAAACCAGAGGTCTCTCTGAATATTGTGTCTGTCTTTACTTAACCTATTTTTGGGGGAGTGATTGATAATGCTTAAGGTAGTTACCGTAAGTGAGGGATTTATGGTTTACTTTAAGATTCGCAGAGTTCCCAGGAATCTGGGGGTGACAGGCCTGGGAGAAAGACGGGCTTAGGGAGCAACCTGGAAAAGCATGTGGAACTTCTGGATTCATATTCATTTTCTGCTCCTTCTCTTATGTCTCCTTCTACCTATTTTTTAAGAATTTCTCTTACCTCACTTTGAGTTTCTAACACTCTTTGCTTAGAAGTCACGACTTGCTGCAGACCAGGGGGTCTTTGTTGAGTGTGCCCAACAGGAGCCCAGACTTTCATGTCCCATTACAGCCTCAGATTTAATTGTATGATTGTGAACATCTGAACACACCACAAAGAATAATAGAAATGTTGGAACGCAGTGTCCTTTTCTGCGGATAGCAACACCTGACAAGCCAGAGCGGGGACGTGGGGAGGGGGCTTCCTGAGAATGTCCCAACTATCTGCAACCTCCTGCCCACACCAGAGGTGCAGGGCACACCAGGACGGAAGGGCAGCTCACCAAGGCCTCGTGAGTAATGGGGACAGCAATCGGCTGTGCAGAAGCCGGAGGCTGAGTGGGCTCGCCCAAGAGCTTCCGAGAAGCCGGGACAGCTGAACATCTGTCAGCACACAGCCAGGGCCGGAGATGAGAAAAGGCCTGGGGTTCTCCAGCCTGTGTTCTCCATGCTCAGCAGTGACACCCAGGCTGCTTGGCCTTCTGTCCTTCAAACACTAGCTCCATGGTCAGGTGCTGCCCCCAAACCCCCAGTGTGGCACCAAGAAGGGAAGAGCAGGCAGAGCCGCCTGGTGCCTGACACCCCCATGCCTGCTGGCTTGGGAGGGGACCCTGCAGCACCACTTAGTTCGCAGCGAGGACCACTGATCCCTGAGGGACTTCCAGGGCCCATGAACTGACCCTCACTTCACTGCTGTTCTGTTCTTAGGGCCAGAAGCTGGGGGATGGAGGGAAAGTGGAGGTACCATGGGTCTTTGCCAAGCAGAGGCACAGCCCTGAGCCGCATGAGTGAGGACGGGCACTCGGTGGACAGTCTCCCAGTGTCAGTCTCCACCAGTCCCTGTGCAGTCGGCCCTGCGGTCAGGAAGGACAGTGTGTGTCCAGGAGGCACATGTCCCCTGAGTTGGGAGTGGAGCTGAGGTTCTTCCCTGTCCAACAGATGCAGAAACAGTTGGGACACAGTAGCCCACACGTCTGAATTCCCACAGCGGGTGTGCGGCCAGGTTGTGTTGAGTTACACACCTCCCAACACAATCAAGACACCTAAAGATCAAACGCCTTTACTGAGTGGCTTGTGAGATCATCTTAATGGGTTGATTTAGACACACCCCCAGAGTGATTTTAAAATGCACCCACAAATGGGGTGCCCGGGCACCGTGGGAGAGGGAGCAGCTGCATGCTGTGATTGAATTCTAAAGGTCTAGAAATGACAGCAGGAGGAGGGCAACAGCAGCATCCAGTGCAGAGGAGGGGAACTGCGTGCAGCTTCGGAGGCCCAGGGGGACTTCCTGCCAGGAACCTCCTGTCCACCCACGTGTCACCACCGAGGTCTGATCGCCATGTCACCATGCAGGGAAACAGGGCAGAGCTCCTCAGCCTCTCTGTTACCTCTCTCAACCACACAGGCATCCGCGATTCTCTCAAAGTAAAGAGTGAGATGTTTTGAAAGGCGCCATACTGTGTGATGCCATCTGGAGAAGGAAAGCTCAGAGGGACAGGAAGCATCCTGGGCCTGGGCCGAGGTGGACGTGGGCCACGAGAGGGCAGAGGGAAGCAGCTCCTGACGGTGTGCACTGTTCAGCGGAGACAAGCAGGGAGCAATGAGACACGAGGAGGGCAGCGTCCTCGGCACCTGTGACCCAGGCTGCTGCCCTTGCCTGGCAGAGCAGGGGCCAGGTGGGGGTCAGGGGAGGAGGAGGAGTGTGTGTGTGGCTCCTTGAGAGTGTGCCTGTCCTGCAGGTGTGCGGACCCTCACCTGGCCAGCGTGTGGAGACAGGAACTTGCACGAGGCAACAGGGCTGATGGACTACGCGCTTAGGTGAACTGACGTCATGAGATGTTGAGACAGAAGCCCAGGACTAGCCTTTTATCACTTCAGTTCAGATACAAGGATCTTTGAACACCCCACAAACAGGAACTTTGTAATGAAATATTTGATTAAGGACCGGCTCTTGAGACAGGTAAGAAATAAACAAGAGGTGTAGAATACAGGCTGGACTTGGCACCCCAACTTGCCACGAAGTCTGCCCCATCCTGCAATCCCTCTGTCCTTGAAGGAGTGAGCTAGAAACGGTTGCTCCCCTTGGGATGGGACCTGGAGTGAGAAGGCTCCATGCTGTCCTCAGGCAGGCTAGGGGAGGCCAGGGGCAGCCAGCACTTCCCCAGGTGGAGGCCACTCACCTTGGCAGGCTCGCAGGGCCCAGGACTTGGCACAGCGAGGTCTTGGACTCTAGAGAGGTCCAGGAAGGAGTCTGCTCAGGGGAGAGACCACTTGCTGCCTGGTGCAGACCTGGGGGTCCAGAGTCCCTGGCAGACAGTGTGGGTGGGGGCCTTCGGTCAACAGGACATGGGGCAGAGCCAGGAAGTGGAAGGTGTGCAGAGAGGTGTGTGCTTTGCCACTTTGCCACAGGTGTGGCACCCCAAACCAGGCCCAGGCAGCCACTCCCTGACTTCTTGGCCTCCACAGGCTGAGAACCACAACCAGCACCACAACTAGTACTGATCTCAAAAGAAGGAGATGGTAACACGCATGCCATGTCTACAGAAGCACAATTCAACAGCCAAACTCAAGAACCAGCCCAGGTGTCCATCAGTGGACGAATGGACAAAGAAAACGTGGCATATACACTGTGGTGCTTCGTTCAGCCATAAGGAAAAAATGAAGGCGTTTGCAGGAAGATGGATGGAACTGAAGACCTTCACATCGAGCAAAATAAGCCAAACTCAGAACATGAAGGGTTGTGTTTTCTCTCCTATATGGAAGCTAGAGAGGTAAAAAGGAAAGAAGGGTGTGGGCAGATATCCCAAAAATCAAAGGGAGATCAGAAGAGGGAAGGGACAGGGTGGGGGTGCTGGGGGGTGACGTTGGCCAAATCCTATTATTCTATTGTGTGCAGGTATGGATATGTAACGATTCCCATCGATACATACATCTGTAAGGCACCAATAAAAAGGAGGAAGAAAAAAAAAGAAATACCCACAATACCACCACCAACATTCCCATTTTCAATATTTCAATGTTTTTCTTTCCAGTCCATTTTCTGTGTGTGCATTTGCTTGTACATGATTTTAACTTCACAAAAGTCAACCACACAAACATGCTGCTTTTGACCCAGTTTAAACGGTAACGGTGATGATAAGGCCCTGCGTCTGAGGAGTGGTCCTTTGTTCAATCTCAGATCTGTGGATCTGAGTTGCCAGAGTTCCAACAACTACCTGTGAGACTGGTGCAGTCAGCAAATGTAGGTATTCAGGTTGTTCTGAATCTAGATCACAGTCTATATGTTTTAAAAGCACATCATTAAATGCGATTTAGCATTTGAAACTTTATACACATTCTTATATAAATCTGTTTACAAATCAGAAATCAATCCTTGATTGGAGAGTTCAGTTTTGAGGTCTGAACATAAGAGTTGGCATATCACGCTGGGCTCTTCAAATTTTGCACATAGGAAACTGCAAGACGGGCAGAAGATGAGAAAAGCAAGTCCCAAATCTCAGAGCAGTTTGTCACAAAGTGACCCCTGGGACCTTGGGGAGTAGCCAGGGGCTGGTGGCCAACTCCAAGGCAGCCAACAGAGCATCAGGCCAGACAGAGGTAAAGCATTGAGGCCAACAGCGAGGCCCCTGGTCAGCTGCAGAGCGCTGGCCAGCCTCCCTGGCAGCTGCTGCTTCCTAAGCTCAGAAAAGAAACGCCTACCATGGAGATCAAGCTCCCAGTGGGTGGGAGGAGGAGCCAGCTCAGCATTCCTCAGCTACCCAAGAGCCTTTCTATCTCTTCCACCCCACTCCTATTGCACGTTTGAAAGGTTTATTTTGCAAAACTGCATCTAGTAACACACATTCCTCAAGGATCAAAGATATTTATAATAGCTAGCTAAAGTTTTAGTCACAAAAAGACTACAGAATGTCTAAAAAAATTTTTAAGAAACTGGCATTTATTTTTTGTAATCTTATTTCCATTTTGCTTAATAAGTGTCTGCAGGACAGCTCAAGACCATTCTGTGGTTGTTCCAACCCACTCAGTAGCCTGAGCAGTGGAGGTGCAGGCCAGTCTTCAGTGGCCGCCTGGGCACTCAGTCTTCTGCAGGACACTGCTGGACAGGCATAGCAGGCACCTGCATACCTGCAGAGCAGTCTGCAACCTCAGGTGGAGCAGCAGTGAACTCGGGGCTGGAGAAGTCCATTCACCCCGAAATGGCTCCTTGGTCACAGCTGCTTCGGCAGCAGCCTGCTCTTCCTTTTCAGTCTATTCAGGAGCTCTGCAAAAGCAGAGACCAGGCGTGACTCCCACGGGTGTTCATGGAAATGGCGCCACACATGCGCAGAATTTCTCGGGCCAGCATCCCCCAATCAGAACCACAGAATGAACTCCCTTATTGATGCACAGAACGGCAATGTCCCCATAGTGCAGAGGAGAGCCTGTCACTCAGAGCAATGCCAGGCAGACTGACACAGATGCTTCCGTAAGAGGCGGGTGGTCAGCCCTGGAATCAATGAACACTAGAAGACGTGGCTCCAGGGAGGCTGCCTAGACCTGGTCAGTGAAGGTTCCAGGAGTAAAGTGGCCAGCAACGGGGGTGGCACCAGTGGCAGCAGCAAACTTCAGCACAGTCTGCTGGCCAATATTCCTAGAGAATGTGACAAGGACATCAGTAGGGTTTTCAGAGGCAACAACAGCACGAGTGAGCAGGAGCTTCTCCCAGGACCCCTTCAGATTCATGATGAAGATGCCATCGCTTTTCCTTGTGTAGACATACTGTTCCACCTGGAAATCAAGGTACGAGCCAGAAGTAGCTTCTCCCGGGTCCCCTTCAGATTCATGATGTAGACGCCATTGGTCTTCCTTGTGTAGACATACTGTTCCATCTGGAAATCAAGGTACCAGCCATCAGGAGCCTCTCCCGGATCCCCTTCAAATTCATGATGTAGACGCCATCGCTCTTCCTTGTGTAGACATACTGTTCCACCTGGAAATCAAGGTACTAGCCAGCAGGAGCTTCTCCCGGGGCACCTTCAGATGTGTGATGTAGACGCCATCACTTTTCCTTGTGTAGACATACTGGCCCACCTGTGAATCAAGGTACCAGCCAGCCGGAGCCTCTCCCGGATCCCCTTCAGATTCATGATGTAGACGCCATCGCTCTTCCTTGTGTAGACATACTGTTCCACCTGGAAATTAAGGTACCAGCCAGCAGGAGCTTCTCCCAGGGCACCTTCAGATTCGTGATGTAGACGCCATCGCTCTTCCTTGTGTAGACATACTGTTCCACCTGGAAATTAAGGTACCAGCCAGCAGGAGCTTCTCCCAGGGCACCTTCAGATGTGTGATGTAGACGCCATCGCTTTTCCTTTTGTAGACATACTGTCCAACCTGGAAATCAAGGGACCAGCCAGCAGGAGCTTCTCCGGGGGTCCCCTTCAGATTCATGATGTAGACACCATCGCTCATCCTTGTGTAGACATACTGTCCCACCTGGAAATCAAGGTACCAGCCAGCAGGAGATTCTCCCAGGTCCCCTTCAGATTCGTGATGTAGACGCCATCGCTCTTCCTTGTGTAGACATACGGTTCCACCTAGAAATCAAGGTACCAGCCAGCAGGAGCCTCTCCCATGTCCCATTCAGATTCATGATGTAGACGCCATCGCTTTTCCTTGGGTAGAAATACTGTCCCATCTGGAAATCAAGGAACGAGCCAGCAGGAGCCTCTCCCGGGTCCCCTTCAGATTCATGATGTAGACGCCATTGCTTTTCCGTGTGTAGACATAGTGTTCCACCTGGAAATCAAGGTTCCAGCCAGCAGGAGCCTCTCATGTGTCCCGTTCAGATTCATGATGAAGACGCCATCGCTTTTCCTTGTGTAGAAATATTGTTCCACCTGGAAATCAAGCTGCCATCCAGCAGGAGCATCTCCCGGGTCCCCTTCAGATTCATGATGTAGATGCCATCGCTTTTCCTTGTGCAGACATACTGTCCCACCTGGAAATCAAGGTACCAGCCAGCAGGAGCTTCTCCCGGGTCCCCTTTAGATTCATGATGTAGACGTCATCGCTTTTCCTTGTGCAGACATACTGTCCCACCTGGAAATCAAGGTACCAGCCAGCAGGAGCTTCTCCCGGGTCCCCTTCAGATTCATGATGTAGACGCCATCGCTTTTCCTTGTGTAGACATACCTTTCCACCTGGAAATCAAGGTAAGAGCCAGCAGGAGCCTCTCCTGGGGCCCCTTCAGATGTGTGATGTAGACGCCATCGTTTTTCCTTGTGTAGACATACTGTTTCTCCTGGAAATCTAGGTACCAGCCAGCAGGAGTTTCTCCCGGGTCCCCTTCAGATTCATGATGAAGATGACATTGCTTTTCCGTGTGGAAACATACTGTGCCAACTGGAATTCAAGGTACGAGACAGCAGGAGCCTCTCCCGGGTCCCCTTCAGGTTCATGATGTAGATGCCATGGCTTTTCCTTGTGTAGACATACTGTTCCACATGGAAATCAAGGTACAAGCCAGCAGGAGCTTCTCCCGTGTCCCCTTCAGATTCATGATGAAGACGCCATCACTTTTCCTTGTGCAGACATACTGTTCCATCTGGAAATCAAGGTACGAGCAAGCAGGAGCTTCTCCTGGGTCCCCTTCAGATTCATGATGCAGACGCCGTCACATTTCCTTGTGTAAACATAGTGTTACACCTGGAAATCAAGGTACCAGCCAGCAGGATTTTCTCCAGTGTACCCTTCAGATTTATGATGAAGACGCCAAGCTTTTCCTTGTGTACACATACTGTTCACCTGGAAGTCAAGGTACCAGCCAGCAGGAGCTTCTCCCGGGTCCCCTTCAGATTCATGATGTAGACACCATTGATTTTCCATGGGTAGACATATTGTTCCACCTGGAAATCAAGATACGAGCCAGCAGGAGCCTGTCCTGTGTCCCCTTCAGATTCATGATGTAGACGCCATCGCTCTTCCTTGTGTAGACATACCGTTCCACCTTGAAATCAAGGTACGAGCCAGCAGGAGCCACTCCTGTGTCCCCTTCAGATTCATGATGAAGACGTCATCGAATTCCTTGTATAGACATACTGTCCCACCTGGAAATCAAGGTACCAGCCAACCGCAGCCACTCCCGGGTCCCCTTCAGATGTGTGATGTAGACGCCATCGCTTTTCCTTGTGTAGACATACTGTTCCTCCTGGAAATCAAGGTACGATCCAGCAGGAGCCTCTCCCGGGTCCCCTTCAGAAGTGTGATGTAGACGCCATCACTTTTCCTTGTGTAGACATACTGTTCCACTTGGAAATCAAGGTACAAGGAAGCAGGAGCTTCTCCCGTGTCCCCTTCAGATATGTGATGCAGATGACATTGCTTTTCCTTGTGTAGACGTACTGTTCCACCTGGAAATAAAGGTACAAGCCAGCAGGAGACTCTCCAGGGACCCGTTCAGATTCATGATGAAACGCCATCACTTTTTCTTGTGTAGACATACTGTTGCACATGGAAATCAAGGTACGAGCCAGCAGGAGCTTGTCCCGTGTCCCCTGTGATTCATGATGAAGATGACATCGCTTTTCCTTGTGTAGTCATATTTTTCCCCCTGGAAATCTAGGAAAGAGCCACCAGGAGCTTCTCCCAGGTCCCCTTCAGATTCATGATGTAGACGCCATTGCTTTTCCTTGTGTAGACATACTGTTCCACCTGGAAATCAAGGTAGGAGCCAGCAGGAGCCTGTCCCGGGTCCCCATCAGATTAATGATGAAGACGTCATCACTCTTCCTTGTGTAGACATACTGTTTCAACCGGAAGTCAAGATATGAGCCAGCAGGAGCCTCTCCCGCGTCCCTTCAGATTCATGATATAGACACTATCCCTTTTCCTTCTGTAGACATACTGTTCCACCTGGAAATGAAGGAACCAGCCAGCAGGAGCTTCTCCCGGGTCCCCTTCAGATACTTGATGTAGACGCCATTGATTTTCCTTGTGTAGACATAGTGTTCCACCTGGAAATCAAGGTACAAGCCAGCGGGAGCCTCTCCTGTGTCCCCTTCAGTATCATGATGAAGACGCCATCGCTCTTCCTTGTGTAGATATACTGTTCCACTTGGAAATCAAGGTGCCAGCAAGCAGGAGCTTCTCCCGGGTCCCCTTCAGATGTGTGATGTACACACCATCGCTTTTCCTTGTGTAGCCATACTGTTCCATTTGGAAATCAAGGTACGAGGCAGCAGGAGTATCTCCCGTGTCCCCTTCAGATTCATGGTGTAGACGCCATTGATTTTCCATGGGTAGACATATTGTTCCTCCTGGAAATCAAGGTACCAGCCAGCAGGAGCTTCTCCCGGGTCCCCTTCAGATTCATGGTGTAGACGCCATTGATTTTCCTTCTGTAGACGTACTGTTCCACCTGGAAATCAAGGTACGAACCAGCAGGAGCTTCTTCCGTGTCCCTTTCAGATTCATGATGAAGACGCCATCGCTTTTCCTTGTTCAGTCATACTCTTCCAACTGGAAATCAAGGTAGGAGCCAGCAGGAGCTTCTCCCGGGTCCCCTTCAGATCATGATGTAGACACCATCACTTTTCCTTGTGTAGACATATTCTTCCACCTGGAAATCCAGGTACGAGCCAGCAGGAGCTTCTCCCGGGTCCCCTTCAGATGTGTTATGTAGACGCCATCACTTTTCCTTATGTAGACTTATTATTAAACCTAGAAATCAAGGTACAAGCCAGCAGGACCCTGTCCCGGGTCCTCATCAGATTCATGATGAAGACGCCATCGCTTTTCCTTGTGGAAACATTCTGTTCCCCGTGGATATCAAGATACAAGGCAGCAGGAGACTCTCCCGGGTCCCCGTCAGATTCAGGATGTAGACACCATCTCTTTTCCTTGTGTAGACATACTGTTCCACCTAGAAATCAAGGTACGAGCCAGCAGGAACTTTTCCCTTGTCCCTTCAGATTCTTGATGTAGACGCCATTGCTCTTCCTTGTGCAGACATACTGTTCCACCTAGAAATCAAGGTACGAGCCAATAGGAGCCTCTCCTGTGTCCCCTTCAGATTCATTATGAAGAAGCCATCACTTTTCCTTGTGTAGACATATTGTTCTACCTGGAAATCAAGGTACCAGCCAGCAGGAGCTTCTTCCGGGTCACCTTCAGATGTGTGATATAGACGACATCGCTTTTCCTTGTGTAGACATACTGTTCCACCTGGAAATCAAGGAACGAGCCAGCAGCTTCTCCTGGGTCCCCTTCAGATTCATAATGTAGACCCCATCGCTTTTCCTGTATAGACATACAGTTCCACTTGGAAATCAGTGTACCAGCCAGCATTAGCCTCTCCCGGGTCCCCTTCAGATGTGTGACGTAGATGCCATCGCATTTCCTTGTGTAGACATACTCTTCCCCTGGAAATCAAGGTACCAGCCAGCAGGAGCCTTTTAGGGTCCCCTTCAGATGTTGTATGTAGACGCCGTCACTTTTCCTTGTGTAGACATAGTATTCCACCTGGAAATCAAGGTACGAGCCAGCAGGAGCCTCTCCTGTGTCCCCTTCAGATTCATGATGAAGACGCCATCGCTTTTCCTTGTGTAGACATATTGTTCCACATGGAAATCAAGCTACCAGCCAGAAGGAGCTTCTCCCGGGTCACCTTCAGATGTGTGATGTAGACGCCATCGCTTTTCCTTTTGTAGACATACTGTTCCACCTGGAAATCAAGGCACAAGACACCAGGAGCTTCTCCCGGGTCCCCTTCAAATTCATGATGTAGACATCGTCGCTTTTCCTACTGTAGATGTACTGTTCCACCTGGATATCAAGGTACCAGCCAGCAGGAGCTTCTCCCGGGTCCCCTTCAGATTCATGATGTAGACACCATCACTTTTCCTTGTGTAGACATACTGTCCCACCTGGAATCAAGGTAAGAGCCAGCAGGAGCTTCTCGCGGGTGCCCTTCAGATATTTGATGTAGATATCATCGCTTTTCCTTGTGTAGACATACTGTTCCACCTGGGAATCAAGGACCAGCCAGCAGGAGCTTCTCCCGAGTCCCCTTCAGATGTGTGATGTAGACGCCATCACTTTTCCTTGTGTAGACATACTGTTCCACTTGGAAATCAAGGTACAAGGAAGCAGGAGCTTCTCCCGTGTCCCCTTCAGATATGTGATGCAGATGACATCGCTTTTCCTTGTGTAGACGTACTGTTCCACCTGGAAATCAAGGTACGAGCCAGCAGGAGCTCCTCCTGGGTTCCCTTCAGAATCATGATGTAGATGCCATCGCTCTTCCTTGTGTAGACATACTCTTCCACCCAGAAATCTAGGTGCAAGCCAGCAGGAGCTTCTCCTCGATCCCCTTCAGATTCATGATGTAGACGCCTTCGCTTTTCCTTGTGTAGACATACTGTTCCACCTGGAAATGTAGGTACCACCCAGCGGGAGCTTCTCCCGTATCCCCTTCAGATGTGTGATGTAGACACCATCGCTTTTTGTTGTGTAGACATACTGTTCCACCTGGAAATCAAGTACTAGCCAGCAGCAGCTTCTCCCGTGTCCCCTGCAGATGTGTGATGTAGACAACATCGCTTTTCCTTGTGAAGGCATACTGTTCATCCTGGAAATCAAGGTACATGCCAGCAGGAGCCTCTCCCGGGTTCCCTTCAGATGTGTGATGTAGACGCCATTGCTTTTCCTTGTGTAGATACACTGTTCCACCCCGATATCAAGGTACAAGCCAGCAGGAGCTTCTCCAGTGTCCCCTTCAGATGTGTGATGCAGATGCCATCGCTTTTCCTTGTGTAGACGTACTGTTCCACCTGGAAATCCAGGTACCAGCCAACAGGAGCCTCTCCCGGGTCCCCTTCAGATTCATGATGAAGACACCATCACTTTTCCTTGTGTAGACATACTCTTCCAACTGGAAATCAAGGTACGAGGCAGCAGGAGCTTCTCCCGGGCCCCTACAGATCATGAAGTAGACACCATCGCTTTTCCTTGTGTAGACATACATTTCCATCTGGAAATCCAGGTACGAGCCAGCAGGAGCTTCTCCCGGGTCCCCTTCAGATGTATTATGTAGACGCCATTGCTTTTCCTTATTTAGACATATTATTACACCTGGAAATCAAGGTATAAGCCAGCAGGAGCTTCTCCCTGGTCCCTTCAGATTCATGATGTAGACGCCATCGCTTTTCCTTGTTTATACATACTGTTCCACCTGGAAATCAAGGTATGAGCCAACAGGAAACTCTCCCGGGTCCCCTTCAGATGTGTGATGTAGACACCATTGCTTTTCCTTATGTAGACATAGTATTCCACCTGGAAATCAAGGTACAAGCCAGCAGGAGACTGTCCAGGGTCCCCATCAGATTCATGATGAAGACGCAATCGCTTTTCCTTGTGGAAACATACTGTTCCAACTGGATATCAAGATATAAGTCAGCAGGAGCCTGTCCCAGGTCCCCTTCAGATTCATGATGTAGACACCATCGCTTTTCCTTGTTTATAAATACTATTCCACCTATAAATCAAGGTACTAGCCAGCAGGAGCTTATCCCTGTCCCTTCAGATTTATGATGTAGACGCCATCGCTCTTCCTTTTGTGGACATACTGTTCCACCTAGAAATCAAGGTATGAGCCAGCAGGTGCCTCTCCTGTGTCCCCTTCAGATTCTTGATGCAGATGCCATAGCTTTTCCTTGTGTAGACATATTTTTCTACCTGGAAATCAAGGTACGAGCCAGCAGGAGCTTCTCCCGGGTCACCTTCAGATGTGTGATTTAGACGCCATCGCTTCTCCTTGTGTAGACATACTGCTCCTCCTGGAATCAAGGTACCAGCCAGCTGGAGCCACTCCCGGGTCCCCTTCAGATGTGTGATGTAGACGCCTTCGCTTTTCCTGTGTAGACATACTGTTCCATTTGGAAATCAAGGTACCAGCCAGCAGGAGCCTCTTCCGGGTCCCCTTCAGATTCATGAATAGATGCCATCGCTCTTCCTTGTGTAGACACACTGTCCCAACAGGAAATCAAGGCACGAGCCAGCAGGAGCCTCTCCCGGGTCCCTGTCAGATTCATGATGTAGACGCCATCACTCTTCCTTCGGCAGACATACTGTCCCACCTGTAAATCAAGGAATCAGCCAGCAGGAGCCTCTCCCGGGTCCCCTTCAGATTCATGATATAGACGTCATCACTCTTCCTTGTGTGGACATACTGTCCCACCTGGAAATCAAGGTACGAGCCAGCAGAAGATTCTCCCGGGTGCCTTTCAGATGTGTGATGTAGACGCCATTGCTTTTCCTTTTGTAGACATACTGTCCCACCTGCAAATCAAGGTACCAGCCAGCAGTAGCGTCTCCCGGGTCCCCTTCAGATGTGTAATATAGACGACATCACTTTTCCTTGTGTAGACATACCGTTCCACCTGGTAATCAAGGCATGAGCCAGCAGGAGCGCTCCCGGGTCCACTTCAGATTCATGATGTAGATGCCATCGCTTTTCCTTGTTTAGACATACTTTAACACCTGGACATGAAGGTACCAGCAAGCAGGAGCCTCTCTTGAGTCTCCTTCAGATTCATGATGAAGATGCCATCGCTTTTCCTTGTGTAGACATACTGTCCCACCTGGAAATCAATGTACCAGTCAGCAGGAGCCTGTCCCAGGTCCCCTTCAGATGTGTGATGTAGACGCCATCGCTTCTTTGTGTAGACATACTGTTACACCTGGAAATGAAGGTACGATCCACCAGGAGCTTCTCCTGGGTCTCCTTCAGAATCATGATGTAGACGCGATCGCTTTTCATTGTGTAGACATACTGTTCCACCTGGAAATCAAGGTACAAGCCAGCAGGAGCTTCTCCCGGTTCCCCTTCAGATTCACGATATAGACCCCATTGCTTTTCGTGAGTAGACATACTGTTCCACCTGGAAATCAAGGTAAGAGCCAGCAGGAGCCTCTCCTGGGTCCCCTTCAGATTCTTGATGTAGAGCCATCGCTTATCCTTGTGTAGACATACTGTTCCACCTGGAAATCAAGGTACCAGTGAGCCGGAGCCACTCCCGAGTCCCCTTCAGATGTGTAATGTAGACGCCATCGCTTTTCCTTGTGTAGACATACTGTTCCTCTTGGAAATCAAGGTACAAGCCAGCAGGAGCTTCTCCCGGTTCCCCTTCAGATTCACGATATAGACCCCATTGCTTTTCGTGAGTAGACATACTGTTCCACCTGGAAATCAAGGTAAGAGCCAGCAGGAGCCTCTCCTGGGTCCCCTTCAGATTCATGATGTAGACACCATCGCTTTTCCTTGTGTAGACATACTGTTCCACCTGGAAATCAAGGTACGAGCCAGCAGGAGCCACTCCTGAGTCCCCTTCAGATTCATGATATAGACGCCATCGCTCTTCGTTCGGTAGACATACTGTCCCTTTTCTAATTCAAGGAATCAACCAGCAGGAGCCTCTCTCTTGTCCCCTTCAGATTCATGATGTAGACGCCATCTCTTTTCATTGTGTAGACATACTGTTCCTCCTGGAAATCAAGGTACCAGCCAGTCGGGGCCACTCACGGGTCCCTGTCAGGATCATGATGTAGACGCCATCGCTTTTCCTTGTCCAGACATACTCTTCCACCTAGAAATCAAGGTGCGAGCCAGCAGGAGCTTCTCCTCGATCCCCTTCAGATTTATGATGTAGACGCCATCGCTTTTCCTTGTGTAGACATACTGTTGCACCTGGTAATGAAGGTACCACCCAGTGGGAGCTTCTCCCGGGTCCCCTTCAGATGTGTGATGTAGACACCATCGCTTTTTCTTGTGTAGACATACTGTTCCACCTGGAACTCAAGGAATGAGCAAGTAGGAGCTCCTCTCGGGTCCCCTTCAGATTCACTATGTAGATGCCATGGCTTTTCCTTGTGTAGACATACTGTTGCACCTGGAAATCAAGGTACGAGCCAGCAGGAGCCTCTCCTGGGTCCCCTTCAGATTCATAATATAGATGTCATCGCTTTTCTTTCTGTGGGCATACTGTTCCACCTGGAAATCCAGGTACAATTCAGCAAGAACTTATCCCGGTTCCCCATCAGATGTCTGATTAGACGCAATCGCTTTTCCTTGTGTAGACATACTGTCCCACCTGGAAATCAAGGTACCAGCCAGCAGTAGGCTCTCCCGTGTCCCCTTCAGATGTGTGATATAGACATTGCTTTTCCTTGTGTAGACATACCGTTCCATCTGGTAATCAAGGCACGAGCCAGCAGGAGCGCTCCTGGGTCCCCTTGAGATACATGATGTAGATTCCATCGCTGTTCCTTGTTTAGACATACTGTCCCACAAGGAAATCAAGGTACCACCCAGCAGGAGCCTCTCCCGGGTCCCCTCCAGATGTGTAATGTAGACACTATCGCTTTTCCTTGGGTAGACATACTGTCCCACCTGTAAATCAAGATACCAGCCAGCAGGAGCCTCTCCCGTGTCCCCTTCAGATGTGTGATATAGACGACATCGCTTTTCCTTGTGTAGACATACCGTTCCAACTGGTAATCAAGGCATGAGCCAGCAGGAGCATCTCCCGGGTGCCCTTCAGATTCATGATGTCGATGCCATCGCTTTTCCTTGTGTAGAAATACTTTACCACCTGAACATGAAGGTACCAGCAAGCAGGAGCCTCCTCCGGTTCCCCTTGAGATTCATGATGAAGACGCCATCGCTTTTCCTTGTGTAGACATACAATCCCACCTGGAAATCAACGTACGAGTCAGCAGGAGCCTGTCCCAGGTCCCTTCAGATGTGTGATGTAGATGCCATCGCTTTTCCTTGTGTAGACATACTGTTACACCTGGAAATCAAGGCACGAGCAACCAGGAGCTTCTCCGATGTCCCCTTCAGATTCATGATGTAGATGCCATTGGTTTTCCTTGTGTAGACATACTGTTCCACCTGCAAATCAAGGTACAAGCCAGCAGGAGCTTCTTCCGGGTCCACTTCAGATTCATGATGTAGACTCCATCGGTTTTCCTTGTATAGACATACTGTTCCACCTGGAAATCTTGGTACCAGCCAGCAGGAGCCTCTCCTGGGTCCCCTTCAGATTCATGATGTAGATGCCATTGCTTTTCCTTGTGTAGACATACTGTTCCACCTGGAAATAAAGGAACGAGCCAGCAGGAGCTTCTCCCGAGTCCCCTTCAGATGTGTGATGTACACACCATCGCTTTTCCTTGTGTAGACATGCTGTTCCACCTAGAAATCAAGGTACAATCCAGGAGGAGCTTCTCCCTGGTCCCTTCAGATTCATGATGTAGACGCCAAGGCTCTTCCTTGTGTAGACATACTGTGTCACCTAGAAATGAAGGTACGAGCCAGCAGGAGCCTCTCCTGTGTCCCCTTCAGATTCATGATGAAGTCGCGATCGCTTTTCCTTGTGTAGTTCTACCTGGATATCAAGGTACCAGGCAGCAGGAGCTTCTCCAGGGTCACCTTCAGATGTGTGATGTAGACGCCATCGCTTTTCCTTGTGTAGACATACTGTTCCCCCTGGAAATCAAGGTACGAGCCAGCAGGAGCTTCTTATCGGTCCCCTTCAGATTCTCGATGTAGACCCCATCGCTTTTCCTGTGTAGACATACTGTTCCACCTGGAAATCAAGGTACGAGCCAGCAGGAGACTCTCCAGGTTCCCCTTCAGATGTGTGATGTAGACGCCATCACTTTTCCTTTTGTAGACATAATGTTCCTCCTTGAAATCAAGGTACCAGCCAGCCGGAGCCACTCCCGGGTCCCCTTCAGATGTGTAATGTAGACGCCATCGCTTTTCCTTGTGTGGACATACTGTTCCACCTGGAAATCAAGGTACGAGCCAACAGGACCTTCTCCTGGTTCCCCTTCAGATTCATGATGTAGACACCATCGCTCTTCCTGTGTACACATACTGTTCCACTTGGAAATCAAGGTACGAGCCAGCAGGAGCCTCTCCTGGTTACCCTTCACATTCATGATGTAGAAGCCATCGCTCTTCATTCGGTAGACATACTGTCCCATCTGTAATTCAAGGAATCAGCCAGCAGGAGCCTTTCTCGCATCCCCTTCAGATTCATGATGTAGACACCATCACTTTTCCTTGTGTAGTCATACTGTCCCAACTGGAAATCAAGGTACCAGCCAGCAGGAGCCTCTCCCGGGTCCCCTTCAGATTCATGATGTAGACGCCATCGGTTTTCCTTGTGTAGACATACTGTTCCACCTGGAAATCAAGTACGAGCCAGCAGGAGCATCTCCCGGGTCCACTTCAGATGTGTGATGTAGACACCATAGCTTTTCCTTGTTTAGACATACTGTTCCACCTGGAAATGAAGGCACTAGCCAGCAGGAGCTTCTCCCGTGTCCCCTTCAGAATCATGATGTAGATGCCATCGCTTTTCCTTGTGTAGACATACTGTTCCATCTGGATATCAAGGTAGCAGCCAGCGGGAGCCTCTCCCGGGTCCCCATCAGATGTGTGATGTAGATGCCATCCCTTTTCTTTGTGTAGACATACTGTCCCACCTGGAAATCAAGGGACCAGCCATCAGAAGCTTCTCCCTGGTCCCTTTCAGATTCATGATGCAGATGCCATCGCTTTTCCTAGTGTAGACATACTGTTCCACCTGGAAATCCAGGTACGAGCCAGCATGAGCTTCTTCTAGGTCCCCTTCGATTCATGATGCAGACGCCATCGATGTTCCCTGTGTAGACATACTGTTACACCTGGAAATCAAGGTAACAGCCAGCAGGAGCTTCTCCTTCGTCCCCTTCTCATGTGTGATGAAGATGCCATCGCTTTTCCTTGTGTAGACATACTCTTCCACGTGTTAATCAAGACACGAGCCAGCAGGAGCGTCTCCTGTGTCCCCTTCAGATTCATGATATAGACACCATCGTTTTCCTTGTGTAGACATATTGTTCCACCTGGAAATCAAGGTACGAGCCAGCAGGAGCCTCTCCAGGGTCCTCTTCAGATGAGTGATGTAGATGCCATCGCTTTTCTTTGTGTGGACTTACTGTTCCACCTGGATTTCAAGGTACCAGCCAGCAGGAGCCTCTCAAGGGTCCCCTTCAGATTCATGATGTAGAGACCATCACTTTTACTTGTGTAGACATACTGTTCCACCTGGAAATCAAGGTACGAACCAGCAGGAGCCTGTCCCGGGTCCCTTTCTGATTCATGAGGTAGACGCCATCGCTTTTCCTAGTGTAGACATACTGTTCCACCTAGAAATCAAGGTACCAGCCAGCAGGAGCCTGTCCCGGGTCCCCTTCAGATTCATGATGTAGACGCCATCGCTTTTCCTTTTTTAGACATACTGTTCCATCTGGAAATCCAGGTACCAGCCAGCAGGAGCCTCTCCAGTGTCCCCTTCAGATTCATAATGTAGACGCCATCACTTTTCCTTGTGTCAACTTACTCTTCCACCTGGAAATCAAGGTACAAACCAGCAGGAGCTTCTCCTGGGTCCCCTTCAGATTCATGATGTAGATTCCATTGCTTTTCCTTGTGTAGACATACTGTCCCACCTGGAAATGAAGGTACCAGCCAGCAGGAGCTTTTCCCGTGTCCTCTTCAGGTGTGTGACGTAGACGCCATTGCTTTTCCTAGTGTACACATACTGTTCCACCTGGAAATCAAGGTACAAGACAGCAGGAGCTTCTCCCGTGTCCACTTCAGATTCATGATATAGACGCCATCACTTTTCCTAGTGTACACATACTGTTCCACCTAGAAATCAAGGTACCAGCCAGCAGGAGCTTCTCCCGGGTCCCCTTCGGATTCATGATGTGGACGCCATTGCTTTTCCTGGTGTAGACATACTGTTCTCTCTGGAATTCAAGGCTCAAGGCAGCAGGAGCTTCTCCCCGGTCCCCTTCAGATTCATGATGTGGACGCCATCGCTTATCCTTTTGTAGACATACTGTCCCACCTGGAAATCAAGGTACCAGCCAGCAGGAGCTTCTCCCGTGTCCCCTTCAGTTGTGTGATGTAGACGCCATCGCTTTTCCTTGTGTCGACATACTTTTCCACCTGGAAACCTTGGTACCATCCAGCAGGAGACTCTCCCGTGTCCCCTTCAGATTCATGATGTAGACGCCATCGCTTTTCCTTCTGTAGCCATACTTTTCCACCTGGAAATCAAGGTACCAGCCAGCAGGAGCTTCTCCTTGGTCCCCTTCTCATGTGTGATGAAGATGCCATCGCTTTTCCTTGTGTAGACATACTGTTCCACGTGTTAATCAAGGTACGAGTCAGCAGGAGCGTCTCCCGTGTCCCCTTCAGATTCATGATGTAGGCACCATCGTTTTCCTTGTGTAGACATATTGTTCCACCTGGAAATCAAGGTACGAGCCAGCAGGAAGTTTTCCTGGGTCCCCTTCAGATTCATGATATAGACGCCATCGCTTTTCCTTTTTTAGACATACTGTTCCATCTGGAAATCCAGGTACCAGCCAGCAGGAGCTTCTCCCGGGTCCCCTTCAGATTCATGATATAGACGCATCACTTTTCCTTGTGTAGACATACTGTTCCACCTGGAAATCAAGGGACCAGCCATCAGAAGCTTCTCCCTGGTCCCCTTCAGATTCATGATGCAGATGCCATCGCTTTTCCTAGTGTAGACATACTGTTCCACCTGGAAATCCGGGTACGAACCAGCAGGAGATTCTTCTAGGTCCACTTCAATTCATGATGCAGACGCCATCAATGTTTTTTGTGTAGACATACTGTTACACCTGGAATTCAAGGTACCAGCCAGCAGGAGCCTCTCTCGGGTCCCCTTCAGATTCATGATGTAGACGCCATCGCTTTTCCTTGTGTAGACTTACTATTCCACCTGGAATTCAAGATACCATCCAGCAGGAGCCTCTCCAGGGTCCCCCTCAGATTCATGATGTAGATGCCATCGCTTTTCCTTGTGTCGACTTACTCTTCCACCTGGAAATCAAGGTACAAACCAGTAGGAACTTCTCCCGTGTCCTCTTCAGGTGTGTGACGTAGACGCCATCGCTTTTCCTAGTGTAGACATACCGTTCCACCTGGAAATCAAGGTACGAGACAGCAGGAGCTTCTCTCGTGTCCACTTCAGATTCATGATGTAGAAGCCATCGCTTTTCCTAGTGTAGACATACTGTTCCACGTAGAAATCAAGGTACCAGCCAGCAGGAGCTTCTCTCGGGTCCCCTTCAGATTCATGATGTGGATGCCATTGCTTTTCCTGGTGTGTAGACATACTGTTCTCTCTGGAATTCAAGACTCAAGCCAGCAGGAGCTTCTCCCCGGTCCCCTTCAGATTCATGATGTAGACGCCATCGTTTTTCCTAGGGTAGACAAACTGTTCCACCTGGAAATCAAGGAACGAGCCAGCAGGAGCGCCTCTCGGGTCCCCTTCAGATTCATGATGTAGACGCCGTCGCTTTTCCTTGTGTAGACATACTCTTCCACCTGGAAATCCAGGTACGATTCAGCAAGAACTTCTCCAGGTTCCCTTTCAGATGTGTGATGTAGACGCAAACGCTTTTCCTTGTGTAGACATACTGTTCCACCTGGAAATCAAGGTACGAGCCAGCTGGAGCTTCTCCCGTGTCCCCTTCAGATTCTCGATGTATACCCCATCGCTTTTCCTGTGTAGACATACTGTTCCACTTGGAAATCAAGGTACCAGCCAGCAAGAGCCTCTCCTGGGTCCCCTTCAGATTCATGATGTAGAGCCATCGCTTATCCTTGTGTAGACATACTGTTCCACCTGGAAATCAAGGTATGAGCCAGCAGGAGACTCTCCAGTGTCCCCTTCAGATGTGTGATGTAGACGCCATCACTTTTCCTTTTGTAGACATAATGTTCCTCCTTGAAATCAAGGTACCAGCCAGCCGGAGCCACTCCCGGCTCCCCTTCAGATGTGTGATGTAGATGCCATCGCTTTTCCTTGTGTAGACATACTGTTCCACCTGGAATTCAAGGTCGGTGCCATGTAAGTTGTTCCTGCTGCAAGGAATTTGAGGACATACCCTTCCTTCATTTGCAGGATGTCCATGACTCCGGACATTTTGACGATTCCCCTCTCTGTTACAATGCAATCAAAACGCGTATGAATGTCTCCCTGGGTAGTGTGGAAAGGCCAGAATTATTTTAACAAATAATTATTAAGCAATAATGGTAGCCATGCAGCTGGGTTTCATAGGCGGCAAGGCCCTTTCCCTTTGGGGAGTATAAGCACAGATTGAAAATGTAGGTCATGTCAGGAAAGGAGAAGGAGGCACAAGATGGTTTGTGGTGCCCCACAGAGAGGCCCCAGGTGCCTCTATCTGATGGTGAGCAGAGTTTCCAGGCAGCTGGCTTGTGGATGTGGTTCCTCCAGAGGCAGGGCTAGCACTCAAGTCTTGGTAGGTATGCCTGGTCCACCAAGAGCCTCCAGAGGTGCTTGGTCTCTCTGGCAGAGGCCCATTCAGGAATGCCCAGCTCTCAGAGGAGGCCACATAGGCAGCATGTGGGGGTCTTCTACCATGCACACTGAATTTTTGCCAGAAACTTGAGCATTGGAAGACAGGCGAGGGGACAGCTAGCCCCAGTTCCCTGGGCTCATCTTTGGGGTTCCCTGGGTCATGAGGACAGTGGAGTTGACTTCCGGCCTGTGCAGCCATCCTCTGACTCAGGGTGACATTTCTCCAGTCCTCTTTTTAAGGCCCCTGGGGATCTGAGCCACAGGCAGGGAACTGGCCAAGCAGCTGGAGCCTGGGAGTCATGGCCAGGAATAGCTTGACCCTGAAGTTTCTAGAAGGAAGCCTGGACCGCCTGAGTCTCCAGGGAACCTGAGCCCCAGTGATCTGCCACTGCCACTGATGTGCATGGCTGGAGCTTGAAGGCCCCTGTGAGCCTTCAGCTCAGTGACATGTGGCCCACGGCTGGCGCCAGGGTGCGCTCCCAGAAACAGTCTCAGTGCAGCAATAAAGGAGATGATGGCGCAGGCGCAGGGCCACGACGGGCAGGGACATGACGGGGTGCATCACCGCTGCTGTCTCTTGGAAGAAGACATGTCAGTCAGGCTGCTGACCAGCCAGGAGCATAGAAAATAGTGCTGACATTGGGGGCCCACCACAAGGACAAGAGAGGCAGTCCTTAGTTAAGAACCAAAGTCTGGGAGACCTGTGGCTAGAGAAAGCCAGTGAGAAAGCAGAGTGGGGTGACATGGGGAACAGAAAACAGCCTTTAGAAGAAGGTGAGATGTGGAGAGAGCTTCCCAGCCACTGAGGCCATCGGGGTGTGTCGGGATCCTTGTCCTGAGCTGTCCCGAGAAGGTGGGCAGGAAGGGCCCTGTGAGGAGAGCCCACAGTCCTGCGGTGTCTGATTGGTTGATCCAAAGGGCAGCTGTTGGTCTGTTGTTAATGGAGTCTGTCTCACGTTGGTACAAATTCAAGACTCAGTGATACTGAGACACCTCACAGCACAGAAAGATTTCTGTCCCTGTACATAATTGTCTAGTTTAAAGAGGTCCAATTTGCTCACTTAAGCAACTTATATGAACATGAAAATTTGAAGCCTCTGAATCTACTGACTTACGAGAAGATGGAGCAGAAACCACAGCAGTGCCACAGGTGATATCCAGAAGTGGGGACTCTGTAGGACAAGCCACCTTGCTTCCTAGGCAAGCAGACTTCAAGTGAATTGGCAAGTAATAAGAGAGGGAGAGAGAGGCTGCTCCAGGCTTAAACATACTGTCCATGGACAGTTGAGACAATCAAGGAAATTTTAAAATGTGGACTAGGCATTTGAGGTTTAGGAGTTAGTTACTCCTGCAGAAAGGACTATGACACTGTGATTTTATTAAAATATGATCCGTGTTTTTAGAGGCACTAAAATGCTTGCAGATGAAATTACAGGACTTGAAGATTTGCTTCAAAATAGTCTGGGGGGAGGTAGTGGGAATGACACAAGGGTGGCTGTGGGTAGTTACCTCCTGGGGTGAGGGGCACCCGGGGTCCCTTGCGCTGGTCTCTCAGCTTCCTTTGTGTGCATTCAGCATGCTGCATGGTGAAACACAGGACCGGAGGGACAGAGCGATGGAGGAGTTGAAGCCAGGAGTAGCTTGTGCTCTGCCAGGCACACTGGGCACCTAGAGTGAAAGGAAGATGAGATGGTGTCCCTTGTTTCCGGGCTCAGGACACATGGCCCTTGCCCACACAGGCAAGTGGGCGGGCTGGAACCTCAGGCTACTGAAGAAGCCACTCACACTCCAAACTTAGTTCTGCCAGATGGACGAGGGACACGGGACAATGCACACTTAAGAGTAGGTCTGTCCCAAACCCACACTGACCTCTGATGACCCCTTCAGGCTTGTGAGACCAGCACCCATCTGCCATGTGGATGCATGGCCTCACCATTTCCAGTGGAGAAAAAAAGGCATTGGCCATTTTCCATTTGGGTTTTATTCTGAGTTTTTGCCAGCTGTGTTTTCTGCTAGAGTTCCGTGTCCATCATATCACCAATTTCATTACAGCTGTGAAATGTGTGCTGAGGGTTAAAACTCCTCTTCACCTTCATGAAATCTGAGAAATCAGACTCTTCTGTGGTTTTCTCCAGGCAACCCAGAGACTTCGCACACATCTGCCTAAGAAGCCTGGGGCTGGTCTTGTGAGTCTCGCACCTGCAGTGCAGGTCTGCACAGAGACCACTCCCTTCACCCCAGACCCCACCTGTGCTTGCAAGTCCATGACCTCCTGCCTGTACCACACAGGTTGGCAGTCAGGAGAGGATCAGATGAAGTAAGTGTTGATGTCTCCATGTGGCTAAAAGGGTAGAACCAATTCTTCAAGAGATTTCATACCAACGCCAACCGAGCTACCAGTGACGTTTTTTCCTTAAGTTGGCTGGTAGATTGCAGGCACAATCAAAATAACATTCTATGAAGTTTGTTTCTTTTGGAATCATACAAAAGTTTCAGTTATTAAATGTAGAATTTGAAAGCTATTTGTCCTAAAATATAAAAACTGATAAAAGTCCATCACATGAGGCCTATAAGATAAGGAAATCCACCCACATTAGTCCACTCCACCTTATTCAGATGCTCATCTGAATTATCAAATTGCTTTCACAACCTGCATCTCTGTGTAGGGTCTGGTGTCCGGCGGACCTCCTCCAGCTCCACCCTGCCCTTCTGCTGTGTTGCATGGGTTTCAGCCACCGTGTTCCAGGAGGGACAGTTCAGATTGTTCCTCCACTTCACTGCTGGTCCTTGGGGAATGTCAAGCAGGCTCTGCTCTGTGACAGGTGTCTTGTTTCCAGTGTGCACGTGTCACCCAGCAGCAGGGCTCTGCCACAAGGTGTCCCAGCCCTGTGCTCAAGGGAGCCGGAGGCAGGCCCGCCAGGCAGCACACACAGAATCCCTCCTGCTCGGAGACACCCACAGCAGCACCAGTAGTGTGTGGGCAGACAGTGCAGGCCCCACTGCTGCCCGCCGCAGGAAGCCGCCCTAGGCCCTCACCGTCTCCCAGGCCCTGCTGCTTCCTGCAGCTGCACACTCACCCTCCCCGTTACCTGACTGCCCATGCAATGAGATGCTCCCTCTGCTGCTGACTCCCGGTGCCCTGCACATTGCTGAGCCAGACCTTGACTGCACCCTGGCCAGGGAGGCCACTCAGGTCTCTCAGTCGTGGAGACAGCCCACCCAGGAAACACACCTGCTCTCTGTGTCTCACTCAGACCTCTCCTGCACCTGGGATACTCTGGTGTTTGACTACTGTCTACCTCTAGAGAGCAGGGTTTAACCCCTTACTGCCATGTCCCCAGAACTTGGGAAGAGTGTCTGCTCCCATTTCCAACCGAACAGCAGAAGCAATCACTTTCTGGCTTCCTGGAAAGGCACATCTCAGTACTTCGTGCTCTCACAGCCCAGCCAGTCCAGCTTCACGTCCTGTCCTTTCAGAGCCTCAGAAACAGCTGTGTGAGCACACGGCTGCCTCCAGCAGTCTCCCTGACTGTCTTCATTCTCTGCTTCCTCTGGGTGCCAACCTGGAGAAGTTGCTGCATGAAGCTTTCAGGAACTGTTCTGTGAGGGGTTCACAGGATCACACAACTTCCCTGAGACTTCATGACTTTAAACCTCAAAATCAGGCGTGAGATGTTGGCAGGTCTGTTCCCCAAATCTGAGAAGGGTCTAGAGAATCTGCAAGTAGCACTCCTAGGCCACAATGGGAGTCATAACTTCAGTGGAAGATGGACAGCATTTTGATTTTTGTAGATGTATGTTCTTCACATTTTTGAAAATTAGAGCATTATAATGACACAAAGTATTTGGGTTCATTTTGACAAGATCTTACAGGTGAGGAGTATAATTTCAATCCTCATACCCCTTGATCCTCCCTCTGCTCTTGACGTCTCTAAAGAGGAAACATGGTCCAACTGTGTGACAGAGAAGCAGCCTCTTACCCTTCCAGGTGCCTCAGCGATGCTCAACAGCCAAACCTGAGCAGCAAACCAAAGCTGCCACAATGAGTGAGTCGGGACAGAAGAAGGAAACAGGCTTCAGCTATCGCTTTCCAAATAATTAATGATAACACTTAAAAACTAAAATGGGGACTCTCAAATAAATATACCACAAGGGTTGGCATTTCAGAGTCTTAGGTTCAAATGTTTGATTAGCCGAGAGCTCAACTCTAGTTTGGGAGATGGTATCACACATTTACATGGCCGACCACGCATCCAGCCTCTGGTTTGGTAGAGTCATGATAACTATACTTCCCTTTTACTCCATATACAGCACATTTGCCTTGTACCTGACTTCTCTGAGCAAAAGATAGCAAAAACCAAAGCACCAGTGACATACATGTCACTGTGTTTCAGTGTGTAGTGGCACGTGAGGATAGCACAGGCGTAAGCTCCATGTGAGGAAAAAGACCTTTCTTGCACTTTCCTGCAGTTGTATGCCACAGAGGACACCTGCCTGTCCCTGAGGACCTACATCCTGACTGGTCAGACTCTGCTCCTCGAGTCTGTGGGTGCTGTCTAGTACGCCACCTGCACAAACTGCTCAGCCCAGAATCTCAGGGCATTTATAGACACAGACCCTCCTATCATCTTAGCATAGGGTTCCATCTGACAGGATTTTATTGAAGTTCCAGAAATTAAAAGGACATGGTAGCACAAAATAAGGAAAACCCAGGGAGAAAATGCAGATGAAACAAATCCTGATTTTTGCCTCTCCAAACCATTTCTGATCTAAGTCTCCTCTCTCTTCTCCCTCTCCTTCCTGTCTTCCCTTTGCACCCCTTAGGAACCCAGGCTACCTTCAATATAGGCTATCTTCTGCCGTTTACCCTTTGACGAGGGTGAGCTGGGATTTAGGGTGTCCACAAAGTGTCCCTGTCCCAGATTATGAAAGGGAGCTTCGGTTTGGCCCTGGGACCCCTCCTAGGAACTCAGTAACTAAGCTCTGGGGAGGTGCTGGCAGCAGACTGCAGTACTCAGAGGCGAGTGGTCAGGCTGGATGAGTCCACACTGCCATCTGGAGGCCCCTGGGAGAGTGACATGGAGCCCTGGTATTCCTTGAGGAGTGAGGGTCTCCCTCCATGCTTTCTGGGACCTCAGCCAAGTCTTCACAAATCTCAGGGAAGAGTTCAGTACCTGTCTAGTCAGGCCGAGGTACAACCCACTCTTCAGATCACCCGTGACTCCTTACCCCTTCCTGCGGACATCAATCTGCATTCCACATTTTTGGAATTTTCCTAGTATAGAAGAAACGTTTTTTTCAGGATGATTCACAAGCAGTCAGGAGACAAGGAGAGCAACATGGCTGCTGAACTCATGCCCAAGTGGACAGGGGCAATGTGATGCCCCCCCTGGGCATAAGTCTTCCAGGCCTTGGGTGCTCACAGATGCATGGTCCAGGCCTCTCCTTTCATCAGCGGCAGAGAACAGTCGCCACCTTAAAATGCACACACATCCATTAGGAACTGAAGAAGGCGGGCAAGGCTGCGACGATGACCCTGAGGTCCCAGGAGACTACGCTCCCAGGCTGCTGTGAGAGCTCCAGCGTGGCCTGACTTGTGCCTGGCGGCGGCCTTCAGCCCCAAGCTCCAGACCATACCTGGGCATGGCTGCCACCCTCCCCACCAGTGAAGTGCCTTCCTTTTAAGTCTGCACCTGCTGCTAGAAACCCAGGGAGTGGGGAAGAAGTTTGAGCTGCACCATGTCTCGATCTTGTTCTCACAGCTGAAAGCAGATAGCAGCCCATGATGGCAACAGTAAGTTCTGTTCAGGTTCAAAGAAGCTCTGAAGCAATTCATGAATTCTAGAAGAGTCAGGGAGATATCAGCAGAGACAATAAAACTACCTGGATTCCAAAGGGTATCTTTCATACAGCTCAAGTGGACAGGAAACAGTATTAGAACTAAAGAATGATGTGACGTCACACCCACTTGGTGAAGCAGCCCAGCTAATCAAGGAAGCTGGGTGGGGAGGAAGAGTCTATTTGTGGAAGAACGCCAAGACCTGAACTTGAGGTGGCATAAAAGCCATGGTTGGATGCTAAACAACTATGTGGGTTGCACACGTGAAGTGTTCAGGTGGACAGAGTATTATGGTTTGGATGTAAGGTCCCCCAAAAGTTCATGTGTGACAATGCGAGAAGGTTAAGAGGAGAAATGATCGGGTTATGAGAGCCTTAACCCAATCAGTGAATTAATCACCTAATGGGATTAACTGAGCAGTAACTGGGGGCAGGTGGGGTGGGCTGGAAGAAGTGGTTAATTGGGGCGTGGCTTTGGGGTATATATTTTGTATCTGGTGAGTGGAGTTGCTCTCTTTGCCTCCTGATCATCATGTGACCTGCTTCCCTCTGCCACAATGATGTTCTGACTCACCTTGAGCCCCGAGGAATGCAGCTAGCCTTCTATGGACTAAGACCCCTGAAACACTGATCCCTCAAATAAACTTTTCCTCCTATACAATTGTTCTGGTCGGGTCTTTTACTCCCAGCAGCAAAACAGTTGGCTAAAACACAGTGTGACGGGCTGTCAGAGCTGGGTGTGTTCTTTACCTGTTGGCTTACCTAGTGGTGTGATCACACCTGGGCCCCCTGTTCCCTCAGCTTCTGGACCCCCTGCTTATCTAGCCCACAGCACAGGAGACTGGTACCTGCTCACTGGAGGGAGGCTAGAGCAGGTGAGACTGACTCAGGAATCTCCATGGCAGCAGGCCCTAGTCCCATCTGTCCTTGTGGCACCCCCCCATTCTGGCCTGTGCTGTGGATTTCAGTTCTAGTATTGAGAACAGAAACAAAGGCCTCACAGATTAACCCAGGTCCTTATTAATTTGGTGAGATCAAATTTCACCACAGACCCATCTTGTGCTTCCCAGGTTGCTTCTCTGGTTGAACCTGTCTGCTGAAGATGCAGACTCTCCAGCTGTGTCTGCAGTGATCACCACTGGGATCAAAAGATCTGATGAGAGGAAATTGGGAGGAGAAAAAGCCTATCTTGGCTCAGAGGTTTTTCTGGTTCTGAGGTTTAGTCTCTGGTTGTCAGACTCCATAGCTCTGGAGCAAGGTGAGGCAGAACATCACAGCACAAGGGCATGGTGGAGCAAAGCTGCCCCGCTCATGGCAGCCTGGAAGCACAGGGAGGGGAGAGAACTGCAGGGACAATGCACTCTCCCAAGGTCCCTGCAGGGGCTGGGCATATGGCCTAGAGGTAAACTGCTTGCCTTGCATGCATGAGGCACTAAAAAAGTGTCTTACAGGTCCCTTCAAGTGAGCAGGTGAGCTATATAAATCCCAGGAGCCCTGTTCCTAAGATAAACTGGCCAACAAGATAGATTTCTCCAAATTCCTTGAAAGAATGCACCTTCCCTGAACATCCCCAGGGACCCACCATTTCCAGATATGTCCAATCTGCCTGATTACAACCCAGTTAGTACACTCAAACTAGGATGGACCACTGGGTTACAACTGTCATAATCCAATCATATTACCTATAAATATGCCTGCATGAACTTTAGGGGGGCACTTACATTCAAAACATTATATATGAGTATTTGATATAAAAATGCATTTTTATATCCTAATCCTATGGCAGGGACAGTCCAGGAGCTGGTGTGAATCTAGGGAAGGTGGACTGAGTGAAATATTAACAAACATGTACTGCAGATCATAAAGGGCCCACCTGGGTAACATGTACAGAAAAGAAAAGAAGAAAACCTACTGATGTAATAAATAAGACCCTTGGTAGAGAGATAATTGTCCTGCTAATTTGTCAAATGCTCATCAGCTGGACTGTAGTAATCTCCACAGAGTAGGCCTGCAGCTGTGGCAAATGTCCCAGCTCAAGAGTAGCACCTACGCACAAGGACTAGACCAGGTTATGTTTTAGAGGTCAAAATCTAACACAGCACAAGGCAGGAAGCACTTCTGTCGTACACATCTAGGTATCGAGAGTCAGTCTGTGCACAGAAAGTGAGGGCAACACCTCCAACAGTGGGCAGTGAGCAGGGAGTGAGGGCAACACCTCCTCCTGGGAATTGGGAAGGGAATGAGGGAAACACCTCCACAGTGGTCATTAAACAGGGAGTCAAGGCAACATGTCCACAGTAGGCAGTGAGCAGGGAGTGAGGGAAACAACTCCACAGAGGGCAGAGAGCAGGGAGTGAGGGAAACAACTCCACAGTGGGCAGTTGGTACGGAGTGAGGGCAACAACTCCACAGCGGGCAGTGGGCAGGGATTGAGGGAAACATCTCCACAGTGGGCAGTGTGCAGGGAGTGAGGGAAACACCTCCACAGTGGGCAGTGAACAGGGAGTGAGAGCAACACCTCCACATTGGGCAGTGAGGAAGGAGTGAGGGCAAAACCTCCAATGTGGGAAGTGTGAGGGAGTGAGTGCAGCACCTCCACAGTGGTCATTGAGCACGGAGCAAAGGCAACACCTCCTCAGTTGGAAGTGGGCAGGGAATGAGGGAAACAACTCCACAGTGGTCATTGAACAGGGAGTGAAGGCAACATGTCCACAGTGCGCAGGGAGCAAAGGGTGAGGGCAACACCTCCACAGTGGGCAGTGGGCAGGATGTGAGGGCAACACCTCCAGAGTGGGCAGTGAGCAGGGAGTGAGGGAAACACCTCCACAGTGGGCAGTGAGCAGGGAGTGAGGGTAACACCTCCACAGTGGGCAGTGAGCAGGGAGTGAGGGTAACACCTCCACAGTGGGCAGTGAGCAGGGAGTGAGGGTAACACCTCCACAGTGGGCAGTGGGCAGGGAGTGAGGGCAACACCACCACAGTGGGCAGTGAGCAGGGAGTGAGGGAAACATCTCCACAGTGGGCAGTGGGCAGGGAGTGAGGGCAACACCACCACAGTGGGCAGTGAGCAGGGAGTGAGGGAAACAGCACCACAGTGCCCAGTGGGCAGGGTGAGGGTAACACTTCCACAGTGGGCAGTGTGCAGGGAGTGAGGGCAACGCCTCCACAGGGGGCAGTGAACAGGGAGTGAGAGCAACACCTCCACATTGGGCAGTGAGGAAGGAGTGAGGGCAAAAACTCCACTGTGGGGAGTGAGAGGGAGTGAGTGCAGCACCTCCACTGTGGTCATTGAGCACGGAGCAAAGGCAACACCTCCTCAGTGGTAAGTGGGAAGGGAATGAGAGAAACACCTGCACAGTGGTCATTGAACAGGGAGTGAAGGCAACATGTCCACAATGGACAGTGAGCATAGGGTGAGGACAACACCTCCACAGTGGGCAGTGCGCAGGGTGTGAGGGATACACCTCCACTGTGTACAGTGAGCAGAGATTGAGGGCAACAGCACCACAGTAGGCAGTGGGTAGGGAGTGAGGGAAATACCTCCACAGTGGGCAGTGAACACGGAGTGAGAGCAACAACTCCACATTGGGAGTGAGCAGGAAGTGAGGGAAACAACTCCACAGTGGGCAGTTGGCAGGGAATGAGGGCAGCACCTCCACAGTGGGCATTGAGCACGGAGTAAGGGCAACACCTCCACATTAGGAGTGAGCAGGGAGTGAAGGGAAAACCTCCACAGTGGGCAGTTGGCAGGGAATGAGGGAAACACCTCCACAGTGGTCATTGAATAGGGAGTCAAGGCAACATGTCCACAGTGGGCAGTGAGCAAGGAGTGAGGGCAACACCTCCACAGTGGGTAGTGGGCAGGGAGTGAGAGCAACACCTCCACAGTGGGCAGTTGGTTGGGAGTGAGGGAAACACCTCCAAAGGGGTCAGTGCGTATGGAATGAGGGCAACACTTCCACTGTTGGCAGAGGCCAGGGTGTGAGGGCAACACTTCCACAGGGGACAGTGCGTATGCAGTGAGGGCAACACCTCCACAGTGGGCAATGGGCAGGGAGTGAGGGCAAAACCTCCACAGTGGGCAATGGGGAGGAGTGAGGTCAACACCTCCACAGTGGGCAGGGGCAGGGAGTGAAGGCAACACCTCCACAGTGGGCAGTGAGCAGGGAGTGAGGACAACACCACCACAGTGGGCAGTGAGCAGGGAGTGAGGGAAACACCTCCACAGTGGGCAGTGAGCAGGGAGTGAGGGCAACACCTCCACAGTGGGCAGTGAGCAGGGAGTGAGAGCAACACCTCCACAGTGGACAGTTGGTAGGGAGTGAGGGCAACACCTCCACAGTGGGCAGTGGGCAGGGAGTGAGGGAAACAAGTCCACAGTGGGCAGTGAGCAGGGAGTGAGGGAAACAAGTCCACAGTGGGCAGTGGGCAGGGAGTGAGGGCAACACCTCCACAGTGGGCAGTGAGCAGGGAGTGAGGGAAACAACTCCACAGTGGGCAGTGGGCAGGGAGTGAGGGAAACAACTCCACAGTGGGCAGTGGGCAGGGAGTGAGGGAAACAACTCCACAGTGGGCAGAGAGCAGGGAGTGAGGGAAACACCTCCACAGTGGGCAGTGGGAAGGGAGTGAGGGCAACGCCTCCACAGGGGGCAGTGAACAGGGAGTGAGAGCAACACCTCCACATTGGGCAGTGAGCAGGGAGTGAGGGCAAAACCTCCTTGGGAAGTGGGAAGGGAATGAGGGAAACACCTCCACAGTGGTCATTGAACAGGGAGTGAGGGCAACACCTCCACAGTGGGCAGTGGGCAGGGAGTGAGGGCAACACCTCGAGAGTGGGCAGTTGGTAGGGAGTGAGGACCACACCTCCACAGTGGGCAGTGGCAGGGAGTGAAGGAAATTCCTCCAGAGTGGGCAATGGGCAGGGAGTGATGGCAAAATCTCCACAGTGGGCAGTGAGCAGGGAGTGAGGGCAACACCTCCTCAGTGTACAGTGGGCAGTTTGTGAGGGCAACACCTCCACAGTGTTCAGTCGGCAGGGAGTGAGGGCAATAACTCCACAGTGGGCAGTTTGCAGGGATTGAGGGCATCATCTCCACAGTGGGCAGTGGGCAGGGTGTGAGGGCAACACATCCACAGAGGACAGTGGCATGGAGTGAGGGCAACATCTCCACAGTGAGCAGTGGGGAGGGGTGAAGGAAATTCCTCCACAGTGGGCAGTGGGCAGGGAGTGATGGCAAAACCTCCACAGTGAGCAGTGAGCAGGGAGTGAGGGCAACACCTCCACAGTGGGCAGTGAGCAGGGAGCGAGAGAAACCACCTCCAAAGTGGGCAGTGGGCAGGGAGTGAGGGCAACACCTCCACTGTGGGCATTGTGCAGAGAGTGAGGGCAACACCTCCACAGTGGGCAGTGAGCAGGGTGTGAGGTCAACACCTACACATTGTGCAGTGTGCAGGATTTGAGGGAAACCCCTCCAGAGTGGGCAGTGGGCAGGGAGTGAGTTCAACACCTCCACAGTGGGCAATGTGCAGGGATTGAGGGCAACACCTCTAGAGTGGGCAATGGGCAGCGATTGAGAGCAACACATCCATCGTGGGCAGTAAGCAGCGAGTGAGAGCAACACCTCCACAATGGACAGTGGGCAGGGAGTGAGGGCATAAACCCAGAGTGGTCAGTGAGCTGGGAGTGAGGGTAACACCTCCCCTGAAGGCATTCTGCAGGGATTGAGGCTAATACCGCCACAGTGGGCAGTGGGTAGGGAGTGAGGCATCACCAATACAATGGGCAGTGGGCAGGGAGTGAAGGCAACACCTCCACAGTGGGCAGTTGGTGGGGAGTGAGGGCAACACCTCTACAGTGGGCAGTGGGCAGTGTTTGAGGGAAACACCTACACAGTGGGCAGTGTGCAGGGAGTGAGCGAAAGAAGTCCACAGTGGGCAGTGAGCAGGGAGTGAGGGAAACAAGTCCACAGTGGGCAGTGGGCAGGGAGTGAGGGCAACATCTCCACAGTGTGCAGTTTGCAGGGAGTGAGGGCAACACCTCCACAGTGTGCAGTGGGGAGGATGTGAGGGTAACACCTCCCCAGTGGGCAGTGAGCAGGGAGTGAGGGAAACAACTCCACAGTGGGCAGTTGGCAGGGAATGAGGGCAGCACCTCCACAGTGGGCATTGAGCACGGAGTAAGGGCAACACCTCCACATTAGGAGTGAGCAGGGAGTGAAGGGAAAACCTCCACAGTGGGCAGTTGGCAGGGAATGAGGGAAACACCTCCACAGTGGTCATTGAATAGGGTGTCAAGGCAACATGTCCACAGTGGGCAGTGAGCAGGGAGTGAGGGCAACAACTCCAGATTGGACAGTGAGCAGGAATTGAGGGCAACACTTCCATAGTGGGCAGTGAGCAGGGAGTGAGGGCAACACCTCCACAGTGGGCTGAGGGCAGGGAGAGAGGGCAATACCTCCACAGTGGACACTGGCCAGGGAGGGAGGGCAACATCTTAAGAGTGGGCAGTGAACAGGGAGTGAGGGAAACATCACCACCGTGGGCAGTGGGCAGGGAGTGAAGGGAAAACCACCACAGTGGGCAGTTGGCAGGGATTGAGGGCAACACTTCCACAGTGGGCTGTGGGCAGGGAGTGAGGGTAAAACCTCCATAGTGGGCAGTGAGCAGGGAGTGAGGGCAACACCTCCACATTGGGCAGTGGGCAGGTGGTGAGGGCAACACCTCCACAGTGGGCAGTGAATGGGGAGTGAATGCAACAACTCCACAGGTGGAAGTGGGCAGGGAGTGAGGGCAGCACCTCCACAGTGGGCAGTGGCCGGGGAGTGACGGCATCACCACCTCAGTGGGCAGTTGGCAGGGAGGGAGGCCAACACCTCCAGTTTTCCCAGAGAGCAGGGATTGTGGGAAACACCACCGTCATGGGCAGAGGTCAGGGAGTGAGGGCAAAACCACAATAGTGGGCAGGGGGACGGCAGTGAGGGCAACACCTCCACATTTTGCAGTGGGCAGGAAGTGAGGGCAAAAAACCCAGAGTGGGCAGTGGGCGTGGAGTGATGGCAACACCTCCACAGTGGGCAGTGAGCACGGAGTGATGGCAACACAACAAAAGTGGGCAGTGAGCAGGGAAAGGGCAACAACTCCACAGTGGGCAGTGAGCAGGGAGTGAGGGCAACACTTCCACAGGGGGCAGTGGGTAGGGATTTAGAGCAACCGCTGCACATTGCTCAGTGGGCAGGGAGTGAGGGCAAAACCTCCACATTGGTCATTTGACAGGAAATGAACACAACCACTCCATAGTGGGCAGTGGGCAGGGATTGAGGGCAACCCCTCCACAGTGGGCACTGAGCAGGGAGTGAGGGCAATACCTCCACATTGTGCAGTGATCAGGGAGTGAGGGCAACACCTCCACAGTGGTCAGGGATGATGGCGTGAGGGCAACACCTCCACACTGGGCACGGGGCAGGGAGTGAGGGCAACACCTCCACACTGGGCACGGGGCAGGGAGTGAGGGCAACCCCTGCACAGTGTGCAGTGAGCAGAGAGGGAGGGCAACACCTCCACAGTGGGCAGTGGGCAGGGAGTGAGGGCAACACCTCCACAAAGTGCTGTGGGCAGGGATTGAAGGCAACTCCTTCACAGTGGGCAGTGAGCTGGGAGTGAGGGCAACACTTCCACAGTGGGCAGTGATCAGGGAGTGAGGGCAACACCTCCACAGTGGGCAGTGATCATAGATTGAAGGCAACATCTCCACAGTGGTCAGTGGGCAGGGAGTGAGGGCAACACCTCCACAGTGGGCAGTGGGCAGGGAGTGAGGGCAACACCTTCACAATGGGCAGTGGGCAGGGAGTGAGGGCAACACCTCCACAGTGGGCAATGGGCAGGGAGTGAGGGCAACACCTCCACAGTGGGCAGTGAGCAGGGATTGAGATCAACACCTCCTCAGTGGGCAGTGATCACGGATTGAGGGCAACACCTCCATATTGGACAGTGGGCAGGAACTGAGGGCAACACCACAATAGTGGGCAGTGAGCAGGGAGTAAGGGCAACATCTCCACAGTGGGCAGTGAGCAGGGAGTGAGGGCAACACCTCCACAGTGGGCAGTGAGCAGGGAGTGAGGTCAACACTTCCACAGGGGGCAGTGGGCAGGGATTTAGGGCAACCCCTGCACATTATGCACTGGGCGGGGAGTGAGGGCAAAACCTCCACATTGGTCATTAGACAGGGAATGAGGACAAACCCTCCATAGTGCGCAGTGGGCAGAGAGTGAGTGCAAACCCTCAGGGAGTAGGACAAGGCCTCCACAGTGTGCAGTGAGCAGGGAGTGAGGGCAAAAAACCCATAATGGGCAGTGGGGGTAGAGTGAGGGCAACACCTCCAATGTGGGCAGTAATCGGGGAATGAGGGCAACACCTCCACAGTGGGCAGTGGGTAGGGACTGCGGGCAACACCTTCACAGTGGGCAGTGAGCAGGGAGTGAGGGCAACACCTCCGCATAGGGCAGTGATCAGGGATTGAGGGCAACACCTCCACAGTGGGCAGTGGGCCGGAACTGAGGGCAACACCTCCACAGCTGGCAGTGAGCAGGGAGTGAGGGCAACATGTCCACAGAAGGCAGGGGCAGGGAACTAGGCAACCCCTGCACATTATGCAGTGGGCGGGGAGTGAGGGCAAAACCTCCATATTTTTCATTGGACAGGAAATGAGGACAACCATCCCACAGTGGTCAGTGGACAGGGTGTTAGGGCAACAACTCCACCGTGAGCAGTGAGCAGGGAGTGATGGCAACCCCTCCACAGTGGGCAGTGCGCAGGGAGTGAGGGCAACAACACAAGGGTGGGTAGTGAGCAGGGAAAGGGTAACAACTGAACAGTGGGCAGTGGGCAAGGAGTGAAGGCAACAACTCCACAGTGGGCAGTGAGCAGGGAGTGAGGCAACACTTCCACAGGGCCAGTGGGCAGGGATTTAGGGCAACCCCTGCACATTGGGCAGTGGGCAGGGAGTGAGGGCAACACCTCCACATTGGTCATTTGACAGGGAATGAGGACAACCCCTCCATAGTGGGCAGTGGGCAGGGAGTCAGTTCAACCCCTCCACAGTGGGCACTGAGCAGGGAGTGAGGGCAACATCTCCACAGGGGGCAGTGAGCAGGGAGTGAGGGCAACACCTCCACAGTGGGCAGTGAGAATGAAATGATGGCAACACGTCCACAGGGGGCAGTGGGCAGGGAACTAGGGCAACCCCTCCAAAGTGGGCAGTGAGCACAGAGTGATGGCAACACAACAAAAGTGGGCAGTGAGCAGGGAAAGGGTAACAACTTCACAGTGGGCAGTGGGCAAGGAGTGAAGGCAACAACTTCACAATGGGCAGGGAGCAGGGAGTGAGGGCAACACCTCCACAGTGGGCAATGAGTAGGGAGTGAGGGCAACACCTCCAGAGCGGGCAGTGAGCAGGAAGTGAGGGCAACATTTCCACATTGGGCAGTGGGCAGGGAGTGAGAGCAACACCTTCACAGTGGGCAGTGTATGGAGAGACTGCAACCACTCCACAGTGGGCAGTGCGCAGAGTATGGGCAACCCCTCCACAGTGGTCAGTATACAGGGAGTGAGGGCAACAACTCCACCGTGAGCAGTGAGCAGGGAGTGAGGTGAACACCTACACAGTGAGAGGTGGGCAGGGGTGAGGACAACCCCTCCACAGTGGCAGTGGTCAGGGAGTGAGGGCAACAGCTCCACAAATGGCTGTGGGCACGGATTGAAGGCAACCCCTTAACAGTGGGGAGTGAGCTGGGAGTGAGGGCAACACCTCCACAGTAGGCAGGGGGCAGGGAATGAGGGCAACACCTCCACAGTAGGCAGGGGGCAGGGAGTGAGGGCAACACCTCCACAGTGGGCAGTGAGCAGGGAGTGAGGGCAACACCTCCACAGTGGGCAGTGAGCAGGGAGTGAGGGCAACACCTCCACAGTGAGAGGTGGGCAGGGGTGAGGACAACTCCTCCACAGTGGGCAGTGGGCAGTGAATGATGGCAACACCTCCACAAAGGGCAGTGGGACGGGATTGAAGGCAACCCCATCACAGTGGGCAGTGAGCAGGGAGTGAGGGCAACACCTCCAGAGTGGGCAGTGGGCAGGGAGTGAGGGCAAAAAACCCATAATGGGCAGTGGGGGTGGAATGAGGGCAACACCTCCACAGTGTGCAGTGGGCAGGTTGTGAGGGCAACACCTCCACAGTGGGCAGTGAGCAGGGAGTGAGTGAAACAACTTCACAGTGGGCAGTGGGCAGGAAATAAGTGAAAGCAGTCCACAGTAGGCAGTGAGCAGAGAGTGAGGGCAACATCTCCACAGTGGGCAGTGAACAGGGAGTTAGGCCAAGAACACCACCGTGGGCATTGGGCAGAGAGTGATGGCAACACCTCCATAGTGGGCAGTGGGCAGGGAGTGAGGGCAACACCTCCACAGTGGGCACTGGGCAGGGAGTGAGGGCAACCCATCCACAGAAGGCAGTGAACAGGGAGTGAGCGCAACACCTCCACAGTGGGCAGTGAGCATGGAGTGATAGCAACACCACAAGAGTGGGCATTGAGCAGGGAAAGGGTAACAACTGCACAGTGGACAGTGGGCAAGGAGTGAAGGCAACACCTCCACAGTGGGCAATGAGTAGGGAGTGAGGGCAACACCTCCACAGTGGGCAGTGAGCAGGGAGTGAGGGCAACACTTCAACACGGGGCAGTGGGCAGGGATTTAGGGCAACCCCTGCACATTGGGCAGTGGGCAGGGAATGAGGACAACCCCTCCATAGTGTGCAGTGGGCAGGGAGTGAATGCAACCGCTCCACAGTGGGCACTGAGCAGGGAGTGAGGGCAAAACATCCACATTGTACAGTGAGCAGATAGTGATGGCAACACCTACAAAGGGGCAGTGATCAGGGAGTGAGGGCAACACCTCCACTGTGGGCAGTGAGCAGGGAGTGAGGGCAACACCTCCATAGAGGGCAGTAGTAAGGAATGAGGTCAACCACTCCACAGTGGTCAGTGGGCAGGAAGTGAGGGCACCAACTCCACCGTGAGCATTGAGCAGGGAGTGATGGCAACACCTCCACAGTGGGCAGTGGGCAGGAGGTGAGGGCAACACCTCCACAGTGGGCAGTGAGCAGGGAGTGAGGTCAACACTTCCACAGGGGGCAGTGGACAGGGAACTAGGGCAACCCCTGCACATTATGCAGTGGCCGGGGAGTGAGGGCAAAACCTCCATATTGGTCATTGGACAGGGAATGAGGGCAACCCCTCCACAGTGGGCAGTGAGCAGGGAATGAGGCCCAAAACACCAGTGGGCAGTGGGCAGGGAGTGAGGGCATCAACTCCACAGTGTGTAGTTGGCAGGTAGTGAGGGCAACACCTGCACTTTGGGCAGTTGGCAGGGAGAGAGGTCAACACCTCCATAGTGGGCACTGGGCAGTGAGTGAGTGCAACACCACCACAGTGTGCAGTGGGCAGGAACTGAGGGCAACACCTCCACAGTGGGCAGTGGGCAGGAACTGAGGGCAACACCTCCACAGTGGGCAGTGGGCATGGAGTGAGGGCAAAACCTCCAGTGGACAGTGGGCCTGGAGTGAGGGCAACACCTCCACAGTGGGCAGTGATCATGGAGTGACGGCAACACCTGCACAGTGGGCAGTGATCAGGGAGTGAGGGCAACACATCCACAGGGGGCTGGTGTTCACTACAGTTCTTGCTTCCCTCTTACGGTCTCCCTTACCTGGGGGCAGACAAGCCTCTGCATGAACACAGTGTCAGTATAATTGAATGGCTCCTCTCTTCTTCATCCATGGCTATAAGGCCTCTCCTTACAAGTTGGCATTATGGCTGAGCCTCCATAAATGTCACCCAAATCATTGCCTAAGTTGGCTGGGATCCTCTGCCATCATACTCTGAACCACAGCATGGAGGCCATCCAGAGGCCAGAGGCCAGATAGGTTAGTGTGATCTGGGATGGTGGTGAAAAGACATCAAGAGGCAGAGGATGTGCCACTGATCCCACTCATTTCACAGAATCACCCTGGTAAAATGGGTAGGTGAGGGTGTTTCAGAAAATTTGAGACACACAGATTAATACTGGTAGTGAAAAACTGAATCCTGAACAATGAGAAATCCTCTGGAAAAAGAATAGACGTAGTATCTGAAGATGAAAATCATGTTCTGTGTGCGAGTTCACTGATCTCAGCTGTGTTCTCTGAAGGCTCTTGTCTGGGCTCAGCCTGACTGGTGTAATGGTGCCTATAGAGCTGGTAAAGCACTGCTCTGTAGTGGGCTGGGTGGGGAAGATCTACCCGCGATGTGGACACATCCTGCGGGGCCTATGGGAACAAGAAGGCAGAGGCAAGGGGAAATGTGCCTGCTGGGCTGGACTGCCAGCACTCCAAGCTCTCAGGCTCTCAGGGGGACGGAGCCGAGCTCTGGCATGCAGAGACCCCAGTCTCCAGCATGCAGAATGCCTACTGTGGGATTTTCCAGCCTCTGAAACCCCCATGTACATCCATCTTCCTGGTCTGCCTCTCTGGAGAGCATTAATATGATGGAAGAGATTCAAATGAGACCCTCCTGCCTTGTGCCAGTGCTTGTGCAGACTGGTCAGACCTGTTTGCAGGACGAATGTTCGCAGTACGCATCTACCAAGAGTTTTTGGTAATCTGAACCAAATTCAGTTTAGCAAGAGGTAAAATAAATGGAACTGGTTCCTAACATCAACCAACATCATGAAAATCCCATCACACCACAGGCTAGCACCTAGGTTATGCTGTACAGTACAACTTGTTCACCAAGAAAACTGCTGGGTGCAGTGTCACAGTCTGTAATCCCAGCAGTTTAGGGGGCTGAAGCAGGAGGATCACAGGTTCAAGGCCAATTTCAACAACTGAGCAAGGCCCTACCTTAAAGAATAAAAAAATAAGTATCAAGGGCTGGGGAATGTATCAGTTCAACCCTTATTACCAAAACAATAATTTAAAAAACCAAACCACAAATGACAACAGAGTTACAATGCATTTTACAGTTCTCAGACAAAAAAAGTCTTTAGCTCTATCAAAATCTAGGGACCTCTCTCTTTTTGTGCTGCTGGGGTTTTGAGTTTGGGCCTGTAGCATGCTGGGCAAGCACTCTGCCACTAAGCTACACCCCAGTCCTGTCTATTTTATCATTACCAAAGTACTTGTGAGATTACTCCAAAATTGCCTTCCACTACTTAGAATTACTATTTAAACATTTTGTAATTATTATCCAAGTAGTTTTTTTTAATAAGATCTATTTTTAAAGAAAAAAAATTACCCCAGATTTCTGGCTAAAGCCCATGTAAAAAGGTAATCACTTTTACAAGACTTTTCCCAGGACAGTCATTTCAGACTGCCTGCTTAATAGTCCGATAGGAAAATCTTAGGTTATTTCATTTATATGCATTGACGTTTTAATAAAACCCCTATAAACAACATCCCTTCTGAGCGGCTTGCAGGGGTTAGGGATGTAGCCTAGAAACAGAGTGCTTGCCTAGCATGCATGAGGTCCTGGGTTCAATCCCCAGCACCGCAAAAAAAAAAAAAAAAAAAAAAAAAAAAGTGCTTTAAATGTCCCTTCAGGCGAGCGAGTGAGCTAAATAAATATCAAAAACCCTAAGATAAGCTGGCCAATAAGATAGATTTCTCCAAACAAGTTCCTTGCTGATAAATATGAGGGAAAATTCAGCAATACCTCTGGATGACAAGCAATTGTGGGAAGAATGAAAAACATATAAGAAATTCTACTTCCTCAATCTGTCTTGTTAGATAAAATACATTTTCACAGAACAGGTAACTGTAGGGTTCTTTCATAATAAAACGACCTTGCCCAACAGCCCCAGGGACAGCCCACATCAGTCCTTTCGCAGGGGAACCGTCTCTTCCCGGATGCCCTCCTTGGTCACAATGCAGATCCTGAGGGCATCCCCAGTGTACACGTCCCGCTCAGCTGCAGAAATGAAGACGTCCTTCACCAGCCTCATGGCTCTGTCCAAAGACAGTGGCACATGCTCCACGTTCTGCATGTTCTTGAAACCAACCTGTAAGGATAGGAGGCTGGCATGAGTGTCCTGTGACAGTTAAGGCCAAAGAAAGGTTCCAGTCTCCCCCAGTACTCTCTCAGGTCTGCAGATTCATAGTGAAAATATCACCCTAGAATGTCCTTCAGACCAAGAACCTGCTAGTCCTGGATGAATCAAAACCTAGGGAATATTTGCTGGCAAAGCTCGCACTCCTGAGAAGCTAAATCAAACAAGGTAGACACAGGTAGGCAGAGTAAGAGATAGTGCCATAACTAAGAAAATGGACCAGGACCCTTTTCTTTAGACACCAACTACATTAGGTTCACAAGAAGCAGGCGCCAGCAGAGAACCCGGGCCGGCAAGTGCTAAAGGGCACACTGCAGGTTGACAGCACCAGGCGTTCCTGACTGCAGGGGAGGCAGACAGGAAGAGTGCGTGGTTTCAGGGAAGAGCAGCGTTCAGTGGTGGGTGGTGGGAAATGAGGCAGATAGGCAGGAAGCAAAGGCCTGGCCAAACAAATCACACTTCACAAGTAAGCTAGGGAAACCTGGAGGCAGAAAGGGGATTGGGAAGTAAATCCAAAAATGCACCTTTGAATCTCAGCAACTGTGATGGTGGAGATGAATGAAAACCATCCTGGGAGTCAGAACCAGGAAAGCGAAGGGGTAGAAAGGCATTTTCATGACTTCAGAAGAGCAAAGACCAACTGCTGCAGAGGTCAGAACTCAGAGAGCTGGCAGAACAGACATGGCATGGTTTGGGCAGGACAACCGGCCAGGTTAACTCAGCAGCTCCTTAGGAAAAGGAAGAGCGCTAGGAGGGAGGTGCTGCATCTGGCCATGGCCATGGACATAGCCAGACGCAGCTTCCTTACCTGGTTGTCGAGCAGGGGCTGCAGCATGGCACTTGCTGAGCCTCCAGCCTTGAAGGAGTCTCTCTGGTAGGAGCCCACTGGGTCGAAGCTGTACACAGCTCCCTTCCCTTAAAGAAGATGACAGTCTTCATAAGGACGGCACCCCGATCACCACCCAGACCATGGTAAAAATGAAAATAAATCCAGTCAATCCATGATATGAAATGTACCAACTTGGCTACTTTAGCCAATGATCAGAGTTCAACCCTGGGGTCAAACACTGCAGACAACCTGCTCCCGGGACACCTTATGTGCTCTGAAAACTCACATTGCTGGTACCAACCTGTGGCCCCAACACGCAGTGGGATTCAGATGCCCTGGCTAATGGTTACAGGGCTTGCTCTAATTTCTGACCAAATCCACTATTCCTAAATAGTGAACTCATAAGTTTTGACACAGACCTGACAGTTTAAAATTTTTCTAGTGCTGAAAGTGTGAGTGATTGCAAGGAACACTTAATGTGTTTAAAGCATTAAACCTATCCTTAATAAAGGATGAATTTTAGAAAAACATAAATGATACAAGTAAAATATTAGGTTTGCCCAAAATATAACAACTTGAACTACTGGAATGATAAAGAATAGCTTCTTTGTTGGGTATGGTGGTGTAAAAACAGGATCTGAATCTACTTCCTTGCAACCTGACGAGAGACTTGTGGGGCCCTCAGAATGTGCCTGGTAGACTACACTGAAGCAGGTGTAAGTGATGCTCACTCTGGCATAAGATCTTCCCAGTGCAAAAGCACAGACCCTATGACTCGGTCATACCGCCTCATTAACAAGGAAGGCACTTCTGTATCACCCAAGAGCAAACACTTACAAGCAACCGAAACTCGTCAGTAGAAAGATGGCACGCACACACAATGAAAGGCAGAGCAGTGCCACCAGGGCAGAGCAAACCCTGGAGCCAGCCCTACCCCTCAGTATCCCAATGTGGCCTGCTCAGGCCACGTTTCAGGGATAAAAGGGTTAACATCTGGTGTCACCCCAGAGGGCTGATGAAGTTAATACACTGAGAACACTCAGGTAATTTCCAGCACACACATGTTCAGGTGCACCTTGTTACCACTATTCAGCAGCCCTAGAAGAAGACTTACGTGTTCATAATGGGACTGGGGAAAACAGGACGATGCAGAATGAAGAGCTAGGTCATGCACAGGACATCTCATTCTTTTTAAGATGTAAGGAAGCTGTATATGTGCTTATATAGGTATACAAAAGCTGGGGGAGAATAGCAGGCTGTACTTGATCATCTTTTGAGTGTGGGGTGAACTGGGACAACAGTTGACACCAGAACAGGAGCACTCCAGCAGCTCGCCTGGGAGACACGAGGTAGGGAGAATCTCTCACCACTCATGCACAACTGCCATTGTTACCTGTGTGTGTGTGTGTGTGTGTGTGTGTGTTTTTCCATTGCAAAAATATGAAGACTGAATTTTCTGCTGGATAAGACAACATGGAGTCCTCCAAGAGAATCTAGGGACGTGGCTTTGAGGAAGAAAAGGGCCATTCACCTCAACCAACCAAGAAGGAAGGGAGAAGAGGCACAATGGCAAAAGAAGACCGGATCTTCAATCCTGACTGGTAATTCAAGCTGAGTGGCCACAAGTAAAATGAGACCCAAAAGGGTTTCTGAGGGTGGAACTAAGTTCAGAAAACCACAAAGAACAGATCTGAGGAAAGCAAAGGAAAGGGTGCAATCTGTCCAAGAACAGGCTTCAAGAGGCTCCTAGAGAAAGCAAAAGACATGGGCAATGTCTGTGCAGGGGCTTAAAGCTTGACCGTGAAGCACTTTTCCTCAACAAAAGAAGCCAGAAATTCCATGATTTTCATGCAAAAAATAAAGTCAGATACGTCCTTGAGAGATACAGATGAGCTTTGGCTCTCCTAGCCAGGCAGGAAATGCTAAGATCGACATACTGAGTAACACTCAGAACCATCTGTGCAGCAAGAGACACTCCCAAAGGGTCAAGGAACACTCTTGGCAGCACCCACCACATTTATGATTGAGGCTGACCCAGATGATGGAGTTTTGGTGAATCAACACTGAGAGACAAATTTACAAATAAGGGGATGCATGAGGTGGACACTGGGCCAGTACCCAAGCGAAAAGGTCCATGAGCACATAAGAGATGCCCAAAACATGTGCAAATTAAACAAGAACACACTTAATGGGCAAAGATATGCTACAAAATGCATACCGAGAATGCATATAAAATCAAGCTCTCACACTCCCTGCTGGCAGAAGTGAACATCCTTTCTAGAGGACTGGGCAGTAATGAAAAAAAAAAAAAGAAAAGAAAAAACTCCCTGGCCTGGTAATTCGACAATGAGGAATTTTTTCTGGAGGAGAAAAGCACAATTAGAGAAATACACCGAGGTGCACATACAAGGTCGTTTACCATGTTGTTTACAGTAAGTGGAACAACCTAAATGCTTGCAGAGGACGGTGAGGCACATTGTGGTACAGCCATATTATGGTACAGCAGTGAATCAGACACTGAGTCCTTATGCACACCTGGATTCAGCAGCTTAAAACTATATAATACATCCGATGTACAGTTAGAAAAATAGAGGTTGAACATCCCTCATCCAGAATGCTTAGGACCAGGAGAATTTCAGATTTTTAAATTTTGGAATACTTACATATACAAAATCTTGGGACTGGGACCCAAATCTTACTATGAAATTCACTTATGTTTCACATAGCCAAAAGGTAATTTTATATAATATTTTACATAATTTCATTCATGAACAGTTTTGTGGTATGAATTTTTCCACCTGTGGTACCAGTAAAATTTTGAATTGTGGAGCATTTGGGGCTTCAGATTAGATACTAAACCTGTACGACAGCACTACTCATGCAAAACATGAGTGTACATGAGCAAAAATTTATTGTTCTCACTACAGAAAAACTAAGGTTCCTTTCTGGGGAAAATGTCTAGAAAGCTCTGGGAGCAACGAAGAGACTGAAGACACAGACTCAGATAACGCAGACATGGAAGGGCAGCTGCTCAACACATCGGGAAGTCCCAACGGGAAGCACTGCTTCAAGGTTGCCTCTCAGAAGGCAGGGAAGCTCTGGACTCAGGGCACCAGGCTGAGAGCAGACATGGTTCGGGAAGGAACGAAAACAGAAGCATGAACTGGAGAGCTGACAGGAGAGAGAAGACGTCTAGCTTTCCTCCCCTTTGAGGCCTAGGAGGCTGGCACCAGGCATTAAGAAACCTCCATCCGAAGGGGTGCAGGTCACCTAAGTACCTAGCTGAAGGCTGTGGGTGGGCTGCACCAAGACCTTCTGGTATACAGTTCTGAAAGATGGTCACCCAGAAATCAAAAAAATGTGGAGGAAGGCTCTGCTACAGAGACAGGAAAGGAAATAAACAAAATCACACAAAAAGAAATCTAGTGAAATGCAAACAACACAGGAAGATTTCAAATTAAGTACAAAATACCTAATGGAACTAGGATTTAAAAAAAAAGTCACTGAACAGGGAAAAGCTGTTCTGGTGTCTTAGAAACTGAAGACACCAGAAACAATAGCAGTAATAAGAATGAAAAACTAAAGTTGTGGGCTGGGTATATAGCTCAGTGGCACTCCCTTAGCATGTGTGAGGCCCTGGGTTCTATTCCAGCATTGCCAAAAAACCCAATAAATACATTTGAGAAAGTCTTTAAAAATCAGAATAAAAACATTAAGAGACGGACAATATACAGGGCAAAAACAAGAAAATAAAGGGTAAAAATCCTCATACTTGTTGAGAAAATAAGGACAGCAGATAGAGAGAGAGCACATGAAAGAGAAAATACCCCAAAGATTGTCATCCTTAAATGTCAGATTCTGAAAGAAAAATCTCAAAAGAGGCCACCCTGATTTTTTTCTAAAAATATCTGGAATATGTATGCCCCCAAAATAAGGAAATAAACCAAGAGGAAAGCCTGGGATCCAGTCACTACATGGTGACATGCATCTGTCCTGGGAGACTGTGTTTTTGGAAGCAAATGAAATCTAAATCACAAGTCGTAGAAAACAGCAGCACCATGCAGGGCAAAGCAGCTGTGGACCAAAGACAGATGGAAACATCAGATGAAAGGACACTTTCTCAGACGTTGCCTCTTATCTGACAGAAAATCAAAGAGGTGTTTCAGAAAGGTTCTCAGAACACTGAGAAAGTACAGATAGTAATTACATCAAACGACTTTGACAACATCACTTTTCAAAAACTTTTTGAGTCAACTACTAAATACGTCAATAGTTCCTCATGATCACTTAGGATCACACTTAGGTCAAGCTCCCGTACACCAGATTTCTAAAAGATAAAAATGAGAATTACTAACTTTAAGGCATGGGAGACCCCCAAGGATAGAATAAAATAACTGACTGCTCAATGTGCACCACACTGTAGCACTTGCTACATGCTTTCTGATGTCATCGATCCCTCTTAGCTTCAGCTCCTCACTGCATGACCAGAACATGAACTGCTGTGCTAGAGGGAGGTTACAGCTCGTTTCCACTACAAGTGGAAAAGCACACTTCTGGAAACCATGCCCCTCCCGTGCCAGAAAGCAGGGCTCTACCTTCTTCATCAAGTCCCCCGATGATGTTGTAGACGTAGTATGGGAAGAAACGCCTTGAGTACAGAATGGTAGACAGCATTGCAGCAATGGCCCCCGTTGTCATGGCCTTATTATTGGAATGCTTATACATCTGCAGGATTTGGTAAAAACAGAAGGTGTGTGGAGGTGGAACCTGCCAGTCTCTTTCATGATCAAACACAACAATAGCAACGTAAAGTGGTACTCCATTAGACCTTTAAAATCTCAAGGGAATGAGTCCTAAGCTTGTCTTCCACTCTCTGGCACTGCAATAGGCACGAGGTGATCTGGGGAAGACGTTCCAAATCCACACCTACCCTTCACTGTGAACCTAGACCAGGGGCCAGCAAAACCCAGCATGGGCCAAATCCAGCCCAGTGCTGGTTTCTGCGAATACTGCTGTGGTGAAACATAGCCACACTCCCTCATCACACACAATTTCGGGCTGTCTTTTCAGGACAACAGCAGAGTGGGGCAGCTGCGACAGAAGCCAAACAGCCCATGAGGCTGAAAATGACTGCCATCTGGCCCCTCACAGATCAATCTGCTGACCCTGATCAGAGCCAGATGTAGGCCCATCTCTGCAAACACCTGTAAAAACAGGAGACAAAAGGCAGACCCTCAGTCAGTAGATAGCAGTGGTCTCACTCCTTGAAGGACCCCCAGTGGAGAACGCAAGTAAAAACAACAGGCTCCTAGGACAACAATACACTGATTTCATACTCCTAGATTTATCAGACCCTTGGGAATCCAGAATTATTCAACGGAAATTCTGCAAAAATCACAAACATGAAATGGATTTAGGTTGACTTAATTTTTGTCAATCAGATAGCATCTATAAAGAGAAACCCAAGAAGTACTACAAAACCAAACCATGACTTTCAAAATATAAAAAATGTTTAGAAAAGAGCTACCTGTAACAGAAAAGTCATGTAAAATATGCATTAACTATCACTGTCACATCTGCCAACACGTCTGAAACCTTCAACATAAGGTCCTGAAAAGCACAAGTGACTGATGAACAGCGAAATCATTTCTATCCAGCTGAAGTCGGTGCCAGGGAAGCCAACACACACCTGCCTAGTGATGGTGAAACTACTGGTGTATGAATAGCTTCAACTGATGATCACAACAGCCAAAGCCACGTGACCATCACACCTTCCCTGCTGGCACTCTCCTATCACACCTGCCCCTGGTGGTCACTACTGAAGCTCCACCCTCACTCCTGGTCTACTCCTTCCTCTTCCTGCTCATGTGTCTGTCCACTAAGGTCAACAGCATGAAGAGGGAGCATTTCAGCTGTCAGTGCTCCAAACCAAGTGCCTGCTAACACAGTCTGGACCATCTGCCCAAGACCGACTTGTTTGGTTTTGGAGGGAAAAGTTTCCTACGAGCCCCTCTAATGCTACTCTGGAGAGAGAGAACCTCTCGTAGTGCAGAGACCTCAGCACGAGAAGGAGCTGCTGTTTCACACTGAGACCTCTACGATCCTGGTCAGCAGGATCACTTCAGTTCTGGATACGCTGTTAAATTCATACTTCTCCAGCTGTTCTAAGCAATAGTCATACTGCAGGCTTAAGAATCTAGTGGATCATTTCTAATCTTCAATGGTGTAGACAGGTACAAAAGCACCTACCTTCAGTCTTGCTTCAATAATCTTTGTCAGGGTAAGACAATCTCCATGAAAACCACTGCATCCAATGACTGTTTTGTCTGTTCTGTAAAAAGCACATTTCAGCAAGGATGGTTAAAATCTGATGGTGGTGTATTATTCTCTATCTTCACATCCAGTGTATTTCATTTGAAATGAAGGAAAAGGGTGTTCACTTCAGCAGCATACTAACTACAACAGGCATTACCCAGGTGACAAAATCTCACATGGGATGGTATCTGTAAAGTCAAGTTTAAAACTTTCTTTTCAACATTTAATACTCTCAAACTCTGAAAGCTACATCTTGGAAGAGGAAAACAACGGCACAGAAAAAAACAGCATCCAAAGACAGAAGTGGGCAGAAGGGACTGGAACAAACAGTGCTTCTTAGGTTTAAGATGTGGCCATGCTCGAGCCAGGAAACAAGGGGGAGCTGTTTTCTTCCTCACCTACTCCCCACAGACCACAAGAGCATGCGCAAAGGATCCATACCTTATCTGTCTCATTCCCACTCCAATTCAGGCTTAGTGAACTGTGACTACCCTTGAGATGAACAGGGATTCACAGCATTTCCCAAATGATCAATATGGACCACAGCTAACCAGCAAGATGCACTTAGGTGGTATACACAGACAGTTGTATATATGGCTTCATTTCATACGTTTTAGAAAAAGAATAACCTGGATCATTCAAACTTTGAGCCAAAACACTTCTGTTCGCATAAATGGACTTAAACAAACAGAGGCATAGAAAGAAATGTTAACAAAATGCTTGTGGTAAGATCCTGGGGATGGCATATTGGTGTTCACTATGAAATCTGTTAAATGCATGTGCTTGAATTTCTCATGATAAGATGCTGGGATAAAAGCATATAGGTTACCAAAAGTACTGCTGGTACCCAGATATGGCAAATATCAAAAACACTACACAATGAATTTAGGAAATGCTTAAAAAATTGTTCTGTAGAAAGAATACAAGATAAGGTCCCAAGGCCGCCTAAAAACTTATGAAACAAACTGTTTAACCAGTGGAATCTTTTGCAGCATTATCTCATCACAAAACATCATGAAATATATCCCTAGAAACATTTACTTACAACTTGTAACATTTGGGGCTGTCCCGGGTGTGAATTGAAAAGCCTTCACTCAGTCGAGTGTCAGAAGCAACAATCGAAAAGTCTTCACCAGCAATTGCCAATACAGTACTGAGGAAACAGAGAGAAAATTAATGCTTCAGGACGTAACCCTACCTTTCCATATGGAAGAGTGTATCACAGGACATATATGGATAAAGTCCATGGATGTGAACAAGAATAGGATTCCAAATGGCAGAGGAAAGACTGGCTATAAATATCTTGAAAAATCCCTAATTCCAAGTTCAAGCAAAGGCACCCTGACAGAATAAATGAGAAAGCCACTGAATTATCATCAACATCAAATCAGAAACACTAACGCAAGGGTGTAGACTAAAACCCCTGATATTATGAAATGACTGAGGACCAGGTATAGACAGTGGCACAACTCAAGCTCAGTTCAGCAGAGGGGAGCAGTGCATCTTCATGTGACAGACTGTACATAACGTCCTGCACACTGCACACTCTGGAACTTGCTGACAAATGAGTGGACAGAGAGCAAACTTCCCCTAAGAGGCTTATAGCACAAACTCCAAAAGCAGCCTGGGTCCTAATCCTGGTTCTCCAACTTACCAGATACAAGTAGTTGGGTATGTTACTTAGCTTCTCAAGGCCCCAATTTCCCTGTAAATCACTGCCTTGTTGGGGTGTTGGCAAGGGTTAAGTGAGCTGACAGTTGTAAAGCCCTTATAACGGTGCCTGTGCAGAATGGCTCTTTTAGTCAGTGAGCTGTGATTGCAGTGGCATATGCTTGAATGAGACAGTACAGTGTGATGACTAAGCACCTGGGTTCTGGAATTTCTGGAGGCAGAGATCTACCCTTGTCACCTAACACTTGTGTGGCCTTTGACAAATTCTCCAAGTTCAAGTTAATAGCAGTACCTATATTAATGAAATGACATTAATTCACATAGAACACCTAGGGTTGAGGATGTAGCTCGGTAGAGTGCTTATAAGCATGTGTGAGACCCAGTACTGCCAAAAAACGAAAAGTCACAGAGAGCACCTAGCATAGTGCCTTCCACAATATAAACACTCAGAAAACTTGAACTACTATTTTACTGAGGAGTGTTTTCACTAAAGCTCCAAAGTAGAAGAGAATGGCATTCCAGGGATTAGCAAGCAAAGGGAAACAGCTAATAATTACACAGTACATGAAAGCAACCATTCAGGTGGCCATTTTTGTGTAAGAGAGTGGAGGGACATACTCTTTCATGATGGACAGGGATCCTGCTATAGAAGCGCCCAAATGCCAAGCTAAAGATTAAAAAAAAAAAAAAAAAAAGATAAGATTTATTTTAGCCAAGTACCATGAAGATTATCTGAGCATGAACGAGGAAAGTTCAATTTGCACAACAGGGTTTAAGACTACTCTGACAGTAACATAATGTGAAATGGGACAGAAACAAGCTCCAGAAAGAGTACTGCAAAGGGAGGGAAGCAGGCTAAAGAGAAAGAAAACCGCATACCCCCCAAACCCCGCCCCCAACATACACGCACACAATGGACTGAAATGTGGAGCTGGGAAAACCAATTATGATACCATGATTTCAAACTTGTAGAAGCAGAATAATAACATAACTATACGGCACATTTTAAAGCAGAAGACATGGTTAAAAAGAGTAATTAGCTTGTTTTATTCACTCTCTTCAGCTATGGTGAGAATAGAAAAATCAAGGCATAAATGTTTTACAGAAAACTAAAAACCAGAATTCAGGAACTTATGAGAAATAGAATTGGAGAAACAGACGAATTATCCTCCCAGGATGGGACATTTGAATGCCACGTGACAGAACTAGAGGCTAATGATAAGAAATAAGCCTCATTTTGTAGAAGCAGAGGCTGCCTGAAAGCCAGCTGCAATACATGCTAAAGTTTGAGAAAGGGTGACAATGTAATAATCAAAAGGTATAACTTTTAGAAGAGTAATAGCTTAAGCTGGATCACAAGTTGAAATGGATGAATGAGAAGTGAAACTCCCTGAAAATTCCTACTAACAAGAATTTATGCTGGGTGCAGTGGCACATGTCTGTAATCCCAGCAGCTCCGGAGGTTGAGGAAGGAGGGTCACCAAGTTCAAGGCCAGTCTCAGCAACTTAGCAAGGCCCTAAGCAACCCTGTCTCTAAATGGGCTTGGGGGGAAGGACTGGGATGTATAGTACTAAAAAAAAAGTATAACAGTTTTATGAAACGGGTCTGACAATCCACTTTATGAGTACTAATTAGTCATCATAGGACGTGTTAATGAGTGCAATGGAAAAGCAAACATAAACTCAGTGATGAGAGAATTCTGTGTAATTCAACTCCTGGCTCAATTCACACCAGGTCTGCGACAGAGGCTATTTAACTTCTAAGAGCCCACCGGGCTAAATATCCTGTAACATTTACTTATCCGGAGAATTAAATAATATCATTGCTGGGAGTTTACTAAATGTCTTTGATTCTCCCCAGAAATATTAAGTCGCTAAGGAAGAAAAGGAAATTTAAGTTCAAGAAATGAAGAGGTACCCAAAGACCACATTGCCCTTCAGTAGCATAACCAGGGCTAAAGTTGACTCCTCGCGGGCTTACACTCTCACACTCTGAATATTCAATATTTCAAGTTCATTAAGGGCCTGACTGGTGTTTCGGTTTTTTTTAAAGAACCATCAGACGCCTGACACCCCAGGGACTACAGAGGCCGGCGCGGCAGGAGGATTCCAAGCTCGCGGCCAGCCCGGGCACCTTAGCGAGATCCTTTCAAAAAATAAAAGGGGCTAGGGGTGTGGCTCGGCGGCCGAGCTCCTGGGCTCCGCGGGCGGCAGCACAACAAAAGGGAAAACCGCCCGACCGTGAGGACTGGCTGCGAAGCACGACCCTCGGCGTCACTGCACGGCGCTCGGCGGTCAAGGGAAAGGACTCCGGTCAAGCGGCCGAGCGGCCGCATCACACGCAGCTGTCCCCCTCGCGGGCCGAGCGCACTCGGGCCCGCCGCCCCTCCCCGAAGACCGCCGCCGCGGCCGTTACCCTCCGTTGAAGGCGTAGGGCGAGAAGCGCAGCCGCCGAGGGCCCGCGGCGCCGAGAGGCTCCATCTCCGTCTGCCCGCCGAGCCCCCAGGGTGAGACTGCGGACGACATCGCGCTGCGCGCCTGCTGCTGTCTCACGGCGAGATGGCGGCCCAGCCGGAAGTCGCGCCGCTTCCGCTTCCGCGGGCTCCTCTATCCGGCTCACCTCGTTGCTCCTGGAGGTCCGCGCCGCCCGTCGCAGGAGGGCGGGCGAGATGTGAAGGGTTTTTTCTTAAGAAAAAGAAGACGTTCGAATTCGCTCCTGGCGGGCCAAAATGAGAGACTAGTCATACCCAAACCTTGGCCAAACTGTAGAGCAGCGGTAACGCGAAGGCCTCCGCGGTGGACCTGGTCCAGGACGCACGCGGAGTCGGACCGCAGCGTTCTGAATGGCCCCGGTCCACCGGAGCCGGAGGCCGTGAAAAGCAGAACGACTAAATTAACCGAGGAACTGCCTTAAAATGGGATATGTCACCCCAAAGAAATGAGGCGGCCTCGCTAGATAGGAGACACAGAGAAGACACACCGGCGTCTCAACCCGACAGGACAGGGTGCAGAGCAGGTGGGCCTGTCCTGCCGTGGTATCGGAGGGGTGCTCGGTGCTCGGTGCTCGGTGCGCTTCTTATAGCTATTGGTCAAACTGCACACGTCTTTATGCACTTTTGTACATGAATTATATTTTCAATCGTACATGCAAGCAGAGAAGTAGCTGACTGATGGACCACAATTCTGCAACCCGAAAAAAATTTAAACTACTTTTTAAAAACTTTTCTCATGCTTTCCTGTATACAAAGGATAAACCAAAGGATTTTCCTTAATGGTTATGGCCAGAGAAGATCCGCATTGTGCTTATTCCGGGCCTCCACAGCTTAACAGGTTAGGTTAAAAAGGTGCCGGGTTCTGTCCTGGATACAAAATAAGAAAACCACGTTTCTTACTTCCAAGGAGCGCACAGCCTCACTGATAAAAGAAGTACAAAGGAAGCAGATACGCATAACATGGATACGCCTAGCGTCAGGAAGCAGTCTAACAGCAACAGACCATATCTTGTGACAACTGTGAAGAATGAGGAGCACATGAGATGGAAATAGTAGAATTAAAATATAAATGAATGTGTGAGGCCAAGCCATCTGTTTTTTTCTTATTCTGCGTGGTTGACGATCAGCCCGCATTTGCGAACATGGTAAGGAATACGTGAGTGCCATGTGCCATCTCTAAAGGTCAAGTTCTGTGATTATCCAACTTTACAGAAGAAATGCAGTTGGAGATGTTAGCTTCGAAAGACTACACCACTAGTTGGTTTAAAAAAAAAAAAAAAAAAAATGAACATTTAAAAACCAGTCATTTTTCCCGCGTCTGGCAAGGACCAATTAGAAAAGGTTCTGGCAAGAAGGCCCCGCCCCGCTCGGTCCCGGAACTACAGAAGAGCTCCACCCTGCGTTTCCCTTTCGTCAAACGCCCGGGGAAACACCGGAAGTGACCGACGCCCACGCCTCCTGTGGACGGCGCGCTCGCAACCAGCTGAAGCCGAGGAAGGGACTGGCGGAAGTGACATTATCACCGCGCGCCCGGAGTTCGGTGGGGTCGAACAGGGTCGCCGTGGCGGGCGCCTGGGCTGCTTGCGGCTGAACTTCGTTTTCGCGGGTGCGTCGTCGTCTCTGCCGTGACTCCAGGTAACAGCCCTCCCAGATTTCCCTTTTTCCCGAGGGCTTGGGCGAGCGAAGGCACTCCGACAGCGAGGCCCGAGGGCCGCGGCGGGCGTCTCGCCGGGCGGGCGCGCAGGCCCGCGGGGCCGTTGCTCCCGCTCGTGCTGCCCCCCTCCCGCCTGTACCGGCCGCTCGGCCGCGGCTGCAGCCCAGTGCCGGCTCTTCTGCGCTCTCTGGGCCGAGCGGGGTGCAGGGAGCATCGAGGACTCAGTCTGCCTGCCTGGAGGGCAGATTGACCCGCAGGAGCCCGCCCGCTCTGCTGCCAGCGGGGCTGGGTTCTTTGCGAAGTCGTGCTCCAGACTTGAGACGTCTAGTCGGAAGCCCGCGTTCTGCGCGGTGAGCTTAAGACAGAAACACAGCACTTCCTTTACGAGGTCTCCATCAGGCCAGCATGGTTTCTCACACTTGGGGTAGGCTTGCTTTAGGAAAAGATTATGCCCGAGTTATCCAGGCCTATGTAGAAGGCTATGCAGAATGAATCTACTTCCCAGAAATATCTAATTTGGTACTCCAGTTTCCATGAGAAGACGTTGCAAACAGCCCTTTACTGAGGTGATTGCAGTACTCGTGGAGTGATTGTATGATACAGGTGAGGAAACATGGCCTGTGCCATTGTTGAGAGCTCTAAATAACCTGCTGCAAGTCCCTAACCTTGGGTAACCAAGGGTTCCTTCTGGAGACTTAGGGCCCACAGAGTGATCTGGAGCCACCAAAGTTTCCAGATAAGTGCATATGTAGGGCTTTAAATCCTACCCTCATTACCTCTTGATTCAACCATTGCACTGACCCCTTGAAGTGAATTCTCAGCCTTCAGTGTCTCCTCTGGTATTTATCCATACTCTTGCCAAAGTAGATCTAACTCATGCTGCTCTTCAAAATCCTGTAACTGCTCTTACTGCCTATGTAATAACGTCTAAACTTCTGGTGACGTGACCTCCTGTGGCTGCTGTCTCATCTCCTGCAATGACCTTCCATACAGTACAGTGCTAACCTTGTCACTTGCACTCTGGATGCTTTGTCTCTGTGCTTCATTTCTCTTTTAGACAGAAAAATTTTTACTTGCCTTGCTTAACTCAAGTTAGGTGGTCCCTGCTTTGTGAAAACAGTGACCTCTCTTGATTTTAGCCTATGTTGTCTTCTTTTCCACAGAGTATGCGCATTCATTCATGACTACACACTATATGCATAGTGATAGGTGCAGAGATTTCAGACAGGTGATCTGGTGTCTGTTCTCAAGGATCTTAGCTTACTTGGGGCATACCCTCTGCTGGGCCTACCAAGTTTTAATAGTAATTATTTGCATGCCCTTCATGTTGAACTATTTGATGCCAGGGACTGTATCCTCTCCATTTTCATATTATTGTTGTGATAAAGTAACAAGTTCAGAAAACATAATTTTATTATACCTTTGAGGTGTTCATTTTCAGAAGTAGAGCTTGCTTTGGTTTGATTTTCAATGATGAGTTTGTAGGATAAGTAGTCTTTGGGGTCCTTTGCCCTCTCAAAGTGATTGTCTGATTCCTTCATTGCTTTTGCAAGTATCTTAGTGCCTACTCTGTACCAGCACATACTTTAAGTGAACATGGATCTTTGGACATATAACTCTGAGACCTGTAAGTTCTATGCAAGAATATCTTATTAGATGATAATAAATGTTTGAATTCAAGTCTTACAGTAGTAGCTAACATTTAACCTGTGCTTAGTGTGCAACTAGATGTGTTTTGATATATTAACTCAGTCAATCTGTCAGTCCTGCGTTGATTAAATCAGTTCTTACAGCAACTCTGGAGGGTTGCGAACCCATCTAAACAGAATTGATAGATCTTTTAAGGGCTGGGAGTCTAGCTCAGTTGAGAGTGTTTGCCTGTCCTGAGTGAGGCCTGGTTGATCCCTGTCACCACTCCTCCACACACCACAGAGCAGTCACTCAGTTCCTTCATTGGAAAGTTATTTCAGATATATATCTAGTACACAGATGATGATTAAGCCAGCTGTGGTGGCTTAATCCCAGCAACTTGGGAGGTTGAGGCAGGAGGATAGCAAGTTCCAGGCTACTCCGTACAGCTTAATGAGATAACCTGTCTCAAAAAAAAAAAAAAAAAAAAAAAAAAAAACGGCTGGGAGTGTAGCTTAGTATGAAGCACTTGCCTAGCATGTGAGGCCCTGTGTTCAGTCCCTAGATACAGGTAGTTTGTATTTTGAAGAGTTAAGATTATCACATTGATAAAAATACAGTGTTTTACTTATTGATGTATCATACAGTTTTTACAGTCTTTCATTGAAGTAGGAGCTCAGTGAAAAATCATGCTAAAATATATTGGGTTTAATTCAGTATTTATTGGACTTTATGTCCAAGGCATTGTGGAGGGTATAAAATCAGGTGGAATATTTAAAAACCTGAACTTGGCCTAACTATACACTATATATACACTCGCTCTATATGTAGTGCTTAGTAAATGTTCTGCTCAGGAATTAGTTTTCTCGAGATGTTTTTCTCCACCATTTTTTTTTTTTCCCCCAAACACAGTGCTAAGAATCGAACCTAGTGCCTGACACATGCTAGGCAATGCTGTACCACTGAGCTACAACCCCAGCCACCAGTTTTTAATGCTGGTTATGACACCTTAATTTTCACTACTGTCAGAGTATTTAAATTAAACATGTAACAGAGCAAAAGTTGCCTTTTGCAGTTCTGCATGCAGTCACAGGAGACATGGAAGGAGTAGGCTGTGGTTGTATTGGTTTTCTGATTTATGTTTTTGGTAACCACAAAACTGGGGTTAGAAGACTATATAGGTTACCCGTGTTCTTACATTAACCTTTAAACTTTTTTCCAAGGAGCATTGCCGTTTCTTGGTGTGTGAAAGTAACCCAGAGAATTGAGGAAGTTGCTAAGAGTGTGCTGGGAATGCTCCAGGAAAAGACCAAGTGCTGAAGAAGGTGAACATCATGGATCAGAACAACAGTCTGCCACCGTATGCCCAGGGCTTGGCATCCCCCCAGGTAATGCAGCAGTTGGGGGGTTGGGGGCAAGTCTGCCCACAGGAGAGAGCACAGGCCCAGGCCATTTGGCCACTGTTGCCAAAAATGGACTTTGTTGGCAACTTCCCTTAGTTTGGGAAAGTTCTGTTAGGCTTTGAGTGGGCGCAGGAGTGTTTTACTTGGGAGTCTTTTGGAAGCCAGAGTACGTATTTGTGTATAAAACACTTTGCTTTTGATGGACACTGAGAATATCACAAATGATTATAGGGTCACCCTCACCAAATTATTTCCTAGTTTTATTGCTTCCTTTTTAAGAATGTAATTAACCTCGTTGAGGTACAGTTCACATACAAAAACCCCTATCCAATTTAAATGTGTTTTGTAATTAGTTCTGTAAGTTAGAACACTTTGTTTACCCTAAAACGGGCCTCTTTGCCCTCTTGTGACCACTCTCCTAGCCCCAGTGGCTGCTCCATCTACTCCTCAATGCTGAAGATCCGTTCTACCTGCTCTAGAGCCTCACATAAGTGAAGTCCCCAGTGTGTCTTCTTGGTCGGTGTGTTTCCTTCACCGGGTGTAAAATTTGTGTATTGGTGGATGATCCCTTTTTATTGCCAAGCAGCACCCTTGTCTGTTTTCCAGTTGCTGTGTGGGTGTTCCCAGCTTGGGGTGTTAAGGTGTACCCTAATGATCCTGTACACTTTTTTCTATCTTGAGTAGATACTCGGAGTGGCATTGCAGGGCCATGTGCTTGTGTCCGACTTTACTCAGAGGCTGCCAGGTGCTTGCTGAAGTGGCCGCACTGTTCTGCAGCCCTCCAGTGGTGGGAAGAGTTTAGTTGTTCCACTTCCTCACCAGCACCTCAGTGTTGGTTTTTACTTTTTGCCATTCTAGTGGTTGCTTAATAGTTTTTTTAATGTGTTGTCCTGATGACTAATAATCTTGAGCATCATGTCAAGTATTTATTGGCCAATTATCTATTTTATTTGTAAAATGCCTGTTGCCTAGCCCAGGAGCACCTAGCCTCTGAGCCACATATCCAGCCCTTTTTATTTTTTATTTTGAGTTGCTAAGGCTGGCTTTGAACTTGCAATCTTCTTCCAACTCCCAAGTGACTGGGATTATAGGCTGCACCATTGCATCTGGCTGTTGCCTATTTTTTTGTCGGTTTATTTGTTCGTGTTTTATTGAGTTGTAAGAACTCTATGTATTCTGTATGCCTTCCATTCTTTTCTTAGATGTCTGAAGTATACGTGTTTTTTCTCACCATTAGGTTGCTGAAACAATCTTATGCTTTCTGCCATATAAGTGGTAGAAGTGAGAAAGAATCATGGCTCTTTTTGGGTCTTACATGTATTTGAGAATCTAATAAAAACTGTGGACCCTCTCCATAGAAAAAGCAGAGAGAGTTGCACATGATGTTGAGGTTTGGAAAACTGTTTTCAACTCTGTGGGTGCTGTGGGTGAGGGGAGGCACTGGGCTGGGTCTTGGGACATCTGTGGTCTTGGCTCATGTGCCAGTGGGGCTTCGACCTTGGGTGAGTTGCTAACCTTCTCTGGTCAGTTTCTTAACTGCTTCCCTCTCCCTTTCTCAAAGGGCTGTTGTGATACAGATAAATTAATAAATGTAGCAGCATCTGGAGAAGTTTGGGAGCAGTGCAGGAAAGCAGACTCATAGTGTGTGATAGGTTGTATTGATTCACATTTTGAGGAGGGCAAATGATCAGCTTTGAGTAGTGTTCTATAATCATCTCTGTGGTTGCTTGAGTAACACTTCAGCATCTCTGGTGTGTGTGCCTCTAGAATGATTATCATTGATCATGCACAGGGGGCCAGATGCTCCCCAGGTACTGGGGTGGCCCTTTAAACAGGGGCATGTCTGTCTAATAATTGGGACCATTATTATTCTCTGGTCATGCTGCAAAGGTTAAGCCACTCCCTCAGGTTCTCTTGTGGCAAGTGAGGTTGATCCAAGTCCTGAACTCTGGTCTGCTACGTTCAGGATTAAGGAAGAAAACACATATCTGAGAATGGCAAGTACTGTCCCCATGGTACTTGGCAGCCCATTCTTCTAGAGCATCTTGCTTAGCGGTCTCCTGCAGCTCCACCAGGAAGGCTCACAGACGCTCAGCAACAGCAGCCTGACTCTCCCCACCCTTGTTCTCTGCAGGGTGCCATGACGCCTGGGATCCCCATTTTTAGTCCCATGATGCCTTATGGCACAGGCCTGACGCCCCAGCCTATTCAAAACACCAACAGCTTGTCTATTTTGGAAGAGCAGCAACGGCAGCAGCAACAACAGCAGCAGCAACAGCAGCAGCAGCAGCAGCAGCAGCAGCAGCAGCAGCAGGCGGCTGCAGCAGCGCAGCAGTCAGCACCCCAGCAGCCAGCACAGGGGGCCTCCGGCCAGACCCCGCAGCTCTTCCACTCACAGACTCTTACCACCGCACCCTTGCCGGGCACCACGCCCCTGTATCCCTCCCCGATGACCCCCATGACCCCCATCACTCCTGCCACGCCAGCCTCCGAGAGCTCTGGGATCGTGCCGCAGCTGCAGTGAGTACTCCGTGTCATGTCTCTGGAGGTGGAGGAGCCCTTGAGAGGTGCTGTGCGCCACGGCGAGAGCTGAAGCTGCTGAGTCAGCCCCTCCACGCTCGTGGAGGACTTTCCCAGCATCCTCAGAAAGGGCGTCTCACACTGAAGCTGGTGTGTGGCTGTGTAGACGCCGCTGCAGCGGATGCACTGTGGGTTAGGCACAGTTAGCACAGGTCCCCGTGCTCCCAGGTTCCATTTTACTGTGAGGGCTGCATACAAACCTGTGGTCTTCCCATAAAGTGAGAATGGCTGTTATTGTCCCAAATGAGTTTTTCTACCATGTAGTGGGTCCTATATATAATAAGGTAGGGAGGCAGGAAAAATCTCCTTTCTTCCTGAAAATCAGATATATTTCCAGATGGTTGTCAACGAGAAGCACGTAGATCTTGCCCACAGGAAGCTGTCAGCCAAAGTGAAGTGCTGGTTGCAGTCCCAGGATCTCGGTGCTCTTTGGAGCTGATGGTCCTTCTGTGCTTACTCATTCTGTTTCTTGGATGGCTATTATTTATAAGCCGATCATTTTGGGGACTAAGTAGTGTGTAGTCATATATTCTGCCTGTTACTCAAAGCCCTGGATCTTGGTTCTCTGTTGTTTTTTTGACCCCACACATTTTTAAAAACAAAATCCTATTGCTTTTGGGGCTTTGGAATGATAAGTGCTGCTAGCTTTCCTTTGTCCTTGTTGCTCCCAAGGTCCTGAATGCTTGCTGACTTCTGTGGGCAATTGGGATCACTCTGTGGCCTGAGTCGTAAGTGACACCTGTTGGCGATAGGCAGTTGTTTCTGACATTCTATGGACATTCAGTCAGCTAGGTTACTTAGTTTTCACTGTCTTCTTAGAGCCCTATTGGTTCATTGGTAAATATTTAATGAAAACATACAAGAATACATTTACCAAAGATGACTGAATTTGTGACAGATGCACCAGAATTTATTTGACAGTTTGTAGATGGACCTATGTTGAAGGCAGGTCTGTGCACAGAGTGACAGAAAGGAAGCAGCTGATATAGAAATGAGAACACAGCCCAACTGGCTTTAGGAGTGTGTATCAGAGAAGACCACTGTCCTCTCAGTAAATTATGGGCCATCAAATTTCAAGAGAATTGCTTTCTGACAGTACCAGAAAAAGCAGTGACAATGAAGTCGGACCTCTCCTTCATGAACTGAAATCAGAATTCTCTGGTGGCAAAGCTCTAGGTCCTGGGCATTGTTCATTTCAAGTCTATATGCTTTCAAATCCAGGAAAATACAGAATAAAAATTTTGAGTTTTTATTTTAAGTCTCTAATGAAGTTGATTTTTAAATCTGTCATTATTCTTTTGTAAGTTATTCATGAAACAATTCAAGAATGCTAAAAAATGAAAAGGTTTCCTTGGACACACAAGATTAGTGATGATTCTGCTTATCTGGATCACTAAGACTAATCAGAAGAGAAATCAGCCTCCTTCCTTTGCCAAATAAACTGAATTCTTATTCTTCCAAAGGATAACTTACTTGTAAAGGACTGAGGAAGCCTTGCCTGCCTGTTTTCATTACAGACTGTGATTCAGGGTGGGCTGGTGCTGGCTCCCTGGGAGGAAGCCCAGGGCTAAGTAAGATCAGGGCCAAAGACAGGCTCAGATCCTGGCCCCACCTTGGAGCACAGTGTGCTTTCCGGAAGCCTCCATTCTTCATCCAAGTGTGTGATGTTGGCAGCTGCTACCTGGCTGTGTGCTGTGAATGCTGAGGCTTTTGTGAGGTGCTCAGCATGCTCTGTGGTCCTTACTTAACACTTAACAAGGGTCAGCAGTTCCCTAAAGCTAGTGAAAGAACAGGCTCCTAGGTCGTCATTTACTACTTCCTTGTGTAAAAGTTAAATAATCTAAATTACCCTGTTTTCTTTTCAAATTTCTTCCAGAAATATAGTATCCACAGTAAATCTTGGTTGTAAACTTGACCTTAAGACTATTGCACTTCGTGCCCGAAACGCCGAATATAACCCCAAGGTCAGTGCATTTTCATGTATTTCAAACTGGTAAAACTGGAATTTCTCTGGGTCAGAAAGTTTGTGTTTTGCTTAAGTTTCTTGACACCAGCAAAATGAAAATCTAGGGGGAAATGTGTCATTTTAATCTTGGATGCTCAGTGATTAGAACAGCTTCATTCTATTCATGTTTTACTCAGTAGCTACTACGTGTGAGTCCCTTGGAAATTAGCAGTGTGCAAGGTAAAGACAAGTTATATGCTGTGTCATGATGGAGACCACATGAAGCTGGAGAGCAGAATCTAATCCCATTTATAACATGAACCATTAGGGTAGAATGGCAGGGCGTGCTGACTTTAGTAATCCTGTGGTAGGGGTGGGAGGGGTCGTGTGGATGAAGCAAGATTGGCCAAGAGTTAATAGTTGTTGAAGTTGTATAAGGATAAGACGGCTTATTATGATATGGTTTTCTACCTTTCTATCACTTTTACATTTTTTGTAGTACAGAGATTACAGGGGAGAAAGTTCCCTGAGATTTTTGATGTGAATATAGCAGCCTGAGTTCATGTTAAAGCTTTTGTGCCTGTGCCAGGGGAAGTATTTTCTAACATAGTAACCCTTGCATGAAGAAATGAGTGCTGGGTAGAGGAGCTTGTCCTACAGAAGCAGTGCCCTGCAGTGGGGCACGTCCACCAGAGTGGCATCACAGGCTTGAAACCTTTATCCCAGGGAGACCAGTGTTGAGTTGAATGCCTCTAACAAAAGAAAACAAGCTTTATGTAAGGAAGAGAGGGCAGAAGGAGAAACGGGGATCGTTTTGAAATGTAGTCTGTTTTCCATCTTTAGATAAGCTACTGTTAGCTGCTGGCTGGTCAGACTGTTCTGCCCTGTGCAGCTTGGCAGGTCAGCAGAGGACACATTGAGTTACTCATGGAATCTCAAGAAGCCCTGGGGGTTTTCCTGAGTTATGCATGTCTGCCAGAGTCAGTACCCACCTGAGTTTTGCCCGGTTGGCACTGCTTCCCTTGCCATTGTGCCTCAGCTTTCTCCTTTGGGTCGAACCCCTGATGCAGGTTGCACTTTGTGATTGGGCTTTCTCTGTAACTGCCCTGTTGAATGTCTTGAAGCAGTGGCTGTGTAGCAGACGGGAGGGGGAGGAAGGGCAGTCTCAACTATCGGTAAACACGTGGGACTGCCCTCATTTCTGGTTTTCAGTTGGCTGAAGGCTAACCAGGAGAATAATCATCACAAATAAGCTTGACTCCTTTCTTAACTGATTAGTTGAAGTATTTATGTAGATAATACAAGGTGAATAAACTTCTATGCAGATTCTTTCCTGGTTGGGCAGTGAAAAGTTGGGATAGTTCTCTTACCTGGACCAGTCTGTTTCAGTAATTTGTTGGACTTCTGAAGTTCAAATTCTTTCACTTTTCACTTTTTTTTAAAATTCTTTCTTTTTTTTGCGGTGGTGGTGGCTTGTGTGCATTAAGTGAAATTTGAAGGTGGTTTTGGATGAGATCAGCCATTTTGAGATACTTAGATAAAATAAAGAGCAAGGATGATGACTAAGTTTCTGCCTCTCCCCTGCAACCTGGAAAAGAAGCAGACAGATTATCTTTGTGATGCCTTGGCAGCAAAACTGAGAGCGAGTGTTCAAATGCAGGCTTGTGTCCCTTGGAGACTACTCAGAAGTCTGGTTTCCTCCAGCAAGTCCTTGGTTTTTAATACTTCATTTTGGGATGACATTTTATGATGACAGACTGCAAAGGCTCATCTACAATTAATGCAACTATTTATGAACATCTAATAAGATGACTACCTTAGTAGAAAGAGCTGTTGGTAAATAACAGAATGAATCAAACAACATTGCTCTATGTAAATTTATGATTACACAAATGGTACGCCTTTACGCCATGTACAGAGAAACAACATGTATCCCATTTGTTTACAATAAAAAAAAAAAAAAAAAAAAAAGTATTTCAGGCGGGGTGCTGGGGATAGAGTTCAGTTGGTAGAATGCTTGCCTCACAAGTGCAAGGCACTGGGTTCAAGCCTCAGCACCACGTAAAATAAAGGCATTGTGGTTCACCTACAACTAAAAAAAAAAAAAAAAAAAAAAAAAAGAGCTGTTGGTAACAGTGTTTCATAATGATACCAGAAGGTACACTGTGTCAACATGAGTTGCATCTTGATCATTCTAAGTCTGTGAGTGAGGAGAGTTGAGTTTATTTTAATGGTCAACAACTTTTTTAAGGAAGGGAAGGGAAATAGAGGAGCTGGGTTTGGACTGGAGTCCTAGGGCAGATGTTCCTCAGCTTGCTGTGGCATTGCACCTCCTCTTGCACCCACCACCCGCCCTTGGCGAGCCACCCTGTCAGTTTCCCTCCCATGGCCTGGCCTGGGGATGTTGCCAGCTGCCACTGCCCGGCAGCTTGGCAGTGTCGTTCTGCATGTAAACCGTGACATATGCTGAACTCATGTTGCTTTCACAGCACTGTAGCACTGAGTGTTCCCGAGCCACACCTCGGTGAGTCGGGCATGATCTGTGTACAGGAGGCAGATGAGGATTTCATGCACGGGTAGGGTGGTGGACCTAGGTGCATCCCTAAACCCCAAGGCATCAGCTAGACTTGGACCTTGAGTGCAAGTGAGAAACCTGGCCCTGTAGGTGGGGAGGTCAGAGTTGCTGTGCTTCAAGAAAGAAACAGAGCCTTCAGATGTGGGGATGTTTAAGTTAAGCTACTTAAAATATGGAATACATCAAATTGCCTGATTATTTTTAACCTCTTAAAGGTAAGTTAATCTTCGTGTCTACCCAGTGGCCATTTAGGAAAATGCAAAAGTATTTAGATGCAAAAGGGATCTAACAGTTTTATTTTGAATTGAGCAAAAATCTAAAAAAAAAAAAAAAATAAGGTATATCAATTATTAGACTTTTTCATCATTTCAGTTTTTACTTTTGACTTTAAAATATGTCAACATATAAATAAGACAATGTACACAGCATGTTGAATTAAAACAAATATTAATAAACTTAACAATTTCCCTAAAAAGAAAACAAATTTCTCCTTGATTATTGTACCTCATATAGTCTCAATTATTTCTGCTAGTTATAACATAAAAATGAGGGTAAAGACTAGATAAAAACTGTTCAGTGACAGGAGTTTGTGTCTTTATCTTAAATTGTCCAATAGCCGAAGATGTTTGTACTTCGTTTTAAGATCTCAGGGAGCTAAGCTGGGGACACGATCCACCATTAGCCTGTCAGTGAATCTGTATCACAGCAAGTGTCTGAAGGTGAATCTCGGCCCATTGCAGTCTGAGTTCAGTGTGTCATTTTACGATTTAGTCATGTGATCTAGAACATACTGCTAGCATTTTTGTGGGTAAGGAAGGGGAAGACAGTGATCTTTTAAACTAAAAATGTCAAAGCAATCTAATTTGTCAGTGAGTTATCTTGGGGATTGCTCAGTGGTAGAGTGTTGGTGTGCATGAGGCCCTGGGTTCAATCTCCAGCAACAAGGGGAGAAGAAAAAAGAAAACATCATCTTGATTAGAAATGTTAAGGACCTTTTCTTGTGTAAATATCATATTTTAGCTGGTGCAATAGTCGTGTCTGTAATCCCTGCTACTTGGGAAGCTTAGGCAGGAGGATTGCCAAGTTCAAGTCCAGCATGAACAACTTAGACCCTGTCTCAAAATAAAAAATACAATGGACTAGAGGTAGAAGGCCCCTGGACCATCCCCAATCCCTAGTACCAAAATAGGAATAAATCATATATTAATTTAAGCTATTTGAAAATAGGTTTCCCCATGACTTAAAATTTTAGCTTGAAAATGTTTTCAAAGAGCCCACGTTTAAAACATAAATAACAAAATAAAAGTAAAAAACCGGTATTTTTTCTTACTTTGCATTTGTGATTAATATTTTAATATTCCAAAGGCCAGCTGCAAACACGATCTTACTTCATTGATATGCTTGTTAATCCTCTGTGGAAGTAGAAAAGGCTTACTAGTTTATTTGATTCAGAGTTTGTATATAAACTGAAAATTTATATTTACAGATGCTAGTCATGATAAGTAGCAAATATAAGAGGGAAACAGTTTTTGTTGTTTACTGAGAATATAAAGAACTTGGTTGAGAGTGCAGCCCAGTGGTACAGTGCCTGCCTAGCATGCACAAGGCCCTAGGTTTCATCCCCAGCACTGCAAAACAACAGACAAGACAAAAGCAGAGTACAAAAAGCCAAGTTGTATGACTGTGAGCTTTGGTGGTGGGATGCATGTGTGATGACACACAGACCTTGGTATGACCTGGTCGTGGTGGCTGTTGGTTCTGTTCCCTTGTTACTTGTGATGTAAGAGAGTCCTATTTTAATAACTGTATGTGCTAGGTCTTCCTCATTAGTTCTGATGTTCTTTGTCCTTTTTAGTTCCAGCAAAACCCAGCAGTTTGGATGACCCCACTAATGCTTCTCTCTGACCCTTTTAGCGGTTTGCGGCTGTGATCATGAGGATACGGGAGCCGCGGACCACGGCGCTCATCTTCAGCTCTGGGAAAATGGTGTGCACAGGAGCCAAGAGGTAGCTGAGGGTCCACCCTCCCATTGTGTGTTGTGTTGTCTTGTGGCTTCTGGTTGTTGGGCTCGCACTTCCACAGGTGACTGTCCAGTGCCACCACGTTACGTTTAACCTGTCACGTGGTTCTACTCACTTCAGACAGCACTGGTTTCCTTTTCTTAACATGAGTCATGAGTTTAGATACATGTTACAGTGCTTATTCATCCATGCAGTTCAGCTACATTTTGGGTAATATCATGCAGCCAGAAGTACTGATAAAGATCCCTTGTGTAGAAAGTTCCTGCATAACAAATTCATGAAGAACTAGGGTTAAGAAAGACAGGCTAGAATTCTGTGGGCCAGGAAGAGCAGCCATGCTGACAGTCTGACTGTGGAAAGCCTGCTTGGTAGGCCTACAGTTTCTGTGAGAACACAGGAGTACTCGAGGATGCTGTCAGTGAGTATTGGTCTTTTCCTCCTATTAGAAGGAGAGTGAACGGTTTACTTTATTAGTTTCCTAATTTGGGCTTTTTGTGTTACTCATCTAAGTAATTACTGCAGCTGGCTTCAGTTCAGATAACTCACTTTTCCCTGTTGTCTAGTGAAGAACAGTCCAGACTAGCAGCAAGAAAGTATGCCAGAGTTGTACAGAAGTTGGGTTTCCCTGCAAAGTTCTTGGATTTCAAGATCCAGAACATGGTGGGGAGCTGTGACGTGAAGTTCCCCATAAGGCTGGAAGGCCTCGTGCTCACCCACCAGCAGTTCAGCAGGTGAGTCTGAGGTGTGCTGGGTGACCTTTGGTAGGACTTCATTCTCAAGCCGCTTAAACCCGGCTCAGGGAAGCCCATGCAGAGGTAGTGTGAACACAGGTGTAGTGCTGGACGGCTGCTGCTGACCCCATCGGCCTCTTAACCTCCCGTGTCACTCAGACACCCAGGTGGCTGTAATGGAATGAACTGTATTACACGTGTGTTTATCGTTTTGTTGCTCAGTAAACACACTTTAAACACATGAATTGAAGCCATAGTTCCTCGTGTCACTTTTGCCCCAGTTGAAGCTCTTCTTTTCATCAGCATTACATCAGACCTGCCAGCAGTCACCTCTGGTTGTCCCTGCTGCTGGCTGGTGCAGACTTTGGGGCAGTGTGTCTGCAGCCTCATCTCCCAGTTCTCATCTTCTGTTCTCCATTGACTGCCACACAGCTCACCCCCAACCCGGTGCCCCAGGACTTTTGCACATGCCACTTTTATCCCTGGTGCAGTTTCACTTTTTACCTGGGAAACTCCCCACCATGCCACTCTTCCCTGGGTCCAGCACACAGACACACAGCGACTTCCTACATTTGGTCTGTGACGCAACAAACATGAAAGACCAAGTCCATTGGGGTAGCCAACATTGCTGGGGCTAGATTCCTTCTCAACCCACCTGACCAGTACTGACAGCTTAAGGTGAGGTGCCATCAAAGGCAGCTGTCATTCTTAGCTCCTAAACGTAAGTGAAGAGGCTTGCCCAGAGTGAATCTGAACACAGATCAGAAAGCAGAAAGTAGACACACAGCTCCTGTTCTTACACAGAAATTCCAATTCAGTAGAAAGGGTCAGACACAGGAGGACAGCTAGCAGGAGCAGGCTCTGTGTCCCCACTTGTGAGCCTGTTCAGTGTTTCCCTTGCTCAGTCCTCGTTGTGTATGGTAACGGGAAGCTCACAACTTCTAACCTGTTTCTGCCACTTTCCTTCTAGTTATGAGCCAGAGCTGTTTCCTGGATTAATCTACAGAATGATCAAACCCAGAATTGTGCTCCTTATCTTTGTTTCTGGGAAGGTTGTGTTAACAGGTGAGGCACAGTGGGGAGCAGTGTTTGCCTGTTCCAGTTTTTAGGGTGGCCTTTGCCCTGTTTTCTTCTTCCTACCCCAGCATTGCTGAGAAGTGTCTGGACCCTTTGGAGGGGAAGCTCTGCAGCCTCAAGCAGGGCAGGGGCAGGATGCTGTGTCTTCTGTCACTGGGGTTAGCCCTGTGACCTGTGACGCTGGGGCAGCAAAGGAAGACAGGAGAGCTCGGCCAGAGGCAGCCATCGAGGCAGCTCAGTGGTTCTCCCTGCTGCCCACCTGGTGTGAGCTGGCCCAGGACCTGGCCCAGCGCCATGTGGGAGGGGTAGGGTGGGAGCCTGGTGTCCCCAAATACACTGCCTGACGGTGCATGTTGTTTCAGAAGCCACACTTAGGACTGTGGCAAGGGATCCTGCCAGTAGTGTTTCAGCGCCTGCATCTGTAATTACCTGGGTATGGAGGATGGTGCTTGTGGCTTTAAGGAAGTGATCTCTTTCTGTTAAGAGATGCCATTTCACACTCTGCTCCAATGTGTCCTATGCAGGTGCTAAAGTCAGAGCAGAAATTTATGAAGCGTTCGAGAACATCTACCCCATTCTGAAGGGATTCAGGAAGACCACGTAGTGGCTGCCACCGCTCCCGCCTGCCCCACCCACTTGCTTTTCAGTGAATCAGTTTGGTGCCGTTCGTGGACTCAGGTGCAGCCCGCAGCACTAGGCCACTCGTGCAGCCCTCTTTAGGTGCAGGAGGGGCTGCTGCTGCTCTGGGGCGCCCGCAGCACAGCTGTGAGTTGACGGCTGTGCAGCTGTGAGGGCGGCGCTGCCCATTTATTTATATTTAGGTTTCAAACACTGCTGTTGGCAAGTTGGTTGGCGTAAGGGACAGAACTTAAGTGTTAAAGCCACCTGTACAATTGGACTTCTTACTTGTTTAATCCCCTCCACCCCCATAAACCACAGTTTTTATATTTCTACCAGAAAAGTAAAAATCTTTTTTAAAAGTGTTGTTTTTCTAATTTGTAACTTTTAGGGGTTATTTTTTGTGCCAGACACATTCCGCCTTTCCAGTATTGCAGGACAGAATAGATGTATTAATGAAAACAAATGGCTGTACATATTTTTCTTCCTTCAGAGTACTCTGTACAATAAATGCAGTTTATAAGAGTGTTAGATTGTTGTTTTGAATGATACCTTGTAAGAGTCATGTGGTCTTGCTGTTAAAACACCTACTTCAGACACGGTGCCTGCGGCTGCTGCCTGTCTGTCTCAGTCTGCACCTGGCAGTGTGTTGCGCACAGTGCCCAGACCTCACAGCGCTCCTCAGGCCTGCTCCTGTGGAGGTGGGAGCTGCCTCCTGCAGGGCCTGCCTCAGCTCATGCAGCCGGGGAGGGGCAGAAGGCTGCATTCTCTGGGTGTGGCACTGGTGCCTGCTCCAAGTTTCTAGTGAGGGCTTTTTTGGTTTGAACCAAAGGTGGAACCCAGGGGCGCTTAACCACGGAGCCACATCTCCATCCCAAAGGTTGGCCTTGAACTTGTGATCTTCTTGCCACAGCTTCCTAAGCCACTTCTGGGATGACACCACATCCAGCTAGTGAAGGCTTTGGTTTGTTCTTTTTGTGGCATATCAGGTGGACATTAAGTTCTTGGTTGTTTTTTTTTTTTTTTTTTTTTTTTTTCCTTTTTGCCTATTTTAAACCAGACAGTGTATAGTGAAAGTATACCACACACAGTGCAGGGTATGTAATCAAAGGGAAGTCTGTCCTTCCTTGCCCCTCTGCCTGTTTCTCTGGGGTGATCGCCAGATAACTGGCTGTACTCCGTGCCTTGCCCTCTGCAAGTCTGTCCTTTGGGGGTGCCAATACCACTTTTGGAAAAATACTGATCAGTGTATCAGACACATCTCCAACACCATGGTCATTCCTGCTGTCTCCTGAGCTTCCCACGGTACACAGAGCTTCAGGGAGTGCCCTTGCCTGTGTGTTCTGGATGCTACATGTACTTCTACAGTAAACTCTCAGGAACTGCTGTGGTGAAGGTCATTTTATCTATTCTTAGCCAGGTTGCAGCCCATACAGCCAGTATACAGAATGCCCTTTGCTTGTATTTCTGTGGCATGACACATTTGGAAGGAATTGGGAAGACATCATTCTAAGATTATCTGTCCAAAAAAGTGCCTCTCCCTAGAAGTAGGTCCTCTGTTCTTGAGCAAATTTCCATGACTTTTTAATACAGGGCTTCAGCATTTCACAATTCCTCAATTCCTAAATACATTATGGTTCCTGTTATGTTCTTAGTGGAATTTTTTCTTGAAAGTTTACAAGTAATAATCATTGTATTATTCCAGACTGGCTTACTGAACTTAGTACTGTTGTTGATTCTGTAGTTGGTTGCACCATGGGTTCTAGATACGCAATGGTCTTTAAATAATAATTTTATCTTTTCAGTGTTTCTTATTTTAGTGGCTAGGGCTCTGAGATTTAAAACCTTGCATGAATGTTCAGCATAAGGTACTACGCTGAGGCAGTGTGGCCCAGAGTTACTCCTCACACTCTTGCATATCCAGTCCACAGAAACTCCTAGACACTAACACTGGCTCGATTTCCATTGAAAGTAGCTGTTCTTACATGTTTAATCTTTAATTTCCCCTCCATCTCTTCTTTTCACATACTGGTTCTGTGGCTTGTAGAGCTTCTGTGCAGGTTTTGCCAGCTGCAGACTTACCTTCAGCATGTATTTGCTAGATACAGCTGTGTAATTCCTAGGGTTATCCATTCACTAGTGGGTTGCAAAATGATGGAATTTCAATCTTTTTTTCATTTATTAGCTAGAATATTTCACTTAGGATAAATGCTTGTTTCATTCCCTTTTTGAGCTTCCAAGGTAAGATATTTGATGAGCTATGCTATTATATCCAGTCCAAATTCAGGACTATAGGGTTTTGATTTAACCGGTTATTTATAGCCTTTCTTTTACACCAAGAATGTGTGCGTGTGTGTGTGCTTTAAGTATAAACCCAGAGCCCTGAGCTCCATCTCAGTCTAGAATCCCTGACGAATGAAGAGTATCTTGTAATTGCTCATTTACTTTACCCACATTACACATATAACAGCCTGTGTGACTGCCAAAAACATCACAACACGATCCCTGAAACTGTCCAAGGGTTGTTACACCAGCATTGGATATATGAAATATAAAGTGGCTAGGAGCATCTCAGCTAGGCAGGGTGCTGGAGCATGCACAGTGTGCAGATGGCAGTGACTTGACACCTGAAGGAGCATGGCAATGTGGTGATGTACTTATCATCTTATGGTGTTTTCAAATGTCTCAACGTTGCTAGTGGCAATGACGTTGCTTAACATATTTAAATTTTATACGTGGTATTATTAATTTTCAATGTCCCTAAATAACAGCTCTTACCATTTAGACCCTAATACATCCTAAGACCCATCTGGTCCACCTTCCATAAGCCACTGCCCTTCCCACCAAGTGCTGTGACCAACTTTTGCCACTAGCTGATGACAATATACTCTAGCAGCACGTGGTGGCTGTCACCTAATGAGCACCCAGCTTCAAAGCCACACTGCCCTCTCCCTCTGAAGGGGTAGCATGTCTCCCCCTGTGAAGCCACATGGCACACAGCAGTCCCCATGGTGCCAACTGTGTCTTATGGATGGACTTGGTATGGACAAACAGGCCAGGGCTTTGTGACATGCATGAGCAGCCCTCAGTGACATTAGCAAGTGATGCGACTTCTGAAAACTTGAGGTTGTGACAGACGTGTAGGGGAACATGAGCCAGAGTGCATCAGGAGTTCCCTGAGTTACCAGGACTGGCTGTCAGTGCTTAAGAGAGTGTCAAGTGCTTAAGAGCAGTGTCTTCAGGCTTGCCTGGGTGTTGGGCTGGCATTGCCAGGCTGAGAGAACTGGGAGCTGGGAACTGCTGCAGGCCAGAGAACGTGAGCATGAAACCAACCTTGGCCACTTGTCTACAGATGGACCAGAGAGAACGCGGCCCACTTGAAGCTGACCTTCCCTGGCCCTCAGGCTGCATAACTCTGTCCACATCCTGTCACTTTGGTGAAGGCAGCCTGTGGCCTCTGTCCTCTCTGTAGGCACCCCTAGCTGGTGAAGGTCAGTCCTGGATGGTGCCTCTTCCCTTTCAGGCTCTGTGCTACTTTACTTCCTGGCTATCCCAACATGTTCTGGCCTCCAACAGTCTATTGGGATTTTACCTAAATATCTCTTTGCCTTTGCAAATTACAGGGGGAAAAGTGCTGAGTGAGATGGTTTGACTTAAACCCATTTTATTACACAAAAAACAGTACGTAGTAAAAAGACTATTTCACTTAGTCCCACCATTCATAGGTACACTAGTTTGTACTTGGTGTGCAATTTTTCAGATTTATATTTATGCACGTATACATGTGTAAATATTTTTACAAAAATACATACCATGAATATGGCCTCTTGGTGTTAATTTAGATCTCCCTCTCATTTGTATCCATGTTAAGTGTGTATCATTAAGAACAGCCTTTCATTTGGATGTACCAAAATTCATGTGAATCCATCACTGGATATTGTTTTAGTAATACTTAAGAACTAAACAAGGCCCCAAGCCACATCTTTGTTCCTCCATCTCTGGTACAGTTACTTTCTTAGGATAAAGTCATAGAAATGGAATTGCAAGCATGTAAGATGTTAGTAACCTTTTTTAGGGCTCGAAGATGTCTTTAAGGTGCATCTGTTACATCCTGCTTCCACACAAATTCCTCTGTGTAGCCAGTGCCCAGGCTACAGCTCTCTGCACAGGTGAAGATAGCCAGGACGCCCCAGTCCACACTCCTGCCCAGCCTGTCCGCCTTGAGGTGGTTCAGCAGCTGCGGCATGACCTGAGGAGAGTGACCTGAGTGAGAAAGCTACCAGGTGGCAGGGCACCTTCTGCACTACCACACTGACCCCTGGGCATCTGCTATTTTGGTGCAAATGTTCAAAAACATAAAGCAGGGTGATTATACACTAAGATAGTTCTGACTTAAGGCCATACCTGGAATTCAAATATTCTCTTGGCACCACATGGACAATTGGGAATATCCTCCTCTTGAGGGATGTTTTCACCAGAAATCCAGATGGGCTCAGTCCCCCTGCCATATCTGAGAATCTGGAATCAACAAGGACCATGTTCAAACAATAACACCTCACCCAAGGGTTTCCAATGGTAGTGGTCTCTATCATCTAGGGGGCTGCAAAGGCTCTGCAGTGCATGATGTGGCCTTGACCCAAAAGGCAGTTCACGGTGTGTGTGGCAATCGACTGGCTCAAAGCCACTATCCCAGCTTCTTTCCCAAATGGTGCCTTCTCATCAGAATCCTCACCTGACGAGCACATCGTGAAGGGACTAAAGCTTGTGACTCCCCTTCCCATACAAAGTGCCACCTGAGCCTTCTCACACACAGGAACTTGAAACATTTTCAAAAGAACAAATACCTAGTGAATCATGGTGCCTACAGTAAATTCATTGTAATCAGCTTCCCAAAACAACCTCGGGGTTGTCTTCTTAAAAGCATAGTTGTTGCCAAAAACCACCTTCTTAGTGTTTGGGACACAGGTCAAAGGTCAATTCTTCACATAAATTGCTGGATACTTGATTCTGTGACTGGTTTTTAAGAATGTATCTAAGTTATCTTAGGTGTGTATTTGTGGTGAAAGAAGTCATAGGGGAAAGTGTTTTTATCCGTCACGTGAGTTTTACAGGCAAAGGTTATCTATTGGAGAACTGGCTGTGTGTGCACAGCCAGTGGTGTCTAAATGTCATGTATCTTAGGCAATGTCACATCTCCCATCGCTGATGTTTTCTTTAGAAAGTTAATCCAGTGTGATAAACAGTATAGCTTTAGGAGTTCGATGAAGTAGAGAATAACTGCCAAAACACCTTTCTATGAGGCCCATCTGTGCCAAGACCACAGCAGCAAGATGTTTAAAAGTCTGCTTGTGCAGGCTCTGAAGGAACCTACTGGCTTAGGAGTTACTTCCTGGAGATTATACTCACCAGCCAAACCTGTGAAAAATATGACGAAGAGGTATAAATTCTCTTTTACCTGCTCTGGTTCAAGGGCTGTCTGAGCTTTGAACTTCTGGAAAATGTTATCTTCCCTAGATTCGTGCTTTGCCATGGAATCCAGTTCTTCCTCAAGAGCTTCATCTGAAAAAGCAACAAAATGACTTTGAAACGGGAGAAACCCCACCTGGCAATGATTCGCATGTGTAAAGGGAACCCAGCTCTAACCAACACTTTCTGTTAATTCACACATTAAAACTGGTGCTTATTTCTAGGTGCTCAAGTACTAGTACATCATCACTATGCCCACTCCCAGTCAAATTAAAAGAACAGACCCAAGTCATGTGCCCAGGACCATGCCCACCAGCGTGCAGGATACCTAACCAACGTGCGCCCTCCTTATCCCTGTTCCTTAAGCCTGGACTTTCACTCAAGTCTCCTTCCACTCACTCAGTCATCCATTCTTGGAATTCCAGCAACCCTGCGACTGGTGGCTGACAGCACAACTTTCCTCTGTGACTTATCAAAATACAACTGATCAATCTTGACTTACATACGCTGAAATAACACTTCACCAATGATAAAACCACAAGAGCATGAATTAGAGGTACTCACTGGCACAACCAGGATGGAAGGAGGATCCACAACAGCCCACATACAGAGCAGGAGAAAGCTTCAGTGCAACCTTACAACACTGAGGTGTTCGCTCTGGCCTTCTGCCAACCTCTTTCACCAGAGAACTCCAAACCAAGGCTCAGTCTGACACTGCCACCCCCCACAGGAATTTTTTTTTTTTTTTTTTTTTTTTGCATTTTGATTTGGAAAATGTTGAATATGTGCAAAATTAGAACTACTGCACCATATTAACTCCAACTAAAATTTCAAGGCCCCAACTCAGTTACCCTGAAGTGAACCCCAGACATCTCACTTCTTGAGTATTTCAGCTAGCTATACACCCCTCTGAAAGACAAAAATTTCCCTTTATTTACAAATTTTCAAGCTCAGATGATTACTGAGTATTTTTAAAGAATCATCTTTGAGCTATGTGACGTGTTTTAGTACTGGTTACTCTTGCGGATGTTCAGAGTGTCTATCCTGAGGCAGTGGGAGCCTTTTCACGTTAGTTCTTGAATTCTGACATGGCCTAGTAATCTCTGATTCCTTCCTTGATCACTGGATGGCTGTGTTCCAACACTATTTGAACATTTCCTGTCCCTGATCTGGAATCGACTACTTCTCCAAAGAAACTGGAGTTTGTTTTAAAGAGAAATAGTATTTATGCATTAAGAATGCCCCCTGCTACTGAGCTCATTGCTTTTATTCTAAGCCTTTGTAGCAGGTTAGATAAATCAGGAATTCACCGTCATGCTTCCAGTGTAAACTCAAGACCTACAGCGTATTCATTTAATCTTACATTATCCACCTGGTCTTTTTCCATGCCCAACAGACCAACATGGTGACTCATTTGCTTTATTCCCTAATACACAAACATCTTAAAAAACAACAGGAACATACTAACAGCATGACTATGAGGAACATCAACGCTGCCTTCCTCTTCTCCACGGGACAGACCCTATCAGGGACGTACTGCTGAACCACTGTTTCCCAGGGATGTAGCTCAGTGGTAGAGCACTTACCCAACATTCATGACGCTCCAGGCTCAACAGTACCACAAAAAACAAAACAAAACAAAACAAAAACCCACTATGTTTCTAAGTAATTCACAATAATTCTCAGAGTAGTTATGTGACTGATTCACTTATTTTTGTTCAGTGACTCCTTCATGATCATACACATGCTTAGTCTCATGGTTGCAGCTTTGTAACACAAGGCGCCAAGCCCAGCCTTTGCCTCCCACCCCTCCCGTTCTCCTGAAGGAAAGCATGTTCATGATTCAGGCCTTTCTAAAACCATGAGCAACAACGAACACACACACACAGACATATGCACACCTCCCACCCACACACTTTTCAATATCATCACAAGTGTCCCCACGTCACCTGAACTTGCTTCAGTTGTCACAAGGAACCTGACCTCCCTGAGCAGCATCTAGGCTCCTCCATAAACAACCTGACCCTGGAGGCTGCTGCATCCCACTGTATCCATTACCAGCAGACACAGAGCACAAAAGAGGACTCTCAAACGTGTTTTAGAGTGTACGAGCTGACTGAACTGTAAACTGGAAAGCTGATATTCTTAGTTTCTGTAACCACATCAAGGTGGGTAAGAGTTCAAGATTTAGAGTTGGCCAGATCGAGGCCAACGCTTGAAAACACCTAACAGTTCTTTGACCAAAGCCTGTAATACTCAGAACTTCAATTTCCTCACTTGTGATGTGGGACAAAGTTCCTGGAGGCAGCTTCAGGATGTCAATGAACCTGTGTACAGATGGCCCTCAGTCGAGTAAGTGCTGGCTACTCAGCCTACATACCTGGCCAGCACAGACACTGCCCAGGGAATGAATTCCAGAGAAGCTGACATGAATATGCACGTAAAGATGGCAAGATGAAAGAGAAACCAACTCTCACAAGGCCCCTGTTGCATGCCAAACACCAGCAGCTACTCTTACTATCTCTAGCAGAGGGATGGATCTGGGACCCAACACAATTCTCCAAGTTTCCAGCATCCAGCATCTTGTACATCATTCTTTTTTTCTGGTAGTACCAGGGATTGAACCCAGGGACGCTCTAGCACTGAGCATCCTTTTTATTTTTTATTTTGAGACTGGGTCTCATTAAGTTGCCAAACCTATTGTTGAACTTGCAATCTTCCTGCCTCAGCCTTCCAAGCAGTTGGGATTCCAGGGATTCATCATGGTGCTCTGCTCACTTCCCATCTTTTTTAGGAAGCAGAATGCACCTGATGTATGCCAGGGAGGTAGAGGAATGGTATTTTCACTTGACAGCATACAATCTCCACATTGAGAGTCCATTCCTCTTAGGACCACTTTTCTTTTCTACCATGTTTGATCCTGAGTGCTGAAGCCAACTCCTTACCCATGCTTCCAGTGATCTCAAAGTCTTCTTCCTTTTCCACAACTTCAGGCAAAATCTCTTCTTCTGTTTCTATGACAATTTCGAATTCAGGAAAAAGGAAGTTGTGGTCTGGAACTGTATGGTCCAAATGATCTAAGACAAATAATATTACTAGCATCATAAGTAACCATTTCATTTTAAAGATGATCTATAAATTTTCCACTTCTAAAGCAGTCACGTGTCCTTGAGTAAGTTCATTGTTAAACTAGCACAGCATGTGCTCACAAACCTGGATGGGCAGGTCAGTCACCTGACACACCATCATGATGCAGTCAAAAGTCATGATAAACATGAGATGCATAAGTCTGCTGCTGGCCTAACTCAGCACACTGTTTAATAGTAAATTGCTTGCTTATCTTAATAAACAGAAGTATGCTGTAAGACAATGATAAAAAGTAAGATCATAAACAAGTCACTTGTTACCAAGTAATACATACTGGGCGTAATCATAAGTGCCAAACTGTTGTACAACAGGCAGCACCACCCCCTAAACATGAGTCTTATGTTGACTACAAAGCAAAGTTTTCAGTTTCTATAGACTTAAGGGGATCACTGTCGCAGGCTGCCTGTTATTGACCGAAATCATGTGCAACTATAGTAATAGTTCTCCCTATTAAACTGATTTATGCAGAGCTGGTGTTTTAGATTAGGGTCACAAATGTCTACATTAAAGCAAGGCTGGTCACACAACAGAGATTAAGACTTTGCTATCACTGTTATAAAGATGTTCATATTACCAGCTATAAAGTTTTTGAAAAGTACTCTACGTTTTGCAATTTTAACCTGGAAATAAAATATCTGGGTTGACTGAAGCTAAGAAACAGCTGAGATTAAAAACAACAACAAAAAAAGGACTTACCTTGGGTACAAGCCTGCTTATGCCCCAACCTCCAGTCTAGCGTCTGATGCTCTTTACTGCAGTAATGTGCCTGGTGGCATCTGGAGCATGTTTTGGGACCTAAACAGCCACAAACCCTGCAGAGATGAGCACCCGACTTTAGTTGGAGACACACAGAATCTCCTTGTTCTGGGGGCGGGTTCTCAGAAGGTGGGTCATAGGAGTAAAACTCATTTTTTCTGGGTAGCTGATTCCTAAAAACTAAGAATAAAGAGAAAACGTGTAAACATTCCCAGTTACACAAAATAGCACCCCAAATCTGAGTCGCTATGCCATGCCTCCTAAAATGAAAAAAGGCAATCATTTAAAAAAAGGGAAATTTAAATTTTAGTTTTCAGGGAGCTTATTTCCCAGACGGGGAGAAACTATAAACGAAAACGAATGAGCACTTAAAACTCCGGACGACATTCGTCTGGCCCAAAGGAGTGGGCTCTCGGAGCGGGTTCGAGTGAAGCCCAGCACTGACCCCGGGCCACCCGGGGACCCCGCCGCACCTCGCAGGCCGGCGCAGCACGGCGGCTCGCGGCAGCAGAAGAGGAAGAGGCCGCGGTGGAAAGCGTCGGCGCGGCCGGGCAGCGGCGCGTACACCTGCAGCAGGAAGGCGAGCGGCCGGCCGCAGCGCGCGCAGCCCAGCGCCGCGGGCCCCGGCAGCGCGGTCGCGCCCAGCCACGCCGGGCGCCCGCCCACCTTGCTGGGGAACTGCTCGCTGCGCAGCCGCCACGCCGGCGCGGGCTCGGCGAAGCCCAGCTCCACTCGCGCGGCCGAGGCGGCCGCCATCGGGGAGTGCGTGGCCGCTGAGCCGGAAGGCGGAAGTCGCGCCGGACCGGAACCGGGAGTCGGCGGCGGCCGGAAGGCGGAAGTCGGGGGCCGGAGGCCAAGTCTCCCGCGGGCGCGGGAGGAACCTTTTCGTGAGCCGAGTCGTGGTGGCCGGCCCGCCTCTCGGTCACCTAGTGGGCCGCACAGCCGTCCCAGTGGCGGGGCGAGTCTTCAGGAAGTATCATGCCTGAGCCCCGGGCGCCGGCTTGGGGCCACCTCCTGGAGAGGCGGGTAAGGGTGCTGGCCCCCGAGGCTGCCCGCGTGGCGGGAGCGCGTCCGCTCGCCCAGGGAGCCAGCCTTCCGCGAAGTCTTGGAATACAGATCGTGATGAATACTTAGGGGGAAAGGCGTGGACAGCACGAATTAAGTGCTTTTTTGTTTGGAATTCATGTTCTTAATTTTTGAATGATGCCTCTTAATTTTTATATGATGCATTTATTATGGGCCAGGCTATATGAGCGATGACCAGACTCATTTTACCTTGAAACCCAGGTCGTGTAGGAATTGCTTCTCCCATGTGAAAACTCTGTTTCTGCCATCCTGATCCTGCTTGGCACACCCTGCTTAGACAGGCAAATGTTTCTGTTCTTCTTATACAAAATTGTTCTCTTTTGGTTCCCATTTTTTTTTTGGAGGGGGGGGCAATGAACGCTGTCAGAGAATGATTGTCTAGCTATTAGTAACTATTCTTCAACTTGTTCTCAACTAGGGTCATTTTGACCCTTTTCCCCTTCTGTTTACGATTTTAGATCTTCCAAACAAAATCCAACCAAAGAAACCATGGAACTCAATAACACAATCAATAACCTAGACTTAATAGACAACTCACAATGGATCAAGGACCTTGAAATCAGACCAGAGACCCTGCATCTTATAGAAGAAAAAGTAGGTCCAAATCTTCACCTTGTTGGTTTAGGATCAGACTTCCTTAACAGGACTCCCATAGCACAAGAAATAAAAGCAAGAATCAACAACTGGGATAGATTCAAACTTAATAGCTTTCTCTCAGCAAAGGAAACTATCAGCAATGCGAAGAGAGAGCCTACAGAGTGGGAGAATATCTTTGCCACTCGTACTTCAGATAGAGCGCTAATTTCCAGAATCTATAAAGAACTCAAAAAACTCTACACCAAGAATACAAATAACCCAATCAACAAATGGGCTAAGGAAATGAACAGACACTTCACAGAAGAAGATCTACAAGCAATCAACAGATATATGAAAAAATGTTCAACATCTCTAGTAATAAGAGAAATGCAAATCAAAACTACACTAAGATTCCATCTTACCCCAATTAGAATGGCGATTATCAAGAACACAAGCAACAATAGGTGTTGGCGAGGATGTGGGGAAAAAGGTACACTCATACATTACTGGTGGGACTGCAAATTAGTGCAGCCACTCTGGAAAGCAGTGTGGAGATTCCTTAGAAAACTTGGAATGGACCTACCATTTGACCCAGCTATCCCACTCCTCGGCCTATACCCAAAGGACTTAAAATCAGCACACTACAGAGATACAGCCACATCAATGTTCATAGCGGCTCAATTCACAATAGCCAGACTATGGAACCAACCTAGATGCCCTTCAATTGATGAATGGATAAAGAAACTGTGGTATATATATATATACAATGGAATATTACTCAGCTATAAAGAATAATAAAATTATGGCATTAGCAGGCAAATGGATGAAATTGGAGAATATCATGTTAAGTGAGATAAGCCAATCTCAAAAATCCAAAAGAGGAATGATCTCACTGATAAGCAGATGATGACACTTAATGGGGGGTGGGAGTGGGACAAGAATGGAGGAAGGAGGGACTGTATAGAGGGAAAAGAGAGGTGGGAGGGGTGGGGGGATGGAAAAAAATAATGGAATGAATCAAACGTCATTACTCTATGTACATTTATGAATATGCAAATGGTATGCTGTTACTCCATGTACAAACAGAAACAACATGTATCCCATTTGTTTACAATAAAAATAAATTAAAAAAAAAAAAAAGAATCCAGTTAGAACCAGTCAGCATGGGTCCAACTGAAACTGGTCAGGATGGACCAAAGTGATTTGAGTTGTCATGGCAGTGGAGACAATCTGGTGTCATCCTGCTGTCAGTTGAAAGTCAAGAGGGGGTTCTGTGTGGGCCTTTCTGGAAAATTCTCTGGGATCCCCAATAAAACTGGAATGCAGGATAGGCACATTGCTGGGCCAGACTTGCTGAACCCTGGATGCAGCGAATGAATAATGATGCAGAGACAAATTTATTTGAAGGTGGGGGAATCAGAAGACTTCACCCCAAATGAAATGAAGTCCTAGGTTGACTGGCTCCTTCTTTTATTAGGAGGAATGAACAAAGGTGTGGTGTTCTTAGGAAGACATAACTAGGGATAAGATGAACAAGGGTTCATATTCTTAGAAACACAGAGCCGGGTATAGGGTTAAAAGTAACCATTAGTGCTGAGATGTTTGATTTTATTATATCGACAAGCAGTTCTTCATGCCAGCAAGCAGGAACTCTAGGTAAGATTAACAAGGAATGAACACAAAATTTTTGCAAATAGCTAAGAGAGTAGCCTGTGTTTCCTTGTCTCTCTGAGGCACTGTTGGTAGGCTTGGAAGAGCATCTGTCTTCAGAACATGCTCTTGCAGACTAGCAGTTTTCTGCTTTTTCCACCCAGCATCCTGAAGCATCCTCTAAGCAGGCCAAGGACCTCCATGGCATGCTGTGCATCTACTGGAACCATGCCATGTCTCTTGCCACCGCTCTCAAGGGCCTAGCAGAGATCCAGTGGTCCTGCTTGAGCTTCTCAAAGTGAACCACATGCCATCCCTGCCAGCACAGCACACCCTTTCAGGAAATTCTTTTTCCCTTGTCTGTACAGTGTCTCTGAAAACTGATGGGGAAGAAACCGTAAACAGACCAAAGGATGTGAGCCAGAGCAGGAGGCTGGGAGCTTCTTGCCAAATTGAGGCAGAATAGGGCAGTGACCTCACAACTGGCTTGTGGTTCAAGGAAAGTAGGCTGCCAGTTGAAGCTCTGTATTTTCCATCATTGAATTCAACATGATGTTAACAGATGAAGTTGGGCAACTTGCCTTCTTTCACTGTCCTGTAGAAGATCAGTTTTATCCCAGAGGCAAAGACTTCAGCCTGTGGATGGCATTCCCTAATATAGAATGCTGACAATCAGCACACAGTGTTGCATACCAGGAGTTGCATCCCAAGGAGTCTACTATATGTTGGGAGGAGTGCATCCCAAGTATTGATTAGCACAAGGGACTCAGGAGTGGAATACTTTTGGGTGGAAGAGTATTTAAGCTTTACACTCATCTTCCTATAGCAACAGATGACTGAAACCCAGGGTCCACTGGTGGTCACACATCATCATCCTCTGGTTGTTCACAGCACATGTTCAGCTGATTTCCTTGCATCTCTGAAGTTATTCATCTGGTTGGGCCAGCAAATGTGGATTCGCCATGTTGGCTTAAACATCACCTCCCTCCTCACTAAAATGATCCATTCCAACTGTACTCATGTTAGAGAAAGACTGCACAGGAGACCAGGACTTCTGCCTCTTCAGTCATCAACGTGACTTTTCATTTCCTCTCCCTGGCAGCCCCAAATTCATTTTATTTGCAGCTATTTACCAAAAAGATATGGCTCCATGTGAACCCTTGTACTGCCATTTCCTTTTCTTGCCTCCAGCTCTAACCTGAGAAGATAGAGGTGTTTTTGTTCATGGCTTCAAGATTTTCCACATCATGGATTTGAGCACCAGTAGTGCAAATACACTTGCCATTCCACTCCCTCCCAATCTAGTGCCAGCCAGCACTCCAAGCTCCACCTATATTTCCAGTTTTTCTCCTCCCCCTGATCTACCTTTTCCATGGTAGTCTTCCTGGGTGGCCATCACACTGTCTTCCCCTCTTCCCCAATACAAATTCCTCCAACCTAAGACCCTTCACCCCCACAGGATCAAACTCCAGGTACTTGTGGTTGACTTTCTCAAGACAAACGTACCCAATAGATGGACATTATTTTTGTTAGGTGGCAAGTCAGTTAGTTTTAATGCCCGCATGTAGCTGTCCATCTGTGCAAAAATCAAAACACATTATATATAAATAGGACACACATAGAACGGACTACCTGTATTGAAGGAGCTTTGTATTTGGGAAACCCAGGTAAATGTACATAAAATAGAGAATAGTTAAATGCTGAAGTGTATACTGCAATGTGAGTTCAGAAGCCACGACAGGCTGAAATTTGGGCAAGGAAAGAGACAGAAGCTGGGGGTGAGAGCTCAGTGACAAAGGCAACATTCAAGGGAAGAAACTGGTTTTGCTCCCTCTGAAGATGCTCCTCCTCAGAGTGGCCATCCTCCAGTGCACTTGCAATGCCTTGTTCTCTGAACCTGGCTTTCTGTCAGAACCTACTAAGCCCCTGCCCTGTGTTACTTTTTTTCTGTGTACTTACCTGCTGTTTGTTTGCTAGATTCTCACAGTAGGGTACAGACTCTCACATGGGGCTGGTATTTGTACCTTGCATAGGGTGGGTGCACAAAAAGTATTGGTTAATCATCTGGGTGCAGTGGCACATGCCTTTGATCCCAGTTGCTCAGGAGGCTGAGGCAAAAGGATTGCAAGGCCTTCAACAATTTAGTGAGGCCCTGTCTCAAAGTAAAATATTTTTAAAAAGGACTGAGAATGTGGCTTAGTTATTATGTGCCCCTGGGTTTAATCCCTAGTGCCAAAACAAAACAAGTATTAAACAGATTTTACTCTGTGGTATCTATGGTTTTATTTGTAATTAAAAATCAATGTTTTAGGGCTGGGGTTGTGGCTCAGTGGTAGAGCACTTGCCTGACATGTGCAAGACACTGGGTTCAATCCTCAGCACCACGTAAAAATGAATAAATAAAGATATTGTGTTCATTTACAACTAAAAATATTTTTTTAAAAATCAATGTTTTAGTGACTGGGATTGTGACTCTGGTAGAGTGCTTGTCTGTCATGTGTGAGGCACTAGGTTCAATCCTCAGCACCACATAAAATTAAATAAATAATTATTTTAATGGCTAAATTTTTACCTTTTTAAGAAAATGTTCAAATACAGTGAATGCTCCATGGATAAGTGTTGTTTGGCCCTGCATGCCATTTTGTGGCCTGGAACACTTTCTTTCTTGTGAAAGCCCAGCTCCAACCCTGAGGAGTGAGTCTATGGCCCTCTGGGGTATTGGAGGATTTCAAGGGGATTTTTTTCTCCAATTGCAGGTCCCACCACACACTACCATGTTATGTGGGGCAGAAACACATACAGGGGAGTGGCTACTACTTCTACCTTCTTCCCCACTCTGCTAGCACAGGGGTTCCCCACCAGCCAGCCAGCCAGGGACTTCTGGTTGCTTCATGAAGTCTTGCTGCAAGCCACCTGGGAGAGTCCCTGACACTGATCTCAGCAGTGTCCACATCTACTCTGTCAGTGAAAAAACCACATGTGGACCTGTATTTCCAAACTTGCCATAGAGTGACACTATGGCTGAAGTCCACCCTACCAGCTGTGATGTGGCCATCCTGGCATTTCAGTTGTAAAATTAGAAAACTTTACCAGATTAGTGTATGCTTTCAACTATTTACTAACTCCTGTTAGGTTTGGACAGCCTCCGAGATCAATTCTAGCTCTTCTGACTCCCATCCTGCTTTCATACTGCTCTATCCTCTCCAGGTAATACAGGGCCACCCTTGAGTGCTTCCTGTCCCTCACATTGAACCAGAAAGTAGCTCCAGAGAATGTGACCACATGCCATCTTGAGGCAGGAGAGATTATAGTCAGAAAGGGTGACCTCAGAATGGGATCCCATCATCCATGATTAAAACCCTAGATTATAACTTGTTGCTTTCAGCTGCCTGACTGGAAGGCTCCACTTATGCTTAGATGCCCACACAGTCTGCTGTTGCCCTGAGCTTCCTTGACAACCCTAACATTAAGTTGTTTTGAATCCAAGCAACTTCTTTGTTTTAAGGAACAAGTACAGGAGAAATTCAGGTTTGCAAATACATTAAGCCATACCATCATGGGAATAGGAGATTAAAACTGTGTACTCTCAATTGAGTCAGAGAAAACAATAAGGGGACTCTCCAATGAAAGATTGGTTCTTCATCAAAACAGTATAAACCCCCCAGACAGAGCCACCAATGGCACCCTTTTGGGACCCCTCCTGCACTGTGGGGATTGTTCTTGCTTGCTTCTAATAAACCCACTACTGTATTGTCACCCTCTGTTGTCTGCATATGTCATTCCTGAAGTGCACAAGACAAGAACTCTCCAGTGCTCACACAACCTTGTTACAATCTGATGTGGCAGAGGGACCCTGAGTGACTCTTCTACTGGCAGGGCCAGGGAATTGGTGTTTGGTGAGGGCTCACCTGGTTTGCACATGACTGTCTTCTCACTGATACATATGGGGTAGAGAAAGGGCTCAGGAGCTCAATGTAAGAGCTTCAATCCCAACACAAGGCTCTGCCCTCAGGCTCTCATAACCTCCCAAAGGCCACCTCCTGGTGTCATCACCTTAGAGTTTGGGGAGGAACACAACATTCAACCCATAACAGAGGGTCTCCAGGAGGGATAACCAGGAGACTCAAGCAGGGCCATGCCGGTGAGTACTTTGCTTGGCCCAAGATCCTGGGGACATCCAAGAGGCAGTTCATGCTGCAGATGGTCCACATAGACCCAGCAGCAAAGTGTCCCAGAATGCAGCACCTGGCAGAACATGACAGAACATGACAGAACATGTTCATTTATGCAAAGGCCCACAGTACCTGCTCTGCCCTGGCCCTGCTAACAGCAGTGAGGTAGGGGAAACAGGTAATCAGAGTAGGAAAATGGTGAGGGTCCATAAGGAGGATGAACGTCAGGACCACTGCTGGAGGTACGTGCCATGTTTGATGTGCTCCAGCCATTCAGCCTGAGCACACACACACAGCCAATTCAGATCTGAAGGACAGGTTACAAGGGGTCCGTCAGCTTCCCCCACTGTGGTCCTCCCATGCTCTCCGTGGGAGCTTTTTTACACTTTTGAACCTTGACCTCTTTTTTAATACATTTCTGCTTGCTTGCTTGTCTCAACATTTGTGGTGTTCATTCCTCTACCCTGGGGAACATGGACCTATCCCGATTTCCACTGGTAGCAGGAACAGAGGGTTAATGTTCACACTCCCCTCTTTCTTTTGGCCATTTATTCTTATTTTGCTTTCCCGATTTGAGGGACACATATGGATGTAGAATCTAGAAACACTGAGAAAAACCACACAGTCTGAATTATTGGAATTAGACGCAGCCTGTAACCGAATTAGAAACCGGAGCATTTTAACTCCTAACTCACACAGGTAGGGCTGGCTTGAGCAGGCTCCACACCAGTATCTACTCCCTGTCTCCTCCACATGGCCACTGTCCAGAAAACACTCAGAGGATCCACAATAATCAAGTTGAAGTGATAATCAGATACAATAAGCTCTGGTCCCTGGATCCCCTACCCTGGAACCATCACATCATTCATGCAAGAAACAAATTCTAATTAAGAGTAATGTTATGAATATGTCATGGCACTTATGGCATTATGTGATTACATAATTGAGGTTTTAAACCTACTGTTCTAACTTGAAATGTCTCCCAACAGTTTTTTTTTTTGTCCTTTTAGACTTTCTTGTTTTTTTCTTTTATTTTAAACTAGTCCCATAGTTTTAAAACTGTGATAAAATTTTTTATGAAAAATTGGCACATTGTACTAGAAATTTCAAAACTATCCTATTGTCTTATATTCTGGAAATAATATAAAGCATTTTAATTTGAATAAGTTCTTCATTTTAATTTGAATAAGCATTTTAATTTAATTCATCCATAAAGATCTTGAAAAAAAACAATGGGAAAAAAGATCTCAGTTAAAATTTTGATTTAAAATTATTTTTTGAGAAAATTTATTTGACTGCTAACTTCTAAACGAGCTAATTCATACAGATATTACCTATTTATAGGCACCATAGGTATGACTGAGAGCATGGGTTCTACTGTCAGAGAATCTCGTCCCATTCATGACTGGGTCCCAATTTTCTCCTCACATTGTTTGGAGGTTAAATGAGTAAACACATTTTCAATGCCAGGAGACATTCTGGCCACTGGACAACACTCCCAAGTAGTAACCTGTTAGCCCTGATGGGGAGCTGGGCTTGGATGGCCACACATGGGCTGAATGTGGTTTACCCTTTGAGGCCTGTGCTGTACTGGGGAATTTGAGCAGATCCCTTAGGAAGTGATTAATGCCTTTCTCGGTGGAGTAGGTTAGCTATTGGGGAGAGTGGTCAGTGCTTCTCTCTCCTCTGCTGAATACTTTCCTGATGAGGTGCCCACTGGATGCTGAGCAATCCTAATTCATCAACATCAAATACTATTCAATCCTCTAAACCTTTAAACTCAACAATGATTCTCCTTCTGTTAAGTCAAATGGAGCTCGATTTGTTTCAGCTAAGGTAGAAATGAATCATATCATGGATGCCAGTTTGGGCTTCCATTAACTATGATCTAAAATCAATCTATTTCCTTTCTAAACCTCCCAGTCTCAGGTATGCTGTTACAGCAATGAAAATGGATCAAGATGGATGGGGACACCATAAAGACCAGCCTTGAGGGGTCCCAAGCAGAAAGACTGGTTATGCAATCTTAGGCCACTGAGCTTCTCTGGGTCTCTGTGCCTCTGAGCATCAAGCACTGAGTGAAAGCGTCTCTCGGGTGTCAGAACCTCCAGTTAAGATGAACTCTGGGGAGACAGGGGCAGACAGGGTGGGAATGCCACAGAGAAAGAAGCCCACAGAATGGTGCTTGGCTAAGAAAGGGTGAGTCACATTCATGAACTCAGAAGTCTTATTTTGTCTTTTTTTTTTTTTTCCACATTTTTGTGAAGTTAATCTTGCTCTGAAGAATAAAAATCAGAATTGCCCTTGTAGTCAGGTAAAATGTGTTACCCTGTCTGGATTCCCTCAGGGAAAGACAGCTTTTCCCAGGCTCCCGTACTGTGCAGCCCTCACTTCTGTAGCAGGACATGTGCTCAGAGGGACAATCCTTCCCCAGCCTGAAGCATGGGCTTCTCCTACCCCAGCCTAACAAAGGTGTCTACCAAATTAAGTTGGTTTGTAAAATCCACGGGCTTGTCAGACATTCACTTTCATCTAAAAAGCTTCAATCTTCATGAACCTTTTGATTCTCTCCTAAAAGTTAAACAATAAGAAACCACTTTCTCTTCTATTTTCAGGGACCTTGTATTTCATTCTAAGGATAGAAACTACTTCTAGTACAATTACATGTTGGTAGCTATCTATGACCAACAAACCAGGCTTGGTGAGCTGTCACACAGGGAATCTGGCTTCCAGAAACTGGCGATCATTAAGAGATTGTTCCGGATTGCCTGAGGCATGTGGTATCCATGCAGTGGCTCACTGCAGGGAATTTGCAGGTCTTGCTGGGATGACCCACTGGAGCAAATGCCTTCCTTATCTCTACCCCATTTCGTTCCTCACAGAAGTCCTCCTGGTACCCCTTTCACCTGCATGACTATAAGTAAAGGGAAGGTGGGCTCCTGCATCTTTATGAGAGCCAGATCTGGCATGGCTCAATTCTTCACACCCCTTCTGATTCAGAAAAGATAATTGTCTTCTGTGGTTATTCTATTAAATAAGTTTCTTAGCAATTAATTTACAGCTGGTTCATCCCTCGGACAGAAACCCTTTCCCTCACCCATTCTGGACATGTGGCTACAGTTGCATGTGACACCTGACCCCTGACCAAGTCAGGGAGAGCCACAGCCTGGAGAAGAGCAGGGAGGCTGTGAGTCCCTTCTGCACAGGACCAGCATGTACTGGGCTGCTTTCCTGTTGCACGACCTGAGGGAGGTGCTTCCCTGGCAGCCAGCTACTGTAATGCCCTCCAATTTCTGCAGATAGACCAGCCAGTACAGTGATTTGTTCTGAGCTTTGAAGCATCATCCTGTGAGGTCATTCGTGGGACTTCACCATGCACATGTGTACTGGTTTGGATATGAGGTGGCCCCAAAAGCTCACGTGTGAGACAATGCAAGGAGGTTCAGAGGAGAAATGATTCGGTTGTGAGAGTTTTAACCCAATCAGTAAATTAAACCCCTGATAGGGATAACTGAGTGGTAACTGAAGTGGTGGGATGTGGCTGGAGGAGGTGGGCATTGGGGCCATGACTTTTGGGTATATATTTTGTATCTGGAGAGTAGTGTTGCTCTCTCCCTGCTTCCTGATAATCATGTGAGCTGTTTCCATCTGACACACTCTTCCACCATGATGTTCTGCCTCACCTCAAGGCCTGAGGAATGGAGCCAGCCTTCTATGGACTAAGATCTCTGAAACCATGAGCCCTCAAATAAACCTGTCCTCCTAAAATTGTTCTGATCAGGTCTTTCACTCACAGCAGCAAAAAGAAAAAAGAAAAAAAAAAGCTGACTAAAATAACATGCAAAGTGACGGTACACACAATGCAGGTGTGATCTCCAACCTTGTCAGGTGTCATGGGCACCTGGGACCTGCTGATTGACAGCATCCACTAAGACATGAAGATGAAGCACAGAGCAGACTGTTCATATGACTGCAGACAGCCAGGGCTCATGTGATCCAGAGTCATCCATTGTGCCCAGAGGATTTCTGGGAGGACTTGAGCAAGTCCATGGAGTCCAGGGAATTGAGTGAAGAGGCTTGTATGAATATAGACATTTATCTCTATCAGATTCCTGAAAGGCTTCAGGACCTTAACAATGTTATTGAAGAGTTTCTGGCAAAGGCGGTGGATTAAAAGCATACTTAGTCCCTTTCTCGCATGCTTTTTTCATTCTGGTGCTCTAACTTCCAGGTCTCATTCAGCCTGAAAAGACTGCCTCCATAGGGGAGCTGATTTCTAGATGCAGACAGCAGGTTTTGGGTCTGCCTTTCCCATGCAATATCACCTCCCAGCCCCAACCTCAACCACTGCCTTTACAGGCCCTTCACCACCATTCTCAGGCAGGGCTGAGACCCTGAGGTCCCCCACACCCCAGAGCAGCCAGCATTATTCACTAGGCTAGTTCTAAGACCTGCTGACCCAGCCTCCTTTTCCTTCCATGGAGAACCTGGCAAGGGCTCTGCCCACATGCACTCCTCACCTTTTCTGCCTCCTAACTGGTTGGCACCATATGACCTGGTGTGCACCTTTTCTAGAACACCTGAAAACCTGCCAAAGTAACAGTGTCTGCTGCACCGTCTGTTTACGCACCACCTCATAAAGGAAACTGAGGAGGAGCTGACAACTACCTAACGTTGGTAATTGGAAAGCAGATGGAAAAGTTGGTACTGTACAGATCTGAAGTGCAGTCCCCAGGGGCAGGAGGAGAGTGAAGGGTGCCATGGAGTGAAGGTTGCAGCAATGGTAGGCCACCTGCCAGACTCCACAGCAGCCCCCAGAAACTGGAAGAGACAGGAGTCCCCCGACTCTGACCCAACCCAGTCCTGCCAGTCCCTCACTCATCCAACAAGTCCCACGTTCTGACATTGAGACGCGATGTACACCTGTGTAAATCTCCTGGATTGTGGTGACTGGCAACGACAGCAGAGGGAGCCAAGGACAACTCCCACTGTGTAGCACAAGGGCTGGGTGAGCGGGGTGCTGGTAGGCTAGGCTGGGCACACACAGGAGGAGCAGACTCACTGAGGTGTATCACTGTGCAAGCTCTTGACACAGAGGCAGAACGGTTCCAAAGCTCCCAGACCTGTTCAAAGGGTCCAGAATCAGAATGTCTTGGGGCTGTTCTGAGCTCTACAACCAGCAAGACCATCACTTACCTGAGGATAAGATGTGTTCAGACACACAAGGTCAGAAAACTTGCACCTCATGCAGTGTTTCTTAACAAGTTTTTGAAGGATGTGATTAATCAAAATGATAAGGGGGGAAATGGGGACATGTAGGTGGTAAGAAACTGGATCCAGCAAAAAAAGGCAAAGGGAATTCCCACAATGATTACTGATTTCAGTTTGGGTTGTCCTTATCCCTAGAAAATGACAAAATGTGCAAAATAGCAGCAAAAAAGTCTGTTTGCTTAGCTTTCTAGGGCTGAAGAGACCTCTCCCAGGATGCACTCTGTCCTGTGGCCTGGGAGCTTCCATTGGCAGGGTTCCACCAAGGGCACTGTCTGAGTGCTGCTGCAGGGTCACTACCTACAGCCACAGGCAGGCATGTGAGACAAAGTGAAACCTCCAGGAAGTCCAACCCATGACCTGTGCTTGGCCTCACTGGGTGGCAACACAGACTGGAATAGGGCATGACCTCTCCAGGCAGCCATGCCCAGGTGAAAGCAGAGCTGCTGTTTCTTTCTTTCTTTTTTTAAATATTTTTTTTATTTTTACAGACACATTTTGATTCATTGTACACAAATGGGGTACAACTTTTCATTTCTGTGTTGTACACAATGTAGATTCACACCCTTCATATAATCATACATATATATAGGGTAATACTGTCTGTCTCATTCTACTGTTTTTCCATTCCCATCCCCTCCAACCCCTTTTTCCTCTACACCATCCAAAGTTCCTTTATTCTTCTTTTCCCCCCTCCACCCCCTATCATTACATATTGTCATGCACTTATCAGAGAAAACATTCGGCCTTTGGTTTTTTGGGCTTGGCCTATTTCACTTACAATGATATTTTCCAACTTCATCCATTTACCAGCAAATGCCATAATTTTACTTTTCTTTATGGCTGAGTAATATTCCATTGTATGTATATATATATACAATAAATATATAGCTATTGTGAATTGAGCTGCTATAAACATTGATGTGGCTGCATCACTGTAGTATACTGATTTTAAGTCCTTTGGGTATAAACCGAGAAGTGGGATAGCTGGGTCAAATGGTGGGTTCATTCCAAGCTTTCCGAGGAATCTCCATACTGCTTTCCAGAGTGGCTGCACCAATTTGCAACTCCACCAGCAATGTATGAATGTGCCTTTTTCCCCACATCCACACCAACACTTATTATTGCTTGTGTTCTTGATAACAGCCATTCTAATTGGAGTTAGAAGAAATCTTAGGGTGGTTTTTATTTGCATTTCTCTAATTACTAGGGATGATGAGCACTTTTGCATATATTTGTTGATCACCTGTATATCTTCTTCTGTGAAGTGTCTGCCCAGTTCCTTAGCCCATTTATTGATTGGGTTCTTTGTATTTTTGGTGTAAAGTATTTTAAGTTCTTTATAAACTTTGGAGATGAGTGCTCTGTCTGAAGTGTGTGTGGAAAAGATTTTCTCCCGCTCTGTAGGCTTTCTTTTCACATTGTTGATTGTTTCCTGTGCTGAGAAAAAACTTTGTAGTTTGAATTTATCCCATTTATTGATTCTTGCTTTTATTTCTTGTGCTATGGGAGTCTTGTTAAGGAAGTCTGGTCCTAAGCCAACATGATGGAGATTCTGGCCTACTTTTTCTTCTATTTGGTGAAGGAGCTCAGGTCTAATTCCCAGATCCTTGATCCATTTTGAGTCGAGTTTTGTACAGGGTGAGAGATCGGGGTTTAGTTTCATTTTACTGCATATGGATTTCCAGTTTTCCCAGCACCATTTGTTGAAGAGACTATCCTTTCTTCATTGTAAGTTTTTGGTACCCTTGTCTAGTATGAGATTACTGTACTTATGTGGGTATGTCTCTGTGTCTTCTATCCTGTACCATTGGTCTACCTGTCTATTTTGGTGCCAGTACCATGCCGTTTTTGTTACTATTGCTCTATAGTAAAGTTTAAGGTCTGGTATAGTGATACCTCCTGCATCACTCTTCCTGCCCGGGATTGCTTTGGCTATTCTGGGTCTTTTCTTCCAGATGAATTTTATGATTGCTTTTTCTGTTTGTATGAGAAATGTCATAGGGATTTTAATTGGAATTGTGTTAAATCTGTATAGTGCCTTTGGAAGTATGGCCATTGTGATAATATTAATTCTGCCTATTCAAGAACATGGGAGATCTTTCCATCTTCTAAGGTCTTCCTCAATTTCTTTCTTCAATATTTTGTAGTTTTCATTGTAGAGATCTTTTACCTCTTTGGTTAGATTGATTCCCAAGTATTTTATTTTATTTGAGACTATTGCGAATGGAGTTGTTTTCCTTATTTCCCTTTCAGGTGTTTCATTGCTTGTGTATAAAAATGCTTTAGATTTATGCGTGTTGATTTTATAACCTGCTATTTTGCTGAATTCATTGATGAGGACTAGAAGTTTTCTGGAGGAGGTTTTTGCATCCTCTAGACAGAGAATCGTGTCATCAACAAATAGTGACAGCTTAAGTTCCTCTTTTTCTATTCTTATCCCTTTAATTTCTTTGGTCTGTCTAATTGCTCTGGCTAGTATTTCAAAGACAGTTGAATAGAAGTGGTGAAAGAGGACATCCCTGCCTTGTTCCCATTTTTAAAGGGAATGCTTTTAGTTTTTCTCCATTAAGAATGATGTTGGCTGTGGGCTCAGCATAAATAGCCTTTACAATGTTCAGGTATATTTCTACTATCCCTATTTTTTCTAGTGTTTTGAGTATGAAGGGGGGTTGTATTTTGTCAAACGCTTTTTCTGCTTCCATTGAAATAATCGTATGATTCTTATCCTTAAGTCTATTGACATGATGGATTACATTTATTGATTTATAGATGTTGAACCAATTTCGCATCCTGGGAAGAACCCCACTTGTTCATGGTGCACAATTTTCTTAATATGATTTTGGATACAGTTTGCCAGTATTTTGTTAAGGATCTTTGCATCTATATTCATCAAGGATATTGATCTAAAATGTTCTTTCCTTGAGGTGTCTTTGCCTGGTTTGGGTATGAGGGTGATATTAGCTTCATAGAATGAGTTTGGTAGGGTACCCTCCTTTTCTATTTCCTGGAATACTATGAGAGGTATTGGAATGAGTTCTTCTTGGAAGGTCTTGTAGAACTTGGCTGAGAATCCATCTGGTCCTGGACTTTTCTTGGATGGTAGGCTTTTGATGGCTTCTTCTATTTCATTGCTTGATATTGATCTGTTTAAATTGTGTATGTCCTCCTGGTTCAGTTTGGAAGGAGCATGTGTCTCTAGAAATTTGTTGATGTCTTCAGTATTTTCTATTTTGTTGGAATACAGATTTTCAAAGTAGCTTCTCATTATGTTCTGTATCTCAGTGGTGTCTGTCATGATATTTCCTTTTTCATCATGAACTTTAGTAATTTGAGTTTTCTCTCTCCTTCTCTTTGTTAGTATGGCTAAGGATTTGTCTATTTTGTTTACTTTTTCAAAGAACCAACTTTTTGTTTTGTCAACTTTTTGAATTGTTTCTTTTGTTTCAGTTTCTTTGATTTCAGCTCTGATTTTAATTATTTCCTGTCTTTTACTACGTTTGGTGTTATTCTGTTCTTCCTTTTCTAGGGCTTTGAGCTGTAATGTTAGGTCATTTAGTTGTTGACTTTTCATTCTTTTCTGGAATGTGCTCCATGCAATGAATTTTCCTCTTAGTACCGCTTTCATAGTGTCCCAGAGATTTTGATATGTTGTATCATCATTCTCATTTACCTCTAAATTTTTTTATCTCCTCCCTGATGTTTTCTGTTATCCATGTTTCATTCAATAGCATATTATTAAGTCTCCAGGTGTTGGAGTAATTTCTGTTTTTTTATTTTGTCATTGACTTCTAATTCCATTCCATTATGATCTGATAGAATTCAGGGTAGTATCTCTATTTTTTTTTTGCATTTCCTAAGGGCTGCTTCAAGGCATAACATATGGTCTATTTTTGAGAATGATCCATGTGCTGTTGAGAAGAAGGTGTTTCACTCACTGCTGGATGAAATATTATATATATATATATATATATATATACACATATATGTCTGCTAAGTTTAAGTTATTGATTGTGTTATTGAGTTCTATGGTTTTTTTGTTTAGTTTTTGTTTGGAAGATCTATCCAGGGGTGACAGTGGTGTGTTAAAGTCAGCCGGAATTATTGTGTTGTTGTCTATTTGATTCCTGAAATTGAGAAAGATTTGTTTGATGTACATGGATGCTCCATTGTTTGGGGCATAAATATTTATGATCATTATGTCTTTCTGATTCATGGTTCCCTTAAGCAGTATGAAATGTCCTTCTTCATTCCTTCTGACTAACTTTGGCTTGAAGTCCACTTTATCTGATGTAAGGATGGAAATCCCTGCTTTTTTTTTTTTTTTTTTTTTTTTACTGAATCCATATGCATGGTAGGTTTTTTCCCCCAACCTTTCACCTTTGGTCTGTGGACGTCATTTTCTATGAGATGAGTCTCTTGAAGGCAGCATATTGTTGGGTCTTCCATTTTAATCCATTCTGCTAGTCTATGTCTTTTGTTTGCTGAGTTTAGGCCATTAATGTTCAGGGTTATTATCGAGATATGATTTGTATTCCCAGTCATTTGGGTTTATTTTTGGTTTTTAAGTTGGCTTGGTTTCTCCTTTGGTTTTTTCCTTTAGGGTAGTTCCTCCCTTTGCTGACCTACATTGTCGTTTTTCATTTCCTCCTCATGGTATATTTTGCTGAGAACATTCTGTAGTGCAGGCTTTCTATTTGTAAATTGTTTTAACTTTTGTTTGTCACGGAAGGATTTTATTTTGTCTTCAAATCTGAAGGTTAGTTCTTGGTTGGCAACAATGTTCTTTCAGAGCTTGAAATATGTTGTTCCAGGCCCTTATAACTTTTAGGATCTGGGCTGAGAAATCTGCTGATATCCATATTGGTTTTCCCCGATATGTAATCTGATGCTTTTCTCTTACAGTCTTCAAAATCCTATCTTTATTTTGTGTGTTAGCAATTTTCATTATAATGTGCTTTGGTGTGGATCCGTTGTAATTTTGTGCATTTTGTGATCTGGAAGCCTCTTGTATTTGATTTTCCATTTCATTTTTCAGGTTTGGGAAATTTTCTGATATTATTTCATTGAATAGGTTGTTCATTCCTTTGGTTTGTATCTCTGTGCTTTCCTCAATCCCAATCATTCTTAAATTTGATCTTTTCATGATGTCCTATAGTTCTTGGAGATTTTGTTCATGATTTCTTACCATCTTTTCTGTTTGGTCAACTTTACTTTCAAGACTAAATATTTTGTCTTCATTGTCTGAGGTTCTGTCTTCCACGTGATCTAGTCTGTTGGCGATACTATCTATTGAGTTTTTTATTTGGTTTATTGTTTCCTTCATTTCAAGGATTTCTGTTTTGTTGTTGTTGTTGTTTTGAGAATCTCTGTCTCTTTGTTGAAATGATCTTTTGCTTGCTGCAGTTTCTCTTTCAACTGCTTATTCGAGTGATCATTCATTGCCTGCATTTGCTCTTTTATCTCATCCTTTGCTCAAAAATCATTTTAATTATGTATATTCTGAACTCCTTTTCTGACATTTCTTCTACCATACTGTCATTGGATTCTATTAATATAGAATCTAGGTTTATTTGGATCATTTTCTTCCCTTGTTTTTTCATGTTGTTCATGTATCTTTTTCTCCAGCAGTGAAGATCTGGGGTATTGCAGTTTTCCCCCATAGGCCTATAGTGACCCTATAGGTTTCCAAATCCTCTTCTTTAAGGGGGAGATCAATATTAGCAGCTCCCAGAACAGACAATATGCAGCCCTAAACCACATAGCCCCTATGAAGATGTTAACAATATTGTTATAATAAACAGAGAGGATGAGTTCAATTATTATCTACAGTATAACAAATAGATTTGAAATAAAGTCTGCAGTTTCTAATGGAGGACAAAGAGGATAGGGAGGGGTGTAGGATGTAACTGTTAATGACCTTTAGCTTTTAATATTAATGTAATAGGCATACTATAGCATCTAAAAACCCACATAAAATTTGTTCTGTGGTCTTTAGCATTAATGTAAAATTCATACTATAACTTATTAAACCATTATATATTCTGTGTCCTTTCATAGTAATATGATATTCATATTGTATCACGTAATAATAATATCATAGCTGCCATGTAACCTTTATTACCAATAAAATAACCTTTATTACCAATAAAATATTCATACTACATATTATTTTCATACTATGGCCTCTAAAACTAATATAGTAGCTGCCCTTTGGTCTTCAATATTAATTTGATATATTACTATATAGTTTAAAAATTAATATGATAGTATAATGTGATCCTTAATACAAATATGATACCAATACTATAGCACCTAAAGCTAATATAAGAGCTGCCCTGTGGCCTATAATATTAATATAAAATTTATATTGTTGCCTCTGAAACTAACATAATACCTACCCTGTGGCCATTACTACTGATATGATATCCATACTGTGACATCTAATGCTGATACAGTGCCTGCTCTCTTTTCTTAGTTTTATTATATCTATAATACATTATCTAAAATTAATATTGTAATTGCCCTTTGCCTTTAATATTAATATGATAACCATATTGTGTCCTCAAAAACTAATAGCTGCTCTGTGTCCTTTACTACTAAAATGAGATCCATACTATAGAATCTAAAATTAACAAAACATCTGCCCTGTGGCCTTGAATATTAATAAAAAATCCTTACTATAGCATGTAAAAGTAATATAATTGCTCCCAGGTGACCTTAAGCACTTACACAATGCCCACAATATAGTATCTAAAATTAATAAAATGGCAGCTCTGTGGTCTTTAATGCAAATGTAATATTTATACTCTATCATCTTAAGTAATGTAATAGCTGCCTTGTTGTCTTTAATACTAATGTAATATCCATGTTACAACCTCTAAAACTAATACCATAACTGCACTATGACCTTTAATATTAATATAATATCCATACTAAGAAAATATAATAACTACCCTTTGACTTTTAATATTGATGTAATATCTATAATGTAGCATATAAAACTAATATTATAACAGCCTGTGGTTTTAATACTATTATGATGTCCATAGTGTAGCATGTAAAATTAATATAATAGCTTCCTTTTGGCCTTTAATGTTAACATAATACCCATGTCATAGCATCCAAAACTAATATAATAGCTGCCATGTAAGTTTTTATAGCATAATATTATCTATACTACAGCATTTCAAACTAATATGATAACCATCCAGTGGCCTTTAATGCTAATGTGTTATTAATATTGTATCTTCATAAACTTTAATATAAGCTGTACTGTGGCATTTAATATCAACAAAATATTCATATATAGTACCCACAATGATGCAATAACTGCCCTGTGGACTTAATATTATATCTTTATTATAACATCAAAAATTGATATGGCAACTTACATTGTGCTTTTAATAGTAGTGAATTATTTATTCTGTAGCATCTGAAACTGATAATAGGACCTTTTATGATAATATAATGTTAATATTGTGACCCCTAAAGGTAAAATGAAGTTGTCTTGTGGCATTTTAATAGTGTAGCATCTAAAACTAGTATAATGCCTGCCCTCTGACCATTAGTACTAATATGATATCTATATTATAGCATTTAATTCTAATATAACAGCAGTCCCCCTACCTTAGTACTATGATGGTGTCCATAGCTCCTTCATGATCTTTAATATATATGATATCCATGGTAAAGCATCTAAAACTCATAAAATAGCAGCCCTCTGGCCTGTACTGCTAGTTTAATATTCATACTTTATCATCTTAAATAATATATTAGCTGTCCTGGTGTGATACTTATATCCATAGTATAAATTCTAAAAATAATACTGTAGCTTCCCCATGACCTTTAATACCAATGTGATATCCATAATGCTTCATCTAATACTAAAATAATAGTTGCCCTCTGACCTTTCATATTAATATGACATCCATACAAAAGCATCTAAAACTAAAATAATAGCTGCCATGTGGCCTTTAATATTAATAGAATATGCATATTGAGGTCTATAAATAGATACAATGACTTTCCTCTAGGCTTTAATAGTAATATGATATCCAGTTATAGTATCTAAAACTAATAGCTGCCTTCTGGTTATTGTAATTAATGTGTTACCCATATTATAGATTCTAAAACTAATACAATTTGTGCAGCGTAGCCTTGAACAGTACTATGATATCCAAACTATATAGTTTAAAACTAACATGAAAGTTGCTTTGTGGCCTTTGATATTAATATAGTATTTATACTATGGCATCTAAAACAATATAATAGCTGCCTTGTGACATTTATACTAACATGTTGCCCATACAATAGCATAAAAACTGATATATTAGTGGGCTGTGGCTTTTACAATAATGTGATGCCTTCAGTATAGCATCCAATACTGATGTAAGAGCTGTCCTCTAGCCTTTAATGTCAATATGATATAAATACTATAGCAACTAAAATTAATATAACTTCCCCGTTTCCTTTATTATTAAAATAAAACCCATAGTTATTTTAGTTTTTCTGGTCTGAAAAACTAAACCTGTCCTGTGGCCTTTAACATGAATATACTATCCATACTGTGGCCTCCAAAACTGATGTTATTGCTTTGATAATACCTTTCATGCTAAAATGATGTCTGTAATATAGCATCTAAAACTAATACAATATCTGTACTGTAGCATTTAAGACTATTATAACATCCATAGCATGGTGTTATGGTTTGGATAAGAGGTGTCCCCAAAAAGCTCACATGTGAGATAAAGTAAGAAGGTTCAGAGGAAAAATGATTGGGTTGTGAGAATCTTAACCCCATCAGTGATTTAATCTTCTGGCAGGGATTAACTGAGTGGTAACTGAAGTGGTGGAGGAGATTGGCATTGGGGCGTGGCTTTGGGGTATGTATTTTGTATCTTGAGAGTGGAGACACTCTCCTGTGCTTCCTGATCACCGTGATGGGAGCTGCTTCCCTCTGCCACCTTCTCCTCAAACCCCGAGGAATGGAGCCTGCCTTCTATGCACAAGACCTCTGAAACCATGAGCCCTCAAATAAAGTTTTCCTCCTCTAAAATTGTTCTGTTCAGATCACAGTCACAGCAGCAAAAATGCTGACTAAAACACATGGCATCTAAAATTAAATAAAGAGGAGCCCGTGGCCTTTAATACTAATGAGATCTCAGTAATATAGCATCAGTAAACTAATACAATTCTTGCCCTGTGGTAATTAATACTATTATGATATTCATAGTATATCATCTAAATCAAATGGAATATCTGCCCCGTGGACTTCAGTATCACTGTGATGTCCATACTATAGCATCTAAAACTATAATAAAAATTTGCCTGTTGTATTCAATATTAATGTAATATCCATACTATAGCATATTAAACAATGTATGACCTGTGGTCTTTAATACTGACATGATAACTATCTTCTACCATGCAATATTACTATACTAGCTGCCACATGGCTTCCATATCCATGTGGATAGATTATCCATGTTATAGCACCTAAAACTAATCAGTACCTGCCCTGTGGCCATTGACATTAATGTAATATCATACTCCTGCACATAAAGCTAATATAATATCTGCCCTATTATCTTTAATACTGATATAATGTCCATTACATAATATTTTAAACATATAACAGTGTGAGCCCCTGTAAAAATCAAAAGAAAGTTATATACATTCAATATATAATACCACAGATTAATGTTTCCATCCCATAAGGGAGAAATAGGAACATAGAAAGAAAGCTTTTAATAGAAACAAAATATCTGTAGTATCTACAACTAACAATTTAGTTGCCCTGTAATAACCTTTGATATTAATTTAATATCCATACAAGAGCATCTAGAATAAACAGTAATTTCTCTGTGACCTTAAATATGTATGTAATACCTATGATATAACATCTAAAACTGCGGGGGCGCCTGGCTCTCTTTACAGTGCTTGACAGAGTTCCACTGAAGGATGATTGCAAAGACTCATCCTAAAAGGATTGGATGCCAGATGTATGCCTCCCTAGCTTGGAGTTTTCCTAATAATCTATTATTCACTTCAGTCTGGGGATCTTGCTAGAGGTGATGGGAATAATTCTACAAATTTCCAGAAAAACATCATGGAGACAAAACACACGTTGAGACCCTGTGATGATTAACCTCACTACAGCAGAATGTTTTTATTATGTTAAAAACCAAACACTGCATTTACTGGCACAGCCAGAACCTGTTGGGGCACAGAAACTTATAGATAACAATGTTTCCTCAAGTTCTAAGCACAAAGCACCTCCCACAGTAGCTACTAGATATGGACCAGCTTATTTTATCAATGGCAAGCCCTGGTGATTAAGTAAGGATAATCTGTAAAGTTACAGTTTTCTCATAATCTTTTGGTAAAAACAATTTCTGCCTATGTGGAAACTTCTTTGATTTTATTAGTCACAAGCCTGTCATCAAAGCCTGAAGAAAAATGTATATAAACCCAGCCTTCCCCAGAATAAAGTGGGAATGATTGCACCAGAACTAGAGTCTGTGTCTTTCATTCTCCATTCATCGCTGACGCTGTCTCCCTGCGCCCCCTTACCAGTGTGGAACTCATAGACCCCTGCTGGGGCTGGACCCCGGCATAAAACTAATATAATAGCTGCCCCAGTGTATTAAAAATTAACATAATATCCAAGTAATATCATCCAAAATTAACATAATAGCTTCCCTGTAGATTTTTATAGTAAAATGATCCATACTATACCATCTCAAGCTAATATAAAAACTGCACTGTGGCCTTGAGTGTAATACCCATAATATAGCACCTTAAACTCATAAAATAGATGCATTATGGTCTTTAACATTAATGTAATATTCATACTTTAATATGTAAATAACTAAAAGTGTTCCCTATAGTCTTTAACTTAATGTAATAATCATACTTTTACATCTTAAACTAACGTATGTCTGTGGTCTTTAATACTATTATGACACCCACACTATACCATCTAAAACTAATATGAAAGCTGACCTGTGGCCCTTCATACTGAGATATCCATAGCACACCATCTGGAACTAACATAGGAACTGCCCTGTGGCTTTTAATACCTAAGTAATATTCACACTAGAGCATCTAAAACTAATGAAATATGTTCCCTGTGTCCTTTATTATCAACATAAAATTCATACGGTAATATCTTATTCTAATATAATAGCTTCCCTGTGTCCTTAAAATAGTGTAATATCTGTATGGTAGCATCTAAAACTCATAAAATACTTTCTTTGCGGGGGGGGGGGGCAGTTCCTAGAAGTCAGGTCCCTGTGTCACATGACTCAACCTAATCTGATTCTGCTAAATAAGGACAGCTTTCCACAAGACTGTGTGGGCTGCAACCAACATATGGGTGGAGATGCACAAGCTCTTTGTTTAGAACATCACAAGGCCATGTGCCTTAGATGCTGCATGTGGTAATACAGGTCATGTTTGCCCAGCTGGATTTTGGTCTTGTTTTGGACTCATCCCTTCTTTCTATGTTCCTATTTCTCCCTTATGGGATGGAAACATTAATCTGTAGTATTATATATTGAATGTATATAACTTTCTTTTGATTTTTACAGGGGCTCACACTGTGATTTTGCCTTGATTCTCAGAGGACACTTTGGACTTGAACTGTGAAGACTATGAGAACACTTGGAAATGAACTCAATGTATTTTGCATTGAGAGATGGGCATGAGCCGCCAGAAGCAGCATTTTACCTGCTTTCTCACCTGTGGCAATGAATACTAATGTGATATCCATGCTATAGTATATAAAACTTATATAATAGCTTCCCTGTGGTCTTTAATATTGATGTCATCTAACACTAATATAATAGCAGCCCTGAGACCTTAAATGCTAATATGATATCAATACTATAGCATCCAAAAGTAGTATAATACTTGCATTGCAACCTTTAATACTACTATGATATCCATGCTATAGCAAATAAAACTAATAAAATAGCTGCCCTGTGTGTGTAATATAATATAATGTCAATAATGTGACCTCTAAAACTGAAATAACAACTGCCTTGTGGCCTTTAATAATATAAAATCTATAATCTGTCATTGAAAAACACATACTAATATTTATCCTTACTATATCATGTAAGATGGATATAATAGCTGCCCTGAGGCCATTTAGACTAATATGATCTCCATAATATGGGATGTAAAACTGATATAATTGCTCAAATGTAAAATTTAATATTACTATTACATCCATACTATAGGCAGTATAACTAATATCATAGCTCCCATGTGGCATTTAATATTAATCCAATATCCATACTATACCATCTAAAACTAATGTATTATCTGCTGTGTAGCCTTTAGTGCTAAGATTATATCTATAATATAGCATCTAAAATTAATATAGTAGCTGTCCTGTGGCCTTTTGCATTAAAATGATATACACACTATAGCATCTAAAACTGATATAAATGTTGCCCTGTGGCCTTTAATATTATTCTGAAATCCATAAATTAATATATTAGCCATAAATATTAATATAATGTCCATACTGTGCCCTATAAAACTAATATCGTATCTGTCCTGTGACCTTTAATAATAACATATAAATATCATAGCATCTAAAATTGACATATTAGCTGCTTTCTCACCTTTAATACCAAATGATATCCATACAGTAACATCTAAAAATAATATAGTAATCACCCTGTAATCTTTAACACTAATAAAATATCAATAATATAATATTTCAAGTTAATAAATTTCCTGTGACTTTAACTCTTAAAATAATATTGGTGCTATAACTGAAATCTGAACATCTAAAACTTATAATAGCTACACTGTGGTAATTAATATTAATATGATGTCTATATCATATCATGTAAAACTAACATCTACCTGTGACCTTAACTACTAATACGATATCAGGGCTACAACATCTAAAATTAATATAATAACTGTACTATGGCCTTTAATACCAATACGACAATCAATAATTTAGCTTATAAAAGTGACATAATAGTTGCACTGTGGCCTTGAATACTCATGTGAAATTCATGCAAGAATATCCAAAACTGATAAATAGCTGCCATCTGGTCTTTAATATTAATACAATATCAATAATGTGGCCACAAAACTGAAATAATGGCTGCCTTGTGGCCTTTTAATTCTATAATGATACCCAAATTATAACATCTCAAACTAAAGTAACATCTTCCTTGTTGTGATCTTTAATACTAATAAGATATCCATACTACAGAATCTAAAATTAATATAGTAGCTACCCTGTGGCCTTTATTACTGATGCAATATCCATGTTATGGTATGGAAAAATGATATAAGAGCTCCTCTGTGGCCTTTAATATTAAAATTATTTGCAGGTTATATCATAAAAAACTGATATCAGAGCCATACTGAGACCTTTATTACTAATATGATATCCATACTATACATCTAAAATAAAATAGTTGCCCTATGACCTTTAATATTAATAGGATATCCACTGAGTCCTCTAAAACTAGCATAATTTCTTTCCTGTGTCCTTTATTACTAATATAATATCCATCCATAGCATCTGAAACTAAAGGAACAACTGAGCTGTGTCCTTTTATATTAATATAATATCCATAATATTGCATCTAAAACTGATATAATAGATGTCCTGTGGTCTGTAGTGTTAGTATGACACCCATATTTTGGTCTATAATATAATAGCTGTCTTGTGGCCTTTAATACTAACATGATATCTATAATATAGCATATAAAACTGATATATTATATATAATATGTGCTCTGTAGTATTTAATAGTAATCCTTTAGCATCTAGAACTCATGTGCCCTATGGTTTTTGATGGTAAAATAATATCCATAATATGGTAACTAAATATAATATAATAGATGTCTAGTGACCTTTAATAATATATTCATAATGTGGCCTCCCAAACCAGTGTAACAGTTTCTCTGTCACCTTTATTACTAATAAAATATCCATAGTACAGCATCAAAAACTAACACAATAGTTGCACTGTAGCTTTTAATACTAACATGATATGTATAGTGTAGCATCTAATACTAAAATAACAGCTGACCTGTGGATTTAATACTTGTATAACAACTATACTACAGTATCTAAACTAATGTGACAGTTTCCCTGTGGCCTTTAATATTAATACAAGATCCATACTGTAGCATCTAAAACTAGTACAATAGTTGTCCTCTGGACATTATCTTAGATTGATATATCTGCCCTATGGCCTTTAATACTAATGTGATATACATACTATGGCATGTAAGAATAATATATAATTGCTGCCCCATGGCATTTAATACTATTATAGTTTCAGTACCATAACATCTGAAACTAATGTAATGGTGCCCTATGGCAATTAATACAAATAGGATATCTATACAGTAGTGTTTAAAACCAACATATTAACTGTCTTACGGTCTTTAATACAGATATGATATCCTAGCTTATAAAACTGATATAATAGGTGCCAATCTAAAACTAATTTAATAACTGCCATTTGGTTTTAAATGTTAAGGTAACATCCATAATGTGGCCTCCTGAAATAGTCTAATAGCTGCCCTATGGCCCTTAATTATATTATGATATCCATCCTACAACATCTAAAGCTAATATAATAGCTGCACTATGACCTTTAATATTGATGCAATGATCATACTATAGCACCTTAAACTGATAAAATGCCTTCTTGGTGTCCTTTGATATTAACAAAAAATGATACTAGAGCATCTTTAATATGTGGTTGCCCTCTGGCCTTAAAACTAATATATCATTCATATTCGAGCATCTTAAACTAGTAGAATGGCTTCCCTATGGTCTTTAATACTATTTTGATAGCCAAACTATAGCATCTAAAATTAATTTCATAGGTGCCATTTGACTTTTAATTTCCCCATAATATCCATACTGTGGCCTCTAAAACTGATTTGGTATCTTCCTTGTGGCCTTTAAAAGTAATATGATATACATTCTATAACATAAAAACTGATATAACAGTTGTTCTCTGGCATTTAATATTAATATGATAGCCATATTACAGCATCAAAAACTGATATAGTAGCTTTCTTTGCCTTTTAAGATTAATACTACATCCATATGTAGCATCTAAAACAAATATAATACTGACATTGTGGTCTTTATTTTTAATATGATATCCATATTATACCATCTAAGACTTATAAAGAGTTGCCCTGTGGCCTTTAGTACTAGTATGATATCATATTGTAGCATCTAAAACTAATATAATAGCTGACCTGTGGTCTTTAAAACTGATGTAATATCTGTATTATAGCACTAAACCTATGATAATAGTTACCCTGTCACCTTGAACACTAATATGATATCCATATTATATAATATGGATATATCCATATTGATATAATATTTGCCCATGGCCTCATATAATATCTATTATAAAGCATCTAACACTGACATGTAATTTTTAGTACTACTATGATATCCATACTACAGCATCTAAAACTAATAAAATAGCTGCACTGTGGTCTTCAATAATCACATACTATCTGTACTAAAGCATCCTAATGTAGCATTACAACTGCACTGTGACTTTCCATACTAATATGATATCCATACTATAATATCTAAAACTAATATAACAGATGAACTTTGGCCTTGAGCACTAATATAAGATCCAAACCATAGCTTCTAAAACTGATATAAAAACTGCCTTATGACCTTTAGTATTAATGCAACATTCTTACTATAGGACTTAAAACTGATATAATACCTGTCCTGTGCCCTTAACATTAATTGAATGTTAATTAATTTAGCATAAATATCATATCATGTTAAACTAATATAATACCTGCACTGTGGTATTCAATACTAACATATTATCCACAGTAGCACATCTAAAACTAATACAATAGCTGCCCTTTGACCTTTAATATTAATGTATTGTGCATACTATAGCATGTAACCCATACTATTACATCAAAAAATTATATAATAGATGACATATGGCATTTAATCATAATGTTATATGTATTCAGTAGCATCCAAAACCAATTTAGTGGTTGTTACATGCAACATAGCTTATAGTATTAATCTAATATTAATACTCTGCCATCCTAAAGTAATAGAGTAACTGGCCTGTGGCTTTTTATATTAATGAACATTGACACTATAGCATCTAAAACTAATATAATAGCTGTGGTCTTTAATCATAATTTTTTACCCATACTGTAGTATCTTATACTAATAAAGTTAATGCATTGTGGCCTTTAATGCTAGTGTAAAGTTGATACTATACCATCACAAAGTAATATAATAGCTGTACTGTGGGCTATATTTTTAATATAATATCCATAATATAGCATCCCAAACTAATATATCAGTGGCTGTTTGACCTTTAGTGTTAACCTCATACTAGTGTTAACCACACACTATGGAGTGTGGCCTCCAAAATGAACATAATTTTGCTTTTAATATTAATATGATAAACATATTTTAGCAAGTAAAAGTAATATAATAGCTCCCCTGTGACATTATTGCTACTAAGATAGTCATATAACAGCATCTGAAACTGACATAAAGCTGCCCTGTAGCCCTTAATACTTATATAATATCCATACCATAACATCTGAAATTAATATATTACCAGTACTGTGGTGTTTAATACTAATATACCATTTATACTACAGTATATAAAACTAATATAGCTGCTGCCTGTGACCTTTTATACTAATATCATATCCATACCATAGCATCCAAAACTAACACATGTCCATACTGTACCAACTAAAACTAATATAATAGATACCCTATAGCCATCAAAACTAATATGATATTCATGTTATAGTATCTATAACTAATAAAATATCTGCCCTCTGTCCTTTAATATTGATATAATATCCATACTCTACCATCTAAAACTCATATAATAGGTGTTCTCTGGTCTTTAATACCAATATAATATCCATAGTTCATCCATACTAACACTATTAGCTGCCCTGTGAACTTTATTACTAATATCATGATAGTGTCTAAATCTTTTATGATAAGTTACTATAAACTTTAATACTAATATCCATACTATAATATTTGAAATTAACATAAGTGCCCTGTGTATGCTTTAATATTATTTGTGAACATACCATAGCATCTAAAATTAATATTGTAGTTGCCCTGTTCCCTTTAATATTAACTTAATGTCCATAATATTGCATCTCAATCTAATATAATAATTGCCTTTTGTTTTATAATTCAATGAAATACCAGTAGTATAGCATCTAAATATAATATGCACACTATCATCTCTACTATTCATGTAATATCCACACTATAGATCTAAAACTAATATGATAGCTGCCCTATATAATTTAATATTAAGTTGTCCACAATATAAAACCCGAAATTAATATAATAGCTGCAGTGTGACCTTCAATATTAACAAAATATTCCTACTGTGGAATCCAACACTCCTGTAATATCACGAGCAATCTCAGAACCTCACATAATACCTTTACTATGACCTCTGACACTCAAATATGTTCTCAGTGTATACTGACACGCAAATAATATCTTAACTGTGGCCTCTGAAATTCACAAAATATCTCAACTATGGCCTATGACACTCACATAACATCCCCACTGTGACCTCTGAAACATGATATACTCACTGTGGCCTCGCACACTCATATAACATCCCCATTGTGCCCTTGACACTCACATAATATCAGCACTGTGATCTCTGATACATAATATCCTCACTGTGACCTCTGATACATAATATACTCACTGTGGCAATTGACACTCACATAACATCCCCACTATGACCTATGACACTCACATAACATCCACACTGTGACCCCTGATACATAATATCCTCACTGTGACTTCTGATACATAATACCCTCACTGTGGCAATTGACACATAACATCCCCACTGTGACTTCTGAAACATAATATCTTCACTGTGGCCTCTGACACTCACATAACATCCCCACTGTACTTCTGACACTCACATAATATCCCCACTGTGAACTCTGATACATAATATCTTCACTTGGCCTCTCACACATAACATCCCTACTGTGACCTGTGACACTCACATAACATCCCCACTGTGACCTCTGATACATAATATCCTCATTGTGGCCTCCAACACTCACATAATATCCCCACTGTGATCTCTGACACTCACATAACTCTCCTACTGTGACCTCTGATACATAATATCCTCACCTAGGCCTCTGACACTGACATAACATCCCCACTGTGACCTCTGACACTCACATAACATCCCCACTGTGACCGCTGATACATAATATTCTCACTGTGGCCTCTGACACTCATAAAATATCTGCACTGTGGCCTCCAACACACACATAACATCCCAAGTGTAACCTATGACACTCACATAATATTCCTACTGTGACCTCTGATACATAATATCCTCACTATGGCAATTGACACATAACATCCCCATTTTGAACTATGACACTCACATAACATCTGCCCTGTGACCCCTGATACATAATATCCTCACTGTGATCTCTGACACTCATATAACATCCCCACTGTGACCTCTGAAATTCACATAACATCCCCACTGTGACCTCTAAAACATAATATCCTCACTAAGGCCTCTAACACTCACATAACATCCCCACTGTGACCTATTACACATAATATCCTCACAATGGCCACTGACACTCATATAACATCACCAGGGTGACTCTGACACCCACATAACATTCCCACTGTGACCTCTTACACATAATTTCCTCACTGTAGCCTCTGACACTCACATAACATCCCCACTGTGAACTTTGATACCCACATAACAACCGCATTGGACCTCTGATACATCATAACCTCACTGTGGCTTCTGAAACTCATATAACATCAACACTGTGAACTTTAACACTCACATAACATCCCCACTGTTACCTCTGATACATAATAAACTCACTGTGGCCTCTGACACTAACATAACATCCCCACTGTGAACTCTGACACTCACATAACATCCAAACTGTGACCACTGATACATAATGTCCTCACTGTGGCCTCTCACACTCACATAACATCCCCATTGTGCCCTTGACATTCACATAACATCAGCACTGTGACCTCAGATATATAATATCCTCACTATGACCTCTGATACATAATATCCTCACTGTGGCAATTGACACTCTCATAACATCCCCACTGTGAACTATGACACTCACATAACATCCGCACAGTGACCACTGATACATAATATCCTCACTGTGGACACTGACACTCATGTAACATCCACACTGTGACCTCTGACACTCACATAACATCCCCACTGTGACCTATGAAACATAATATCTTCAATTTGGCCTCTAACACTCACATAACATCCACACTGTGAACTCTGACACAAACATAACATTCCTACTGTGACCTCTGATACATAATATCCTAACTGTGGCCTCTGGCATTCACATAATCTCCCCACTGTGACCACTGACACATAACATCCCCACTGTGACCTCTGATACATAATATACTCACGGTGGCCTCTCACACTCACATAACATCCCCATTGTGCCCTTGACACTCACATAACTTCAGTACTGGGACCTCTGATACATAATATCCTCATTGTGACCTCTGATACATAATATCCTCACTGTGGCAATTGACACTCACATAACATTCCCACTGTGACCTATGACACATAACATCCGCACTGTGACCCCTGATACATAATATCCTCACTGTGACTTCATTTACATAATATCCTCACTTTGGCAATTGAAACATAGTATCTTTCCTGTGACATCTGACACTCATATAACATCCCCACTGTGACCTCTGACACTCACATAACATCCCCACTGTGAACTCTGAAACATAATATCCTCACTGTGGCCTCTGACACTCACATAACATCCCCATTGTACCTCTGACACTCACATAATATCCCCACTGTGAACTCTGAAACATAATATCCTCACTGTGGCCCCCAACACTCACATAACATCCCCATTGTAAACTATGACACTCACATAACATTCCAACTGTGACCTCTGATAAGTAATATCCTCACTTTGGCAATTGACACACATATAACATCCCCACTGTGATCTATGACACTCACATAATATCCCCACTGTGACCAATGATACATAATATCCTCAATGTGACCTCTGATACATAATATCCTCACTGTGGCCTCTGACACTCACATAACATCCCCACTGTGACCTCTGATACATAATGTAGTAGTGTGGGCACTGACAATCACCTAACATCCCCATTGTGACCTCTGAAACTCACTTAACATCCCCACTCTGACGTCTGATACATAATGTCCTCATTGTGGCCTCTGACACTCATATAACATGCCCACTGTGACCAATGAGACTCACATAACATCCCCACTGTGACCCCTGATACATAATATCATCACTGTGACCTCTGACACTCATATAACTTACCCACTGTGACCTCTGAAACCCACATAACAACCCCACTGTGACCTCTGAAACATAATATCGATATTATGGTTCTGACACTCACATAACATCCCACTGTGACTTCTTAAAAATAATTTCCTCACTGTGGCCTCTGACACCCACATAACATCCCCACTGTGACATCTGACACTCACATAACATCCCCACTGTAACCTCTGACACTCACATAACATCCCCACTGTGACCTCTGATACATAATATACTCACTGTGGCCTCTCACACTCACATAACATTCCCATTGTGCCCTTGACACTCATATAACATCAGCACTGTGACCTCTGATACATAATATCCTCACTGTGACCTCTGATATATAATATCCTCATTGTGGCAATTGACACTCTCATAACATCGTGATATATAATATCCTCACTGTGACTTCTGATACATAATATCCTCACTGTGGCAATTGACACTCACATAACATCCCCACTGTGACCTATGACACTCACGTAACTTCTGCACTGTGACCCTGATACATAATATCCTCACTGTGACTTCTGATACATAATATCCTCACTTTGGCAATTGACACTCACATAACATCCCCACTGTGACCCCTGACACTCATTAACATCCCCACTGTGACCACTGACACTCACATAACATCCCCACTGTGACCTATGACACTCACATAACTTCTGCACTGTGACCCTGATACATAATATCCTCACTGTGACCTCTGATACATAATATCCTCACTTTGGCAATTGACACTCACATAGCATCCCCACTGTGACCCCTGACACTCATTAACATCCCCACTGTGACCGCTGACACTCACATAACATCCCCACTGTGACCTTTGAAACATAATATCTTCACTGTGACCTCTGACACTCACATAACATCCCCACTGCACCTCTGACACTCATATAATATCCCCACTGTGACCTCTGATACATAATATCCTCACCTTGGCCTCTGACACTAACATAACATCCCCACTGTGAATTCTGACACTGACATAACATCCCCACTATGACTCTGATACATAATATCCTCACTGTGGCCTCAAACACTCATAAAACATCCGCATTGTGGCCTCCAACACTCACATAACATCCCCACTGTGATCTCTGACACTCACATAACATTCCTACTGTGACTTCTGATACATAATATCCTCACCTTGGCCTTTAACACTCACATAACATCCACACTGTGACCTCTGACACTGACATAACATCCCCACTGTACCTCTGATACATAATATCCTCCCTGTGCCCCTGACACTCATAAAACATCTGCACTGTGGGCTCCAACACTCACATAACATCCCCATTGTAACCTATGACACTCAAATAACATTCCTACTGTGACCTCTGATACATAATATCCTCCTTGTGGCAATTGACACTCACATAACAACCCCACTGTGACCTATGACACTCACATAACATCTGCATTGTGACCCCTGATACATAATATACTCACTGTGACCTCTGACAATCACGTAACATCCCCACTGTGACTTATTACACATAATATCCTCCCTGTGGTCACTGACACTCATATAATATCCCCACAGTGATGTCAGACACTAACATGACATTCCCACTGTGACCTCTTACACATAATTTCCTCACTGTGGCCTCTGACACTCACATAACATCCCCATTGTGACCTCTGATACTCACATAACATTTCCATTGGACGTCTGAAATATCAAATCTTCACTATGGCTTCTGACACTCATATAACATCCCCACTGTGACATCTGACACTCACATAACATCCCCACTGTGACCTCTGATACATAATATACTCACTGTGGCCTCTCACACTCACATAACATCCTCATTGTGCCCTTGACACTCATATAACTTCAGCACTGTGACCTCTGATATATAATATGCTCATTGTGACAATTGACACTCACATAGCATCCGCACTGTGACCCCTGATACATAATATCCTCAGTGTGGCAATTGACACTCACATAACACCCCACTGTGACATCTGACACTCATATAACATCCCCACTGTGACCTCTGACATTCACATAACATCCCCTCATTGTGGCCTCTGACACTCATATAACAAGCTCACTGTGACCACTGACACGACCATAACATCCCAAGTGTGACCTCTGTCACTCGCATTACATCCCCACTGTGTCCTCTGACACATAATATCTTCACTGGGGCCTCTGACACCCACATAACATCACTACTGTGACATCTGACACTCACATAACCTCTGCACTGTGACCTCTGATACAAAACACCTCACTGTGACCTCTGATACATAATATCCTCACTGTGGTCTCTGACACTGACATAACATCCCTACTGTGATCTATGACACTCACATAACATCCCCACAGTGACCCAATACATAATATCCTCACTGTGGCGTCTGACACTCATATTACATCCCCACTGTGACCTCTGACACTCACATAATATCCCCACTCTGACCACTGATACATAATATCCTCAATGTGACCTCTGATATGTAATATCCTCACTGTGGCCTCTGACACTGAAATAAAATACACACTGTGACCTCTGACACTCACATAATATCCCCACTGTGACCTCTGATACATAATATCCTCACTGTGGCCTCTGACACTCATGTAACATCCCCAGTGTTACTTCTGATAAAAATATCCTCACTGTGGACTATGACACTCATATATCATCCCCACTGTGACCTCTGAAAGTCACATAACATCCCCACTGTGACTTCTGACACTCACATATCGTCCCCACTGTGACCTCTGATACATAATATCCTCACTGTGGCTTCTGACACTCATATAACATACCAAATGTGACCTCTGAAACTCACATAACATCCCCACTGTGAACTCTGATGAATAATATCCTCACTGTGACCTCTGATATATATTATCTTTATTGTTGTCTCTGACACTCACATAACATCCCCACTGTGACCTCTGACACTCACATAATATCCCCACTGTGACTAAATACATATAATATCCTCATTGTGACCTCTGACACACACATAATGTCCCCAAAATGACCTCTGATACGTAATATCCTTACTGTGGCCTCTGACATTCATGTAACATCCACAATGTGACCTCTGACACTCAAATAACTTCAGCACTGTGACCTCTGATACATAATATCCTCACTGTGACTTCTGGTACATAATATCCTCACTGTGGCAATTGAAAATTACATAACAACCCCACTGTGACCTCTGATACATAATATCTTCACTGTGGCCTCCTACACTCATATAACATCTCCACTGTGGCCTCCGACACTCACATAACTTCCCCACTTTGACATCTGACACTAACATAGTGTTTCAACTGTGACCTCTGATACATAATATCTTCACTGTGGCCTCCTACACTCATATAACATCCCCACTGTGACCTCTGACACTCACATAACATCCCCACTGTGACCTCTGACACTCACATAACATCCCCACTGTGACCGATGATAAATAATATCCTCACCCTGTCTTCTGACACTCATATAACATTCACGCTGTGACATCTGAACTCTTATAACATCCCCACTATGACCTCTGACACTCACATAACATTCCTAATTTGACCTTCGATACATAATATCCTCACTTTGGCCTCTGACACTCAGATAACATCCCCACTGTCGCCCCTGACACTCATATAACATCCCCACTGTGACCTCTGACACTCATATAACATTCCCAAAGTGACCTCTGATACATAATATTCTCACTGTGACCTCTGATATATAATATCCTCACTGTGACCTCTCACACTCACATAACATTCCCATTGTGCCCTGGACACTCATATAATATCAGCACTGTGACCTCTGATACATAATATACCCACTGTGGCCTCTCACACTCACATAACATTCCCATTGTGCCCTGGACACTCATATAACATCAGCACTGTGACCTCTGATACATAATATCCTCACCTTGGCCTCTGACACTAATATAACATCCCCACTGTGAATTCTGATACATAATATCCTCACTGTGGCCTCCTACACTCATAAAACATCCACACTGTGGCCTCCAACACTCACATAACATCCCTACTGTGACTGTGACACTCAAATAACATCCCCACTGTGACCTCTGACACTCAGATAACTTCCCCACTGTGACCCCTGACACTCATATAACATTTCAAGTGTGACCTCTGTTACATAATATCCTCACTATGTACTCTGACACTCATATAACATCTCCACTGTGGCCTCTGACCGTCAGATAACATCCCCACTATGACCTCTAATTCTCAAACAACATTCCTACTGTGACCTCTGACACTCACATAACATTCCTACTGTGACCTCTGATACATAACATCCCCACTAGGACCTCTGATACATAACATCCCCCCTGTGACTTCTGACACTCATATAACATCCAAAATGTGACCTCTGACACTCACATAACGTTCCCACTGTGACCTCTGACACTCACATAACATTCCTACTGTGAACTCTAATACATAATATTCACACTTTGGCCTCTCACACTCCTATAACATCTCCACTGTGACCTCTGACACTCACATAACATTCCTAATTTGACCTTCGATACATAATATCCTCACTTTGGCCTCTGACACTCAGATAACATCCCCACTGTCGCCCCTGACACTCATATAACATCCCCACTGTGACCTCTGACACTCATGTAACATTCCTAAAGTGACCTCTGATACATAATATTCTCACTGTGACCTCTGATATATAATATCCTCACTGTGACCTCTAACACTTTCATAACATTCCCTCTGTGAACTCTGAAACTCACAGAACATCCCCACTGTGACCTCTGACAGATAATATCCTCAGTGTGGCCTCTGACACTCAAATAACATCCCCACTGTGACCTCTGACACTCACATAACATCCCCACTGTGACCTCTGAAACTCATATAACATTCCTACTGTGACCTCTTGATATATAATATCCTCACTGTGGCCTCTGACTCTCACATAACATCCCCACTGTCGCCTCTGACACTCAAATAACATCCACACTGTGACCTCTGATACACAGTATCCACACTGTGGCTTCTGACACTCATATAACATCCCCACTGTGACCTCTGACACTCACATAACATCCGCACTTTGACCGCTGACACTCACATAACATCCCGACTGTGATCTCTGCTACATCATATTCACACTGTGGCCGCTGACACACACATAACATCCCCACTGTGATCTCTTATACTCAATAACATCTCCACTGTGACCCTTGACACTCACATAACATTCCTACTGTGACCTCTGATACATAATATCTTCACTGTAGCCTCTGACACTCAATTAACATCTCCATTGTGACTTCTGACACTCACAAAACATCCCTACTTGACCTCTGACACTCACATATCATCCCCACTGTGACCTCCGACACTCACATAACATTCCTACTGTGACCTCTGATACATCGTATCCTTACTGTGGCCTCTGAAACTCACATGACATCACCATTTTGACCTCTGACACTCACATTACATCCCCACTGTGACCTCTGATACGTAACATCCCCAATGTGACCTCTGACACTCACAGAAATCCCCACTTTGACCTCTGACACTCACATAACATTCCTACTGTGACCTCTGATACATAATATCTTCACTGTGGCCTCTGACACTCACATCACATACCCACTTTGACCTCTGAGACTCACATAACATCCCCACTGTGACCTCTGATACATAACATCCACAAAGTGATCTCTGACACTCACATAACATCCCCACTGTGACCTCTGACACACACATTATATCCCCACTGTGACCTCCGATACACAATATCCTCACTGTGTCTTCTAACACTCATATAACATCCCCACTGTGACCTCTGACACTCACATAACATCTCCCTGTGACCTCTGACACTCACATAACTTTCCCACTGTGAGCTCTGACAATCACATAACATCCCCACTGTGACCTATGACACTTACATAACATTACTATTGTGACCTGTGATACATAATATCCTCACTGTGGCCTCTCACACTCATATAACATCCCCATTGTGACCTCTAACACTCACGAAACATCCCCACTGTGACCAATGATACATAATATCCTCACTGTCTTATGACACTCATATAACATTCACTCTGTGACATCTGAACTCACATAATATCCCCACTGTGACCTCTGACACTCACATGACATCCACAATAAGACCTCTGATACATAATATCCTCACTCTTGCCTCTGACCCTCATATAACATCCCCACTGTGACCTATGACACATAACATCCACACTGTGACCTCTGATGTATAGCATCCTAAATGTGGCCTCTGACACTCATGTAACATCCACACTGTGACCACTTAAACTCACATAACATCGCCACTATGACCTCTGACACTCACATGACATCCACACTGTAACTTCTGCTACATTATATCCTCATTGTGGCCTCCGACTCTCACAAAACATCCCACTGTGACCTCTGAAACTCACATAACATCCCCACTGTGACCTCTGATACATTATGTCATCACTGTGGCTTCTGACACTAATATAACATCCCCAGTGTGACCTCTGACATAACATCTACACTGTGACCTCTGATACATAGTATCCCCATTGTGTCCTCTGACACTCATATCACATCCCCACTGTGACCTCTGAAACACATATAACATCCCACGGTGCCCTCTGACACTCACATAATATCCCAACTGTGAATTCTGACACTCACATAACATCCACTTTTGACCTCTGATACATAATATTCTCACTGTGGCCTCTGACACTCATACATCATCCCCACTCTGGCCTCTGACACTCATACATCATCCCCACTCTGGCCTCTGACACTCAAATAACATCCCCACAGTGACAACTGACACTCACATACATCCCCACTATGACCTCTGACCCTCATATAACATTCCTATCGTCACCTCTTGATATATAATATCCTCACTGTGGCCTCTGACTCACACATAACATCCCTGTGTCGCTTCTGACACTCACATAACATCCACACTGTGACCTCTGATACACGAAATACTCACTGTGGCTTCTGACACTCATATAACTTCCCCACTGTGACCTCTGACACTCACATAAAATCCCCATGTTGACCGCTGACACACACATAACATCCCCACTGTGATCTCTGATACATAATATCCTCACTGTGACCACTGACACTTTCACAACATCCCCACAGTGACATCTGACACTCACAGAACATCCCCACTGTGACCTCTGATACACAGTATCCTCACTGGGGCTTCTGACACTCATATAACATCCCCACTGTGACCTCTGACACTCACATAACATAACCAATTTGACGGCTGACACTCACATAACATCCCCACTGTGATCTCTGCTACATAATATCCTCACTGTGGCCTCTAACACTCACATAACATCCCCACTGTGAGCTCTGATACTCATATAACATCTCCACTGTGACCTCTGACACTCACATAACATTCCTACTGTGACCTCTGATACATAATATATCCACTGTGACCTCTGACATCACAAAACATCTCCACTGTGACCTCTGACACTCACATTACATCCCAACTTGACCTCTGACACTCACATATCATCCCCACTGTGACCTCTGACACTCACATAACATTCTACTGTGAACTCTGATACATCATATCCTCACTGTGGCCTTTGACACTCACATAACATAACCATTTTGACCACATTACATCCCCACTGTGACCTCTGATACATAACATCCCCAATGTTACCTCGGACACTCACATAAATCCCCACTTTGACCTCTGACTCTCAATAACATTCCTACTGTGACCTCTGATATATATTATCCTCACTGTGGCCTCTGACCCTCATATAACATCCCCACTGTGACCTCTAACACTCACAAAACATCCCCACTGTGACCGATGATAAATAATATCCTCACCCTGTCTTCTGACACTCATATAACATTCACGCTGTGACATCTGAACTCATATAACATCCCCACTATGACCTATGACACTCACATAACATCCCCACTGTGACCTCTCACACTCACATAACATTCCTACTGTCACCTCTGATACATTATATCCTCACTGTGGCCTCTGACACTCACATAACATCTCCACTGTGACCTCTGACACTCAAATAACATCTCCACTGTGACCACTGACACACACATAACATCCTCACTCTGACCTCTGACGCTCACATAACATCCCCATTGTGACTCTGACACTCACATAACATCCCCACAGTGAACTCTGATAACTTATATCCTCACTGTAGCTCCTGACACTCACATAACATCCCCATTTTGAACTCTGACACTCACATTACATCCCCACTGTGACCTCTGATTCATAACATTCCCAATGTGACCTCTGACACTCACATAACATTCCCACTGTGACCTGTGACACTCAAATAACATTCCCACTGTGACCTGTGACACTCACATAATATCCCCACGGTGACCTCTGACACTCATATAACATTTCAAGTGTGACCTCTGTTACATAATATCCTCACTGTGTACTCTGACACTCATATAACATCTCCACTGTGGCCTCTGACAGTCAGATAACATCCCCACTATGACCTGTAATTCTCACACAACATTCCTACTGTGACCTCTGACACTCACATAACATTCCCACTGTGACCTCTGACACTCACATAACATCCCTAATTTGACCTTCGATACCTAATATCCTCACTATGGCCTCTGACACTCACATAACATCTCCACTGTCGCCACTGACACACTTATAACATCCCCACTGTGACCTCTGACACTCACATAACATTCCTACTGTGACCTCTGATACATAATATCCTCACTGTGACCTCTGATATATAATATCCTCACTGTGACCTCTAACACTTTCATAACATTTCCTCTGTGAACTCTGACACTCACAGAACATCCCCACTGTGACCTCTGACACATAATATCCTTACTGTGGCCTCAGACATTCAAATAACATCCCCACTGTGACCCCTGACACTCACATAACATCCCCACTGTGAACTCTGACACTTATATAACATTCCTACTGTGACCTCTTGATATATAATATCCTCACTGTGGCCTCTGACTCTCACATAACATCCCCACTGTCACCTCTGACACTCACATAACATCCACACTGTGACCTCTGATACACAGTATCCTCACTGTGGCTTCTGACACTCATATAACATCCCCACTGTGACTTCTGACCCTAAGACAACATCCCCACTTTGACCGCTGACACTCACAGAACATCCCCACTGTGACCTCTGCTACAAAATATCCTCACTGTGGCCACTGACACAAACATAGCATCACCACTGTGAGCTCTGATACTCATATACCAACCCCACTGTGACCTCTGACACTCACATAACATTCCTACTGTGACGTCTGATACATAATATCTTCACTGTGGCCTCTGACACTCAATTAACATCTCCATTGTGACTTCTGACACTCACATAACATCACTACTTGACCACTGACACTCACATATCATCCCCATTGTCACCTCTGACACTCACATAGCATTCCTAATGTGACCTCTGATACATCATATCCATACTGTGGCCTCTGACACTCACATGACATCACCATTTTGACCTCTGACACTCACATTACATCCACACTGTGATCTCTGACACATAACATTCCTACTATGACCTCTGATACATCATATCTTCACTGTGGTCTCTCACACACAACATTTCCACTGTGACCTCGGACACTCACATAACATCCCCACTATGACCTCTGATACATTATATCCTCACTGTGGGCACAGACACTCACATAACATCCCCATTTTGACCTCTGACACTCACATAACATCTCAAATGTGACCTCTGATACATAACATCCACAAAGTGACCTCTGACACTCACATAACATCCCCACTGAGACCTCTGACACACACATTATATCTCCGCTGTGACCTCTAATACATAGTATCCTCACTGTGTCTTCTGACACTCATATATCATCCCCACTGTGACCTCTGACACTCACATAACATTCCCTCTATGACCTCTGACACTCACATAACTTTCCCACTGTGAGCTCTGAAACTCACATAACATTCCTAGTGTGACCTATGATACATAATCTCTTCACTGTGGCCCTTGACACTCACATAAGCTCCCCACTGAGACCTCTGACATTCACTAACATCCCCATTTAGACCTCTGACACTCACAAAACATCCCCACTGTGACCAATGACACTCACGTAACATTACTATTGTGACCTGTGATACATAATATCCTCACTGTGGCCTCCCACACTCATATAACATCCCCACTGTGACCTCTAACACTCACAAAACATCCCCACTGTGACCAATGATACATAATATCCTCACTCGGTCTTATGACACTCATATAACATTCACACTGTGACATCTGAACTCACATAACATCCCCACTGTGACCTCTGATACTCACATGACATCCACACTAAGACCTCTGAAACATAATATCCTCATTCTTGCCTCTGACCCTCACATAACATCCCCACTGTGACCTCTGACACTCACATAACATCCACACTGTGTCCTCTGATATATAGCATCCTCAATGTGGCCTCTGACATTCATATAACATCCACACTGTGACCTCTTACACTCATATGAAATCCCCACTCTGACCTCTGACATTCACATGACATTCACACTGTAACTTCTGATACATTATATCCTCACTGTGGGGTCCGACTCTCACATAACATCCCACTGTGACCTCTGAAACTCACATAACATCCCCACTGTGACCTCTGATACATAGTATCCCCATTGTGTCCTCTGACACTCATATCACATCGCCACTGTGACCTCTGATACGTAATATCCTCACTGTGAACACTGACACATAACATCCCCACTGTGACCACTGACACACATATAACATCCCACGGTGACGTCTGACAATATCACAACTGTGACCTCTGACACTCACATAACATCCCCTTTTGAGCTCTGATACATAATATCCTCACTGTGGCCTCTGACACTCATACATCATCCCCACTCTAGCCTCTGAAACTCACATAACATCCACACAGTGACAACTGACACTCACATACATCCCCACTGTGACCTCTGACACTCATATAACATTCCTACAGTCACCTCTTGAAATATAATATCCTCACTGTGGCCTCTGAGTCACACATAACATCCCTGTGTTGCTTCTGACACTCACATAACATCCACACTGTGACTTCTGATACACAAAATACTCACTGTGGCTTCTGACACTCATATAACTTCCCCACTGTGATCTCTGACACTAACATAACATCCCCACTTTGACCGATGACACTCACATAACATCCCCACTGTGATCTCTGATACATAGTATCCTCACTGTGACCTCTGATACATAATATCCTCACTGTGACCTCTGACACTTTCATAACATCCTCACTGTGACCTCTGACACTCACAGAACATCCCCACTTTGACCGCTGACACTCACATAACATTCCCACTGTGATCTCTGATACATAATATCCTCACTGTGACCTCTGATACATAATATCCCCCCATGTGAACTCTGACACTCACATAACATCTCCACTGTGACCTCTGACACTCACATTACATCCCCACTTGAACCCTGACACTCACATATCATCACCACTGTGACCTCTGACACTCACATAACATTCTACTGTGAACTCTGATACATCATATTCTCACGGTGGCCTTTGACACTCACATAACATCACCATTTTGACCTCTGACACTCACATTACATCCCCATTTTGACCTCTGATACATAACATCCCCAATGTTACCTCTGACACTCACAAAAATCCCCATTTTGACCTCTGACACTCATATAACATTCCTACCGTGACCTCTGATACATATTATCCACATTGTGGCCCCTGACACTCATATAACATCCCCACTGTGACCTCCAACACTCACAAAACATGCTCACTGTGACCGATGATGCATAACATCCTCACTGTCTTATGACACTCATATAACAGTCACACTGTGATATCTATACTCACATAACATTCCCACTGTGACCTCTGACACTCCCATGACATCCACACTAAGACCTCTGATATTTAATATCCTCACTCTTACCTCTGACCTTCACATATCAACCCCACTGTGACCTTTGACACTCACATAACACCCACACTGTGACCTCTGATATATAGCATCCTCAATGTGGACACTGACACTCATATAACATCCACACTGTGACCTCTTACACTCACATAACATCCCCTCTGTGACCTCTGACACTCCCATAACATTCCCACTGTGACCTCTGACACTGCATTACATCCCCAATTCACCTCTGACACTCACAAATTATCCCCACTGAGATCTCAGACACTCCCATAACATTCAATGTGAACACTGATACATCATATCCTCACTGTGGCCTTTGACACTCACATAACATAACCATTTTGACCACATTACATCCCCACTGTGACCTCTGATACATAACATTCCCAATGTTACCTCAGACACTCACATAAATCCCCACTTTGACCTCTGACACTCACATAACATTCCTACTGTGACCTCTGATACATATTATCCTCACTGTGGACTCTGACACTCATATAACATCCCCACTGTGACCGCTAACACTCACAAAAGATCCCCACTGTGACCGATGATACATAATATCCTCACTCTGTCTTCTGACACTCATATAATATTCACACTGTGACATCTGAACTCACATAACTTCCCCACTGTGACCTCTGACACTCACATCACATCCCCACTGTGACCTCTGACACTCACATAACATTCCTACTGTGACCTCTGATAATAATATATTCACTGTGACCTCTGATACATAATATCTTCACTGGGGCCTCTGACACTCAATTAACATCTCCATTGTGACTTCTGACACATAATATCCCTGCTTGACCTCTGACACTCACATATCATCCCCACTCTGACCTCTGATACTCTCATAACATCCCCACTGTGACCTCTGACACATAATATCCTCACTGTGGCCTCTGACACATATAACATCCTCACTGTGACCTCTGACACTCACATAACATCCCCACTGTGACCGCTGACACTCACATAACATCCCCACTGTGATCTCTGCTACATAATATCCTCACTGTGGCCTCTCACACTCACATAACTTCCCCACTGTGAGCTCTGATACTCATATAACATCTCCACTGTGACCTCTGACACTCACATAACATCCCCATTCTGACTTCTAAAACTTAATATCCCCACTGTGGCATCTGACATCACATAACATCCCCTCTGTGACCTCTGACACTCACATAACATCCCCACTGTGACCGCTGACACTCACATAACATCCCCACTGTGATCTCTGCTACATAATATCCTCACTGTGGCCTCTCACACTCACATAACTTTCCCACTGTGAGCTCTGACACTCACATAACATTCCTAGTGTGACCTATGATACATAATATCCTCACTGTGGTCCTTGACACTCACATAACCTCCTTAATGTGACCTCTGACATTGACATAACATCCCCATTTTGACCCCTGAAACATGTAACATCGCCACTGTGACCTATGACCCTCACATAACATTACTTTTGTGACCTGTGATACATAATATCCTCACTGTGGCCTCTCACACTCATATAACATCCCCACTGTGACCTCTAACACTCAAAAACATCCCCACTGTGACCGAATATACATAATATCCTCACTCTGTCTTATGACACTCATGTAACATTCACACTGTGACATCTGAACTCACATAACATCCCCACTGTGACCTCTGACACTCACATGACATCCACAATAAGACCTCTGATACATAATATCCTCACTCTTGCCTCTGATCCTCACATAACATCCCCACTGTGACCTCTGACACTCACATAACATCCACACTGTGACCTCTGATATATAGCATCCTCAATATGGCCTCTGACACTCATGTAACATCCACACTGTGACCTCTTACACTCACATAACATCCCCACTCTGACCTCTGACACTCACATGACATCCACACTGTAACTTCTGATACATTATATCCTCACTGTGGCCTCTGACTCTCACATAACATCTCACTATGACCTCTGAAACTCACATAATATCCCCACTGTGACCTGTTATATATTATGTCATCACTGTGGATTCTACACTAATAAAACATTCCCACTGTGGCCTATGACACTCATGTAATATCCCCAGTGTGACCTCTGACACTCACATAACATCTACACTGTGACCTCTGATACAATATATTCCCATGTTACCTCTGACACTCACATAACATATCCACTGTGACCTCTGATACATAGTATCCCCCTTGTGTCCTCTGACACTTATATCACATCGCCACTGTGACCTCTGATATGTAATATCCTCACTGTGAACACTGACACATAACATCCCCACTGTGAACTCTGACACATATATAACATCCCACAGTGACCTCTGACACATAATATCCCAACTGTGACCTCTGACACTCACATAACATCCCCTTTTGAGCTCTGATACATAATATCCTCACTGTGTCCTCTGACACTCATACATCATCCCCACTCTAGCCTCTGACACTCACATAACATCCCCACAGTGACAACTGACACTCACATACATCCCCACTGTGACCTCTGACATTCATATAACATTTTTACGGTCACCTCTTGATATATAATATCCTCACTGTGGCCTCTGACTCACACATAACATCCCCGTGTCGCTTCTGACACTCACATAACATCCACATTGTGACCTCTGATACACAAAATACTGTGGCTTCTGACACTCAAATAACATCCCCACTGTGACCTCTGACACTCACATAACATCCCCACTGTGACCTCTGAAACTCATATAACATCCCCACTGTGACCTCTGATCAATAACATCCCCAATGTGACCTCTGACACTCACAGAAATCCCCACTTTGATCTCTGACACTCACATAACATTCCTACTGTGACCTCTGATACATAATATCTTCACTGTGGCCTCTGACACTCACATCACATCCCCACTTTGACCTCTGAGACTCACATAATATCCCCACTGTGACCTCTGACACATAACATCCCCATTGTGACCTCTGATACATTATATCCTCAATATGGGCTCAGACACTCACATAACATCCCCATTTTGACCTGTGACATTCACATAACATCTCCACTGTGACCTCTGATACATAACATCCCCAAAGTGATGTCTGACACTCACATAACATCTCCACTGTGAACTCTGACACACACATTATATCCCCACTGTGACCTCTGATACATAATATCCTCACTGTGTCTTCTGACACTCATATGAAATCCCCACTCTGACCACTGACACTCATATAACATCCCCTCTGTGACTTCTGACACTCACATTACTTCCCCACTGTGACCTCTGATACATAATATCCTCACTTTGGCCTCTGACACTCACATAAAATCTCCACTGTGACTTCTGACACTCACATAACATCTGCAATGTGACCTCTGACACTCACCTAAATCCCCACTTTGACCTCTGACACTCACATAACATTCCTACTGTGAACTCAGATACATCATATCCTCACTGTGTTCTGCACACTCACATAAAATCTCCACTGTGACTTCTGACACTCACATAAGATACTCACTGTGACCTCTGATACATTATATCCTCACTGTGGCCTCTGACACTCACATAACATCCCCATTTTGACCTCTGACACTCACATAACATCCCCACTGTGACCTCTGATACATAACATCCAAAATGTGACCACTGACACTCACATAAATCCCCTCTTTTACCTCTTGTACTCTAACTTCCCCATATTGACCTCTTATACGTAGTATGTTCACTATGGATTCCACACTCATATAACATCCCTTCTGTGACCTCTTATGCTCACTTCACATCCCCACTGTTACAACGGACTCTCACATAACATAGCCACTGTGACCTCTGATATATAATATCCTCACTGTGGCCTCTGACACTCACAAAACATACCCTCTGTGACCGCTGTCACTCACATAACATCCCAACTGTGACCTCTGATGAATAATATACCGGCTGTGACCACTGACACTCACATAATATCCCCATTGTGACATATGACTCTCACGTAACATTCCTACTGTGACCTCTGATATATAATATCCTCACTGTGAACTCTGACACCCACATAACTTCCCCACTGTGACCTCTGACATTCATATAATATCCGCACTGTGACCTCTGACACATAACATCCCCACTGTGACCTCTGACACTCACATAACATCCCCAATATGATCTCTGACACTCACATTACATCCCCTCTGTGACCTCTGACACACAACATCCCCAATGTGACCTCTGACACTCACATAAATCCCCACTTTCACCTCTGACATTCACATAACATTCCTACTGTGACCTCTGATACATAATATCCTCAATGTGGCCTCTGACACTCAATTACATCTGCACTGTGACCTCTGACATTCACATAACATCCCCAATGAGACCTCTGACACTCACATAACATCCCCACTGTGACATCTGACACTCACATAACATTCCTACTGTGACCACTGATATATCATAGCCTCACTGTGGAATCTGACACTCACATAACATTCCCACTGTGAGCTCTGATACATTATATCCTCACTGTGATCTCTGACACTCACATAATCCACCCTGTGATTTCTGACATTCACATTACATCCCCACTGTGACCTCTGATACATAATATCCTCACTTTGGCCTCTGACACTCACATAAAATCTCCACTGTGACTTCTGACACTCAATAACATCCTCAGTGTGACCTCTGACACACACATAAATCCCCACTTTGAACTCTGACACTCACATAACATTCCTACTGTGACCTCTGATACATCATATTCTCACTGTGGCCTCCGACACTCACGTAAAATCTCCACTGTGACTTCTGACACTCACATAACATACCCACTGTGACATCTGATACATTATATCCTTACTGTGGCCTCTGACAGTCACATAACATCCCCATTTTGACCTCTGAAACTCACATAACATCCCCACTGTGACCACTGATACATAACATCCAAAATGTGACCCCTGACACTCACATAAATCCCCGCTATGACCTCTTGCACTAACTTAACTTCCCCACATTGACCTCTTATACATAGTATGTTCACTATGGCTTCTACACTCATATAACATCCTTACTGTGACCTCTGACGCTCACTTAACATCCCCACTGTTACCTCTGACTCTCACATAACATGCCCACTGTGAGCTCTGATACATAATATCGTCACTGTGGCATCTGACACTCACATAACATCCCCTCTGTGACCGTTGTCACTCACATAACATCCCCACTGTGACGTCTGATACATAATATCTCCATTGTGACCTCTGACACTCACGTAACATCCCCACTGTGACCTCTGACATTCATATAACATCCCCACTGTGACCACTGATACATAACATCCAAAATGTGACCCCTGACACTCACATAAATCCCCGCTATGACCTCTTGCACTAACTTAACTTCCCCACATTGACCTCTTATACATAGTATGTTCACTATGGCTTCTACACTCATATAACATCCTTACTGTGACCTCTGACGCTCACTTAACATCCCCACTGTTACCTCTGACTCTCACATAACATGCCCACTGTGAGCTCTGATACATAATATCGTCACTGTGGCATCTGACACTCACATAACATCCCCTCTGTGACCGTTGTCACTCACATAACATCCCCACTGTGACGTCTGATACATAATATCTCCATTGTGACCTCTGACACTCACGTAACATCCCCACTGTGACCTCTGACATTCATATAACATCCCCACTGTGACCTCTGACACTCATATAATATCCTCACTGTGACCTCTGACACTCACATAACATCCCCACTTTGACCTCTGATACAAAGTATCTTCACTGTGGCCTCTGACACTCATATAACTTCAACACTGTGGCCTCTGACACTAACATAACATCCCCACTGTGCCCACTGACACTCACATAACATTCCTAGTGTGACCTATGAGACATTATATCCTCACTGTGGCCCTTGACACTCACATAACATCCCCATGGTGACCTCTGACATACACATAAGGTCGCCACTGTGACCTCTGACACGCATATAACAACCCCTCTGTGACCTCTGATACACAATATCCTCACCTTGGCTTCTGACACTCGTAGATCATCCCCTTTGTGACTTCTGATACTCACATACCATCCACACTGTGACATCTGACATTCACATAACATCCCCAATGTGACTTGTAATACATAATATCACCACTCTGACCTCTGACACTCACATAACATCCCCATGTGAATTCTGACACTCGCATAGCATTCCCACTTGACCTCTGACACTAACATAATATCCCCACTGAGACCTGTGACACTCACATCACATTACTACTGTGACCTCTGATACAAAATATCCTCACTGTAGCCTCTCACACTCACATAACATCCCTACCTTGAGCTCTGAAACTCACATAACATCAAAATTGTGACCTCTGAATCATAATATCCTCATTGTGGCCTCTGACGCTCACATAACAACCCTATTGTGATCTCTGACACCCACGTAACATCCCCACTGTGACATCTGATAAATAATATCCTCACTGACCTCGGATACATAATATCCTCAGCGTGTTCTCTGACTCTCACAAAGCATCCCCAATGTGACCTCTAACACTCACATAACATTCCTACTGTCATCTCTGATTCTTAATATCCTCACTGAGGCCTCTGACACTCACATAATCTCCACTATGACCTCTGACACTCATATCACATCCCCATTGTGACCTCTGATACATAATATTTCACACTCGGGCCACTTACACTCATAAAATATTACCACTGTGACCTCTGACACACACATAACCTCCGCACTGTGACCTCTGACACTCAATGACATCAAAACTGTGTCCTCTGATACATAATATGCTCACTGTGGCCTCTGACAGTCACATAACATACCCACTGTGACCACGGATACTCACATAACATCCCCACTGTGACCTCTGACATTGATATAATATCCCCACTTTGACCTCTGACACTTATAAAACATACCCACTGTGACCTCTGACACTCACATAACATTCCTACTGTGATCTCTGATACATAATATCCTCCCTGTGGCCTCTGACACTCACATAATATCTCCACTGTGACCTCTGACACTCACACAACATCCCTATTGTGTCCTCTCACGCTCACATAACATACCACTGTGATCTCTGACACTCACATAACATTCCTCCTGTGACCTCTGATACATAATATCATCACTGTGGCAGCTGACATTCACATAACATCTCCACTCTGGCCTCTGACACTCACATATCATCCCCCGTGTGACACCTGACACTCACATAAATCCCCACTTTGACCTCTGATACTCACTTAACTTCCCCACATTGACCTCTTATACCTAATATCCTCACTATGGCTTCTATACTCATATAACATCCCTACTGTGACCGCTGACACTCACATAACATCCCCTCTGACATTCATATAACATTTCCACTGTGAATTCTGACACTGACATAATATCCCCACAGTGACCTCTGACACTCGCATAACATCCCCACTTTAACCTCTGAAACTCACATTACATCCTCTCTGTGACCTCTGATACATGACATCCCCGCTGTGACCTCTGACACTCACATAATATCTCCTCTGTGGCCTCTGACACTCACATTACATCCCCATTTTGAAATCCGACACTCACAGAACATCCCCACTGTGCCCTCTGATACACAACATCCCCAATGTGATCTCTGACACTCACATAACATCCCCACTGTGACCTCTGACACTCACATTATGTCCGCACTGAGACCTCAGATATATAATATCCTCACTTTGGCCTCTGACACTCACATAAAATCTCCACTGTGACTTCTGACACTCACATAACATTCCTACTGTGACGTCTGATACATCATATCCTCACTGTGGCCTCCGACACTCATATAAAATCTCCACTGTGACTTCTGACACTCACATAACATACCCACTTTGACCTCTGATACATTACCTCACTGTGGACTCTGACAGTCACATAAATCTGCACTGTGACTTCTGACACTCACATAACATACCTACTATGACCTCTGATATATTATATCCTCACTGTGACTTCTGACACTAACATAACATCTCCACTGTGACTTCTGACACTCACATAACATACCCACTGTGACCTCTGATACATTATATCCTCACTGTGGCCTCTGACACTCACATAACATCCCCATTTTTAACTCTGACACTCACATAACATCCCCACTGTGACCTCTGATACTTAACATCCCCTATGTGACCTCTGAAACTCACATAACATCCCCACTGTGACCTCTGTCACTCACATTACATTCCCACTGTGACCTCTGATACATAATATCCTCACTTTGGCCTCTGATACTCACATAAAATCTCAACTGTAACTTCAGACACTCACATAACATCCGCAATGTGACCTCTGACACTCACATAAATCCCCACTTTCACCTCTGACACACATAACATTCCTACTGTGAAATCTGATACATATTATCCTCACTGTGGCCTCTGACACTCACATTACATCTCCACTGTGACCTCTGACACTAACATAACATCCCCACTGTGACCCTTGACACTCACATAACATCCCCAAAGTGACCTCTGACACTCACATAACATTCCTACTGTGACCTCTGATATATATTATCCTCACTGTGGCCTCTGACACTCACATTACATCTCCACTGTGACCTCTGACACTCACATAACATCCCCACTGTGACCCTTGACACTCACATGACATCCCCAATGTGACCTCTGACACTCACATAACATCCCCATTGTGACCTCTGACACTCACATAACATCCCCATTGTGACCTCTGACACTCACATAACATCCCCACTGTGACATCTGACACTCACATAACATTCCTACTGTGACCACTGATACATCATATCCTCACTGTGGCCTCTGACACTCACATAATATCTCCACTGTGGCTTCTGACACTCACATAACATCCCCATTTTGAACTCTGATACTCACATAACATCCCCACTGTGCCCTCTGATACATAACATCCCCAATGTGACCTCTGACACTCATATAACATCCACACTGTGATCTCTGGCACTGACATTACATCCACACTGAGACCTCAGATACATAATATCCTCACTTTGGCCTCGGACACTTACATAAAATCTCCACTGTGACTTCTGACACTCACATAACATCCACAAAGTGACCTGTGACACTCACATATATCCCCACTTTGATCTCTGACACTCACATAACATTCCTACTGTGACCTCTGATACATCATATCCTCACTGTGGCCACCGACACTCACGTAAAATCTCCACTGTGACTTCTGACCCTCACATAACATACACACTGTGACCTCTGATACCTTATATCCTCACTGTGCCCTCTGACACTCACATAACATCCCCAGTGTGACCTCTGATACATTATATCCTCACTGTGGCCTCTGACACTCACATAACATCCCCATTTTTATCTCCGACACTCACATATCATCCACACTGTGACCTCTGATACATAACATCCCCAATGTGACCTCTGACACTCACATAACATTCCCCCTGTGACCTCTGACACTTACATTACATCCCCACTGTGACCTCTGATACATAATATCCTCACTTTGGCCTGGGACACTCACATAAAATCTCCACTGTGACTTCTGACACTCACATAACATCTGCAATTTGATCTCTGACACTCACATAAATTCCCACTTTGAACACTGACCCTCACAAAACATTCCTCTGGTGACCTCTGATACATCATATCCTCACTGTGGCCTGCACACTCACAAAAAATCTCCACTGTGACTTCTGACACTCACATAACATACCCACTGTGACCTCTGATATATTTTGTACTCACTGTAGCCTCTGACACTCACATAACATCCCCATTTTGACCTCTGACACTCACATATCATCCCCACTCTGACCTCTGATACATAACATCCCCAATGTGATCCCTGACACTCACATAAATCTCCATTTGACCTCTTGCACTTAACTTCCCCACATTGACCTCTTATACATAGTATGTTCACTATGGCTTCTACACTCATAAAACATCCCTACTGTTACCTCTGACGCTCACTTAACATCCCCACTGTTACCTCTGACTCTCACATAACATGCCCACTGTGACCTCTGATACATAATATCCTCATTGTGGCCTCTGACACTCACATAACATCCCCTCTGTGACCGCTGTCACTCACATAACTTCCCCACTGTTACCTCTGATACATAATATCTCCACTGTTTCCTCTGACACTCACATCACATCCCCACTGTGACCTCTGACATTCATATAACATCCCCACTGTGACCTCTGACACACACAATATCCCCACTGTGACCTCTGACACTCACATAACATCCCCACTTTAACATCTGATACATAGAATCCTCACTGTGGCCTCTGACACTAACATAACATCAAGACTGAAATCTGACACTCACATAACATTCCTAGTGTGACCTATGATACATTATATCCTCACTGGGGTACTTGACACTCACATAAAATCCCCACGGTGACCTCTGACATAAACATAACGTCCCAACTTTCACCTCTGACATCATATAACAACCCCACTGTGACCTCTGATTCGCAATATCCTCACCTTGGCTCCTGACACTCGTAGATCATCCCCTCTGTGACTTCTTATACTCACATACCATCCACGCTGTGACCTCTGACACTCACATAACAACCCCACTGTGACCTGTAATACATAATATCTCTTCTCTGACCTCTGACACTCACAAAACATCCCCACTGTTACTTCTGACACTCCCATAACATTCCTAGTGTGACCTCTGAAACATAATATCCTCACTGTGGCCCTTGACACTCACATATCATCCCCATCGAGACCTCTGACACTCACATAACATACCCACTTGACCTGTGACACTAACATAATATACCCACTGAGACCTCTGACACTCACATAACATTACTACTGTGACCTCTGATACAAAATATCCTCACTGTAGCCTCTCACACTCACATAACTTCCCCACTGTGACCTCTGACACTCACATAACATCAAAACTGTGACCTCTGATTCATAATATACTCATTGTGGCTTCTGAAACTCACATAACAACCCCTTGTGATATCTGACACCCACATAACATCCCCATTGTGACATCTGATACATAATATCCTCACTGACCTCGGATATATAATATCCTTACTGTGTTCTCTAACACTCAGAAAGCATCCCGACTGTGACCTCTAACACTCATATATCATTCCTACTGTGATCTCTGATTCATAATATCCTCACTGAGGCCTCTGACACTCACATAATGCCCATTGTGATCTCTGACACTCATATCACATCCCCATTGTGACCTCTGATACATAATATTTCACACTCGTGCCACTTACACTCATATAATATTCCCACTGTGACCTCTGACACACACGTAACATCCGCACTGTTACCTCTGACACTCACTGACATCGAAAGTGTGCCCTCTGATACATAATATCCTCACTGTGGCCGCTGACAGTCACATAACATCCCTACTGTGACCTCTGATACTCACATAACATCCCCACTGTGACCTCTGACATTCACATAATATCCCCACTGTGACCTCTGACACTCATAAAACATTCCCACTGTGAACTCTGACACTCACATAATTTTCGTACTATGATCTCTGATACATAATATCCTCACTGTGGCCTCTGACACATAATATCTCCACTGTGACCTCTGACATTCACATACCATCCACATTGTGTCCTCTCACACTCACATCACACACGACTGTGACCTCTGTCACTCACATACCATTCCTACTGTGACCTCTGACACATAATATTCTCACTGTGGCAGCTGACACTCACATAACATCTCCACTGTGGCCTTTGAAACTCACATATCATCCCCAGTGTGACCCCTGACACTCACATAAATCCCCACTTTGACCTCTGATACTCACTTAACTTGCCCACATTGACCCCTTATACATAGTATCCTCACTATGGCTTCTATACTCATATAACATCCCTACTGTGACCGCTGACACTCACATAACATCCCCTCTGTGACCACAGTCACTCACATAATATCCAAACTGTGACTTATGATACATAATATCCCCACTGTGACTACTGACACTCACATAACATCCCCACTGTGACATCTGACACTCATGTAACACTCCTGCTGTGACCTCTGATATATAATATCCTCACTGTGAACTCTGACACGCACGTAACATCCCCATTGTGACCTCTGACATTCATATAACATTCCCAGTGTGAACTCTGACACTCACATAATATCCCCACTATGAACTCTGACACTCACATAACATCCCCACTTTGACCTCTGACTCTCATTACATCCTCTCTGTGACCACTGATACATCATATCCTCACTGTGGCCTCTGACACTCACATAATATCTCCACTGTGACCTCTGACACTCACATAACATCCCATTTTGAACTCTGACACTCACATAATATCCCCACAGTGACCTCTGACACATAACATCCCCAATGTGACCTCTGACACTCACATAACATCCCCACCGTGACCTCTGATACTCATGTAACATTCCTACTGTGACCACTGATACATCATATCCTCACTGTGGCCTTCGACACTCACATAAAATCTCCACTCTGACTTCTGACACTCACATAACATACCCACTGTGTCCTCTGATACATTATATCCTCATGTGGCCTCTGACACTCACATAACATCCCCATTTTTAAATCTGACACTCACATAACATCCCCACTGTGACCTCTGATACATAACATCCCCAATGTGACCTCTGAAACTCACATAACATCCCCACTGTGACCTCTGACACTCACATTACATCCCCACTGTGACCTCTGATACATAATATCCTCACTTTGGCCTTTGAAATTCACATAGAATCTCCACTGTGACGTCTGAGACTCACATAACATCCGCAATGTGACTTCTGACACTCACATAAATCCCCACTTTGACCTCTGACACTCACATAACATTCCTACTGTGACCTCTGATACATCATATCCTCACTATGGCCTCCGACACTCACATAAATTCTCCACTGTCACTTCTGACACTCACATAACATACCCACTGTGACCTGAGATATATTAAATCCTCACTGTGGCCTGTGACACTCACATAACATCCCCATTTTTAACTCTGACACTCACGTAACATCCCCACTGAGACCTCTGATATATAACATCCCCACTGTGACCTCTGACACTCACATAACATCCCCACTTTTCCTCTGATACATAGTATCCTCACTGTGCCCTCTGACTCTCACATAACTTCTCCACTGTGGCCTCTGACACTCACATAACATCCCCTCTGTGACCGATGTCACTCACATAACATCCCCACTGTGACCTCTGATACATAATATCTCCACTGTGACCTCTGACACTCACATAACATCCCCACATGACTCTGACATTCATATAACATCCCCACTGTGACCTCTGACACTCACATAATATCCCCACTGTGACCTCTGACACTCACATAACATCCCCACTTTGACCTCTGATACATAGTATCCTCATTGTGGCCTCTGACACTCATATAACATCACCACTGTGGCCTCTAACACTAACATAACATCCCCACTGTGACCTTTGACATACACATAACGTGCCCACTGTGACATCTGACACTCATATAACAACCCCACTGTGACCTCTGATACACAATATCTTCACCTTGTCTTCTGACACTCGTAGATCATCCCCTCTCACTTCTGATACTCACATACCATCCACGCTGTGACCTCTGATACATAATATCTCCACTGTGACCTCTGACAATCAAATATCATCCCCACTGTGACCTCTGACACTAACATAACATCCCCACTTTCACCTCTGACACTCACATAACATCCCCACTGTGACCTCTGACACTCACATAACATCCCCAACGTGACCTCTGACACTCACATAACTACCCACTCTGATTTCTGATACTCACATAACATTCCTCCTGTGACCACTGATACATCATATCCTATCTGTGGCCTCTGACACTCACATAATATCTCCACTGTGACATCCGCCACTGACATAATATCCCCACTGTGACCTCTGATACATTATATCCACACTGTGGCTTCTGACACTCACATAACAACCCCATTTTGAACTCTGACACTCACATAACATCACCACTGTGACCTCTGATATATAACATCCCCAATGTGACCTCTGACATTCACATAACATCCCCATGTGACCTCTGATACTCACATTACATCCCCACTGTGAACTCTGATACATTATACCCTCACTGTGGCTTCTGGCACTCATATAACATCCCCACTGTGACCTGTGACACTAACATAACATCCCCTTTATGACCTCTGACACTCACATAACTTTCCACTGTGACCTCTGACACTCACATTACATTCCTAGTGTGACCTATGATACATAATATCCTCACTGTGGCCTCTGACACTCAAATAACATCCCCACTGTGACCTCTGACATTCACATAGCATCCCCACTGTGACCGCTGATACTCACGTAACATCACCTCTGTGACATCTGACACTCATAAACATCCCCACTTGACCTCTGATACTAACATAATATCTCCACTCTGACCTCTGACACTCACATAACATTACTACTGTGACCTCTGATACAAAATATCCTCACTGTAGCCTCTCACACTCACATAACATCCGCACTGTGACCTCTTACACTCACATAACATCACCCTGGTGACCTCGGATACATAATATCCTCATTGTGGCCTCTGACACTGACATAACAACCCCATTGTTATCTCTGACACCCACATAACATCCCTACTCTGACATCTGATACATAATATCCTCACTGACCTTAGATATATATTATCCTCACTGTAGTCTCTGACACTCACAAAACATCCCAACAGTGAACTCTAACACTCACATATCATTCCTACTGTGATCTATGATTCATAATATCATCTGTGAGGGCTCTCACACTCACATAATCCCCATGTGACCTCTGACACTCATATAACATCTCCATTGTGACCTCTGATACATAGTATCCTCACTCGGGCCACTGACACTCATATAACATTCCCACCGTGACCACTAACACACACGTAACATCTCCACTGTGACTTATGACACTCAATGACATCGACACTGTGTCCTCTGATACATAATATCCTCACTGTGGCCTCTGACACTCACATAACATCCCCACTGTGACCTCTGACACTCACATAACATCCCCACTCTGACCTCTGACACTCACATTACATCCCCACTGTGACCTCTGATACATAATATCCTAACTTTGGCCTCTAACACTCACAGAAATTCTCCACTGTGACATCTGACACTCACATAACATCCGTTTTGTGACCTCTGACACTCACATAAATCCCCACTTTGATCTCTGACACTCACATAACAATCCTACTGTGACCTCTGATACATTATATCCTCACTGTGGCCTCTGACACTCACATAACATCCCCATTTTGACCACTGAAATGACATAACATCCCCACTGTGACCTCTGATACATAACATCCCCAAAGTGACCCCTGACACTCACATAAATCCCCACTTTGACCTCTTGCACTCACTTAACTTCCCCACATTGACCTCTTATACATAGTATGCTCACTATGGCTTCTATACTCATATAACATCCCTACTGTGACCGCTGACACTCACATACCATCCCCTCTGTGACCACTGTCACACATAACATCCAAACTGTGACCTCTCATGCATAGTATCCCCACTGTGACTTCTGACGCTCACATAACATCCCCACTGTGACCTCTGATACATAATATTGTCACTGTGGCCTCTGAAAATCATATAACTTCCCCACTGTGTCTTCTGAAACTCACATAACATCTCCACTGTCACCTCTGACACTCATATAACAACCCCACTGTGACCTCTGATACACAGTATCCTCACTTTGGCTTCTGACACTCGTATATCATCCCCTTTGTGATCTCTGATACTCATATACCATCCACGCTGTGACCTCTGACACTCACATAATATCCCCACTGTGACCTGTGATACATAATATCACCACTGTGACCTCTGACACTCATGTGACATCCCCACTTTGACCTGTGACACTCACATAACATTCCTAATGTGACCTCTGATACATAATATCCTCACTGTGGCACTTGAAACTCACATGACATCCCAATTGTGACTTCTGACACTCATTTAACATCCCCACTGTTACCTCTGACTCACACATAACATGCCCACTGTGACCTCTGATACATAATATCATCACTGTGACCTCTGACACTCATATAACAACCACACTGTGACCTCTGACACACAATATCCTCACCTTGGCTTCTGACACTCGTAGATCATCCCCTCTGTGACTTCTGATACTCACATACCATCCACGCTGTGACTTCTGACACTCACATAACATCCCCACTGTGACCTGTAATACATAATATCACCATTCTGACCTCTGACACTCACATAACATCCCCACTGTGACTTCTGACACTCGCATAACATTCCTACTGTGACCTCTGAAATATAATATCCTCACAGTGGCCCTTGACACTCACATAACATCCCAATTGTGACCTCTGACACTCACAAAACATCCCCACTTGACCTCTGACACTAACATAATATCCCCACTGAGACCACTGACACTCACATAACATTATTACTGTGACCTCTGATACAAATTATCCTCAAACTCACAAAACATCCCCACTGTGACATCTGACACTCACATAACATCAAAATTGTGACCTCTGATTCATAATATCCTCATTGTGGCCTCTGACACGCATGTAAAAACCCCATTGTGATCTCTGACTCCCACATAACATCCCCACTGTGACATCTGATACATAATATCCTCACTGATCTCCGATATATAATATCCTCAGTGTATTCTCTGACACTCATAAAGCATCCCCACTGTGACCTCTAACACTCACATAACATTCCTACTGTGATCTCTGATTCATAATATCCTCACTGAGGCCTCTGACACTCACATAATCCCCACTGTGACCTCTGATACTCATATCACAACCCCATTGTGACCTCTGATACATAATATCCTCACTCGGGCCACTTACACTCATATAATATTCCCACTGTGACCTCCGACACACACGTAACATCCGCACTGTGACCTCTGACACTAAATGACATCGAAACTGTGCCCTCTGATACATAATATCCTCACTGTGGCCTCTGACAGTCATATAACATACCCACTGTGACCTCGGATACTCACGTAACATCCCCACTGTAACCTCTGACACTCACATAATATCCCCACTGTGACCTCTGATACATAGTATCCTCACTGTGGCCTCTGACACTCACATAACATCCCCACTGTGACCTCTGACACTCACATAACATTCCTACTGTGATCTCTGGTACATAATATCCTCACTGGGGCCCTTGACACTATGTCACATCCCCATGGTGACCTCTGACATATACATAACATCCCCACTGTGACCTCTGACACTCATAGAACAACCCCACTGTGACCTCTGATACACAAAATCCTCACCTTGGCTTCTGACACTCGTAGATCATTGCCTCTGTGACTTCTGATGCTCACATTCCATCCACGCTGTGACCTCTGACACTCACATAACATCCCCACTGTGACCTGTAAAACATAACATCACCTTTTGACCTCTGACACTAACATAATATCCCCACCGAGACCTCTGACACTCACATAACATTACTACTGTGACCTCTGATACAAAATATCCTCACTGTAGCCTCTCACACTCACATAACCTCCCCACTGTGACCTCTGACACTCACATTATATCCTCTGATTCATAATATCCTCATTGTGGCCTCTGACACTCACATAACAACCCCATTGTGATCTCTGACTCCCACATAACATCCCCACTGTGACATCTGATACATAATATCCTCACTGACCTCGGATATATAATATCCTCACTGTGTTCTCTGACACTCACAAAGCATCCCCACTGTGACCTCTAACACTCATGTAACATTCCTACTGTGATTTCTGATTCATAATATCCTCACTGAGGCCTCTGACACTCACATAATCCCCACTATGACCTCTGACACTCTTATCACATCCCCATTGTGACCTCTGATACATAATATCCTCACTCGGACCACTTACACTCATATATTATTCCCACTCTGACATCTGACACACACGTCACATCTGCACTGTGACCTCTACTCTCAATGACATCGACACTGTGTCCTCTGATACATAATATCCTCACTGTGGCCTCTGACAGTCACATAACATCCCCACTGTGACCTCTGACACTCACATAACATCCCCACTGTGACCTCTTACACTGATATAACATCCCCACTGTGACCTCTGATAAATAATATCTTTATTGTGGCCGCTGACACTCACATAGCATCCCCATTGTGACGTCTGACACTCACATAAGTTCCCCACTCTGACTTGTTATACATAATATCCTCACTGTGCCCTTGACACTCATATAACATCCCCACTGTGACCTCTCATACATAATATCCTCACTGTGACTTCTGATACATAATATCCTCATGGTGACCTCCGACACTCACATAACATCCCTTCTGTGACCTCTGATACATAATTTCCTCACTATGGCCTCTGATACTCACATAATATCCACTCTGAACCTCTGAAACTCACATAACATCCCCTCTGTGACCTCTGATACATAATATTCTCATTGTGGCCTCTGAAACTCATATAACTTCCGCACTATGTCTTCTGAAACTCACATAACATTTCCACTGTCACCTCTGACACTCATATAACAACCCCACTGTGAACTCTGATACACAATATCCTCACGATGGCTTCTGACACTCGTATATCATCACCTCTGTGGTCTCTGATACTCATATACCATCCATGCTGTGACCTCTGACACTCACATAACATCCCCACTTTGACCTCTCACACTCATATAACATTCCTAATGTGACCTCTGATACATAATATCCTCACTGTGGCACTTGAAACTCACATAACATCATAACATCCCAATTGTGACTTCCGACACTCACATAACATCCCCACTGTTACCTCTGACTCACACATAACATGTCCATTGTGACCTCTGATACATAATATCATCACTGTGAACTCTGACATTCATATAACAACCACACTGTGACCTCTGATACACAATATCCTCACCTTGGCTTCTGACACTCGTAGATCACCCCCTCTGTGACTTCTGATACTCACATACCATACACGCTGTGACCTCTGACACTCACATAACATCCCCACTGTGACCTGTAATACATAATATCACCACTCTGACCTCTGACACCCACATAACATCCCCACTGTGACTTCTGAAACTCGCATATCAATCCTACAGTGACCTCTGAAATATAATATCTTCACTGTGGCCCTTGACACTCACATAACATCAAAATTGTGACCTGTGATACTCACAAAACATCCCCACTTGACCTCTGACACTAACATAATATCCCCACTGAGACCTCTGACACTCACATAACATTACTACTGTGACCTCTGATACAAAATATCCTCACTGTAGCCTCTCACACTCACATAACATCCCCACTGTGACCTCTGACACTCACATAACATCAAAATTGTGACCTCTGATTCATAATATCCTCATTGTGGCCTCTGACACTCATATAACAACCCCATTGTGATCTCTGACACCCACATAACATCCCCACTGTGACATCTGATACGTAATATGCTCACTGACCTCGGATATATAATATCCTCACTATGTTTTCTGACACTCACAAAGCATCCCCACTCTGACCTCTAACACTCACATAACATTCCTACTGTGATCTCTGATTCATAATATCCTCACTGAGGTCTCTGACACTCACATAATCTCCACTGTGACCTCTGACACTCATAGCACAGCCCCATTGTGACCTCTGATACATAGTATCCTCACTTGGGCCACTTACACTCATATAATATTCCCACTGGGATCTGTGACACACACGTAACATCCGCACTATGAACTCTGACACTCAATGACATTGACACTGTGTCCTCTTAGACATAATATCCTCACTGTGGCCTCTGACAATTACATATAATCCCCACTGTGACCTCAGATACTCACATAACATCCCCACTGTGACCTCGGACTCTCACATAATAACCCACTGTGACCTCTGATACATAATATCCCCACTGTGACCTCTGACACACATAAAACCTTCTTCCCCGTGTGACCTCTGACACTCACGTAACATTCCTAATGTGATCTCTGATACATAATATCCTCACTGTGTCCTCTGACCCTCACATAATATCTCCACTGTGACCTCTGACACTCACATACCATTCCTACTGTGACCTCTGATACATACTATCCCCACTATGACTTCTGACACTCACATAACATCCCCACTGTGACATCTGACACTCACATAACACTCCAGCTGTGACCTCTGATATATAATATCCTCACTATGAACTCTGACAGGCACATAGCATCCCAACTGTGACCTCTGACATTCATATAACATCCCCACTGTAAACTCTGACACTCACATAATATCCTCACTGTGACCTCTGACACACACATAACATCCTCACTTTGACATCTGACACTCACATTACATCCTCTCTGTGATCTCTGATACATAACATCCCCAATGTGACTCTGACACTCACATAAATCCCCATTATCACCTAAGACACTCACATAACATTCCTACTGTGACCGCTGATACATAATATCCTCACTGTGGCCTGTGACACTCACATTACATCTCCACTGTGACCTCAGACACTCACATAACATCCCTACTGTGACCTCTGACACTCACATAACATCCCCAATGTGACCACTGACACTCACATAACATCCCCACTGTGACCTCTGATACTCACATAACATTCCTACTGTGACCACTGATATATCATACCCTCACTGTGGCCTCTGACACTCACATAATATCTCCACTCTGACTTCTGACACTCACATAACATCCCCACTGTGACCTCTGATACATTATACCCTCACTGTGGCCTCTGACACTCACATAACATCCCCATTTTGACCTCTGACACTCACATAACATCCCCACTGTGACCTCTGATACATTACATTCCCAATGTGACCCCTGACACAAAAATCCTCACTTTGACCTCTTGCACTCACTTAACTTCCCCACATTGAACTCTTATACATAGTATCCTCACTATGGCTTCTACACTAATATAACATCCCTACTGTGACCTCTGACTCTCACTTAACATCCCCACTGTTACCTCTGACTCTCATATAACATGCCCATTGTGACCTCTGATACATAATATCCTCACTGTGGCCTCTGACTCTCACATAACATCCCCTCTGTACCGCTATCACTCACATAACATCCCAAATTGACCTCTGACACTCACATAACATTCCTACTGTGACCTCTGATACATAATATCCTCACTGTGGCCTCTGAAATGCATATAACTTCTCCACTGTGTCTTCTGAAACTCAAATAACATCTCCACTGTCACTTCTGACACTCATATAACAACCCCACTCTGACTTCTGATACACAGTATTCTCACCTTGGCTTCTGACACTCATATATCATCCCCTCTGTGATCTCTGATACTCATATACCATCCATGCTGTGACTTCTGACACTCACATAACATCCCCACTGTGACCTGTGATACATAATATCACCACTGTGACCTATGACACTCACGTAACATCCCCACTCTGACCTCTCACAATCACATAACATTCCTACTGTGACCTCTGATAAATAATATCCTCACTATGGACCTTGACACTCACATAACATCCCAATTGTGACTTCTGACACTCACATAACATCCACTCTGTTACCTCTGACTCTCACATAACATGCCCACTGTGACCTCTGATATATAATATCTTCACTGTGGCTTCTGACACTCACATAACATCCCCTCTGTGACTGCTATTATTCACATAACATCCCCACTGTGACCTCTGATACCTAATATCCCCACTGTGACCTCTGACAAGCATAAAACATTCTCACTCTGACCTCTGACACTCACATAACATCCCTACTATGACCTCTGATACATAATATCCTCACTGTGCCCTCTGACACTCACATTACATCCCCACTGTGACCTCTGACATTCCCATATCATCCCTACTGTGACCTCTGACACTCACATAACATCCCCACTGTGACCTCTGATACTCACATAACATTTCTACTGTGACCACTGATATATCATATCCTCACTGTGGTCTCTGACACTCACATATCTCCACTGTGACCTCTGATACATTATATCCACACTGTGGCCTCTGACACTCACATAACATCCCCATTTTGAACTCTGACACTCACATAACATCCCCACTGTCACCTCTCATACATAACACTCACAGTACATCCCCACTGTGACTTCTGATACATAATATCCTCACTTTGGCCTCTGACACTCACATAAAATCTCCACTGTTACTTCTAACACTCACATAACATCCGCAATGTGACTTCTGACACTCATGTAAATCGACACTTTGTCCACTGACACTCACATAATATTTTTACTGTGACCTCTGATACATCATATCCTCACTGTGGCCTCCGACACTCACATAAAATCTCCACTGTGACTTCTGACATTCACATAACATACCCACTGTGACCTCTGATACATTATATCCTCAATGTGACCCCTGACACTCACATAAATCCTCACTTTGACCTCTTGCACTCACTAAACTTCCCCACATTGAACTCTTATACATAGTATCCTCACTATGGCTTCTACAATCACATAACTTCCCTACTGTGACCTCTGACGCTCACTTAACATCCCCACTGTTACATCTGACTGTCACATAACATGCCCACTGTGACCTCTGAAACATAATATCCTCACTGTGGCCTCTGACACTCACATAACATCCCCTCTGTGACCGCTGTCACTCACATAACATCCCCACTGTGACCTCTGATACATAATATCTCCACTGTGACCTCTGACACTCACATAACATCCCAACTCTGACCTCTGACATTCATATAACATCCCCACTGTGACCTCTGACACTCACATAATATCCCCACTGTGACCTCTCACACTCACATAAATTCCCCACTTTGACCTCTGATACATAGTATCCTCACTGTGGCCTCTGACATTCATATAACATCACCACTGTGGCCTCTGACACTAACATAACATCCCCACTGTGACCTCTGACACTCACATATTATTCCTAGTGTGATCTATGATACATTATATCCTCACTGTGGCCCTGGACACTCACATAACATCCCCATGGTGACCTCTGACATACACATAACATCCCCACTGTGATCTTTGACACTCATATAACAACCCCACTGTGACCTCTGATACACAATATCCTCACCTGGGCTTCTGACACTCGTAGATCATCCCCTCTGTGACTTCTGATACTCACATACCATCCACACTGTGACCTCTGATACATAATATCTCCACTGTGACCTCTGACACTCACATAACATCCCCATTGAACCTCTGACATTCAAATATCATCCCCACTGTGACCTCTGACACTGAAGTAACATCCCCACTTTCACTTCTGATACTCACATAACATTCCTACTGTGACCTCTGATACATAATATCCTCACTGTGGCCTCTGACACTCACATAACATCCCCACTGTGACCTCTGATACTCACATAACATTCCTACTGTGACCACTGATACATCATATCCTCACTGTGGCCTCTGACACTCACATAATATCTTCACTGTGACCTCTGACACTCACATAACATCACCACTGTGACCTCTGATACATAACATCCCCAGTGTGACCTCTGACACTCACATAACATCCCCATGTGACCTCTGACACTCACATTACATCCCCACTGTGACCTCTGATACATAATATCCTCTCTGTGGCTTCTGACACTCATATAACATCCCCACTGTGTCCTCTGACAATAACATAACATCCCCTCTGTGACCTCTGAAACTCACATAACTTTCCACTGTGACCTCTGACACTCACATAACATTCCTAGTGTGACCTATGATACATTATATCCTCACTGTGGCCCTTGACACTCACATAACATCCCCACGGTGACCTCTGACATACACATAACATCCCCACTGTGACCTCTGACACTCATATAACAACCCCACTGTGACCTCTGATACACAATATCCTCACCTGGGCTTCTGACACTCGTGTATCATCCCCTCTGTGACTTCTGATTCTCATATACCATACACGCTGTGACCTCTGATACATAATATCTCCACTATGACCTCTGACACTCATATAACATCCCCACTGTGACCTCTGAGATTCATATAACATCCCCACTGTGACCTCTGACACTAAAGTAACATCCCCACTTTCACCTCTGACACTCACATAACATTCCTACTGTGACCTCTGATACATAATATCCTCACTGTGGCCTCTGACACTCACATAACATCCCCACTGTGACCTCTGATACTCACATAACATTCCTACTGTGACCACTGATACATCATATCCTCATTGTGGCATCTGACACTCACATAATATCTTCACTATGACCTCTGACATTCACATAACATCACCACTGTGACCTCTGATACATAACATCCCCAGTGTGACCTCTGACACTCACATAAATCCCCATTATCACCTAAGACACTCACATAACATTCCTCCGGTGACCTCTGATACATCATATCCTCACTGTGGCCTCTGACACTCACATAATATCTTCACTGTGACCTCTGACACTCACATAACATCACCACTGTGACCTCTGATACATAACATCCCCAGTGTGACCTCTGACACTCACATAACATCCCCATGTGACCTCTGACACTCACATTACATCCCCACTCTGACCTCTGATACATAATATCCTCACTGTGGCTTCTCACATTCATATAACATCCCCACTGTGTCCTCTGACAATAACATAACTTCCCCTCTGTGACTTCTGAAACTCACGTAACATCACCACTGTGACATCTGACACTCATATAACATCCCCCCTTGACCTCTGACACTAACATATTATCCCCACTGTGACTTCTGGCACTCACGTAAGATTAGTACTGTGACCTCTGATACAAAAGATCCTCACTGTAGCCTCTCACACTCACATAACATCACCACGGTGACCTCGGATACATAATGTCCTCATTTTGGCCTCTGACACTCACATAACAACCCCATTGTTATCTCTGACACCCACATAACATCCCCACTGTGACATCTGATACATAATATCCTCACTGATGTCGGATATATAATATCCTCACTGTGGTCTCTGACACTCACAAAGCATCCCAACTGCGACCTCTAACACTCCCATAACATTCCTACTGTGATCTATGATTTATAATATCATCCATGAGGGCTCTCAGACTCACATAATCCCCACAGTGACCTCTGACACTTGTATGACATGTCCATTGTGACCTCTGATACATAATATCCTCACTCGGGCCACTGACAGTCATATAACATTTCCACTGTGACCACTGACACACACGTAACATCCCCACTGTGACCTCTGACACTCAATGACATCGACACTGTGTCCTCTGATACATAATATCCTCACTGTGGCCTCTGATACTCACATAACATCCCCATTTTGACCTCTGACATCACATAACATCCCCACTGTGACCTTTGATACATAACATCCCCAATGTGACCTCTGACACTCACATAACAAGCCCACTCTGACCTCTGACACTCACATTACATCCCCACTGTGACCTCTGACTCTCACATATCATCCCTTCTGTGACCTCTGACCCTCACATAACATACCTAGTGTGACCTATGATATATAATATCCTCACTGTGGCCCTTGACACTCACTTAACATCCCACTGTGACCTCTGACATTCAGACAGCTTCCCCACTGTGACCTCTGACACTCATATATCATCTCCACTGTGACCTCTGACACTCAAATAGCAAATCTATTGTGACCTGTGATACATAATATCCTCACTGTGGCCTCTCACACTCATTTAACATCCCCACTGTGACCTCTAATACTCAGAGAACATCCCCACTGTGACCGCTGATACATAATATCCTCACTCTGGCCTCTGACACTCATATAACATCCCCACTGTGACCACTGACACTGACATGAAATCCACACTGTGATCTCTGATACATTATATCCTCACTGTGGCTCTGACACTCACATAACATCCCTACTGTGACATCTGACACTCACGTAACATTCCTACTGTGACCTGTGATATATTATATCCTCATTGTGAACTCTGACACTCACATAACATCCCCACTTTGACCACTGACATTCATATAACATCCCCACTTTGACCTCTGACACTCACATAACATCCCCACTGTGACCTCTGACATTCATATAACATCCCCACTGTGACCTCTGACACTCACATAGTATCCCCACTGTGACCTCTGACACTCACATAACATCCCAACTTTGACCTCTGATACATAATATCCTCACTGTGGCCTCTGACACTCATATAATATGAGCATTGTGGCCTCTGACACTCACATAACATCCCCACTGTAACCTGTTACACTCACATAACATCCCCATTGTGACCTCTGACACTCACATACAACCCCACTGTGATCACTGGTAGTCATATAACATCCCCACTGTGACCTCAGACACTGATACAACATTCCTACTGTGACCTCTGATACATAATATCCCCACTGTGACCTCTGACACTCACATAACATCCCCACTGTGACCTCTTACACTCACATAACATCCCCACTGTGATCTCTGATACATAATATCTTCATTGTGGCCCTGACACACACATAGCATCCCCATTGTGACGTCTGACACTCACATAAGTTCCCCACTCTGACTTGTGATACATAATATCCTCACTGTGGCCTCTGACACTCATATAACATCCCCACTGTGACCTCTGATACATAATATCCTCACTGTGACCTCTGATACATAATATCCTCATGGTGACCTCTTACACTCACATAACATCCCTACTGTGACCTCTGATACATAATTTTCTCACTGTGGCCTCTGAAACTCATATAACTTCCCCACTGTTTCTTCTGAAACTCACATAACATCTCCACTGTCACCTCTGATACATAATATCCTCACTGTGGCCTCTGAAAATCATATAACTTCCCCACTCTGTCTTCTGAAACTTACATATCATCTTCACTGTCACCTCTGACACTCATATAACAACCCCACTGTGACCTCTGATACACAGTATCCTCACTTTGGCTTCTGACACTCGTATATCATCCCCTCTGTGATCTCTGATACTCATATACCATCCACGCTGTGACCTCTGACACTCACATAACATCCCCACTGTGACCTGTGATACATAATATCACCACTGTGATCTCTGATAATCACATAACATCCCCACTTTGACCTCTGACACTCACATAACATTCCTAATGTGACCTCTGATACATAATATCCTCACTGTGGCCCTTGACACTCACATAACATCCCAATTGTGACTTTTGACACCCACATAACATCCCCACTGTGACCTGTGACACTCACATAACATCCCAACTGTGACCTCTGACACCACATAACATCCCCACTGTGACCTCTGACACTCATATAACATCTCCACTTTGATCTCTGATACATAATATCCTCACTGTGGCCTCTGATACTCATATAACATCACCAGTGTGGCCTCTGACACTCACATAACATCCCCACTGTGACCTCTGACACTCACATAACATTCCTAGTGTGACCTATGATACATAATATCCTCACTGTGTGTAGCTGGCTCTTTGTGGTTCCAAAATCTGTGGTATTTTTCACCGCCTGCAGAAACACCTTGCATGGGTCTTATGGGTGGTGGAGTGGAAACTGAGGTACTTCTATCTTTCTCTTTGGTGCACTGCTTTCTTTCTTGTTTATAGAGGATATAGGAAATGAGGTTTACTTGCTTTGAGAGGAGAGAGAGAGAGACCCCGCTTATCAGAGAGAAAGAAACTTTGCTTAAGAGAGAAACTTTGAAAGAATGACAGGCTTTTCTTAGAGCTTAGAAGGAGAGAGGCCTGCCACGCCTTAAAGTCCTGCATCCTGTGAACTAAGGGTGTGTCTGCCTAAGGTGCCCTAGTGATGTGTCTCAGTTCTCTGTTCCACGATCTGCCTTCCGCCACTGCCCCTACTTGCTGCTGTGTTCTTTCTTCTGGCTTTTTTGCTAATGGCTGCTGTGGCGTGTCTTCTTCTCTGGCTAATGCCGCGCCGCATGTCTTCTGCTACTGCTTTTCTTCTAATGGCTGCTGTTCATGTTTTTCCCTCTGGCTGCTTCTAATGATTGCTGTGTCTCTGTCTCGCTCCGCCTACGCTTATATCACCTCCAGGACGCCGAAGAGCAGGTCCACGCCTCTTATGCAAAGATTAGGTGAGACACTCCGAGCAGGCAATTAGTGCTCGAGAGCACATGCGCATACATTGGGTGCGTGGACGAGAAAATCACCTGAGTGTGCTTATGTCAATTAACCTCCTCGCTGCCGATGTGATCAGGCATCATCCCGGCGCCGCCAACGTGGCACAGCCGCCAACATTGTGGAACTAGACACTCACATAGCATCCCCACTGTGACCTCTGACATTCACATAACGTCCCCACTGTGACCACTGACATTCATATAACAACCCCACTGTGAACTCTGATACACAGTATCCTCTCCTTGGCTTCTGATACTCAAGATCATCCTCTCTGTGACTTATGATACTCACATACCATCCACGCTGTGACCTCTGACACTCACATAACATCCCCACTGTGACCTGTGATACATAATATCACCACTGTGACCTCTGACACTAACATAACATCACCACTGTCACGTATGACACTCACATAACATTCCCACTGTGACCTCTGACACTCACATAACATTTCTACTGTGACCTCTGATACATAATATCCCCTCTGTGACCTCTGATACATAACATCCCCACTGTGACCTCCGACACTCATATAACATCAACACTGTGACGACTGACACTCATATAGCATTCCCACTGTGACCTCTGACTCTCACATAACATTCCTAATGTGAACTCTGATACATAATATCCTCACTCTGGCCTCTTACACTCATATAACACAACCACTGAGACCTATGATACATAATACCCTCATCTTGACCTCTGATACATAATATCCTCACTGTGGCCTCTAACACTCACATATCTCCACTGTAAACTCTGACACTCACATAACATCCGCCTGTGACCTCTGTTACATAATATCGTCATTGTGGCCTCTAACACTCATATAACAACCCCACTGTGACTTCTTACACTCACATAACATCCCCACTGTGACCTCTGACACTCATATAACATACCTACTTTGACCTCCGATACATAATATCCTCACTATGGCCTCTGACACTGATATAACATCCCCACAGTCGCCTCTGACACTGATATAACATCCCACTGTGACCTCTGACACTCACATAACATCCCCACTGTGACCTCTGACACTAACATAACATCACCACTATGACGTCTGACACATAACATTCCCACTGTGACCTCTGACACTCAAGAAACATTCCTACTGTGACCCCTGATATATAATATCCTCACTGTGGCCTCTGACACTCACATAACAACCCCAGTGTGACCTCTGATACATAATATCCTCACTGTGGCCTCTGACACTCACATAACATCCCCAATTTGACCTCTGACACTCACATTACATTCCCACTGTGACCTCTGATACATAACATCCTCAATGTGACCCCTGACACTCACATAATTCCCCACATTGACCTCTGACACTTACTTAACGTCCCCACATTGACCTCTTATACGTAGTATCCTCACTATGGTTTCCACACTCATATAACATCCCTACTGTGACCTCTGACACTCACTTAACATCCCCACTGTGACCTCTGATTCTCCCATAACATTCCCACTGTGACCTCTGACATATGATATCCTCATTGTGGCCTCTGACACTCACATAACATCCCCTCTGTGACCGCTGTCACTCACATAATATCCCCACTATGACCTCTGATACATAATATCCCCACTGTGACCTCTGACACTCACATAACATCCCGACTGTGACATCTGACACTCCCGTGACATTCCTACTGTGACCTCTGATATATAATATTGTCACTGTGAACTCTGAAACTCACATAACATCCCACTGTGACCTCTGACACTCATACAACATCCCCACTGTGGCATCTGACATCACATAACATCCCCACTGTGACCTCTGACACTCACATAATATCCCAATGTGACCTCTGACACTCATACAACATCCCCACTGTGGCATCTGACACTCACATAATATCCCCACTGTGACCACTGACACATAACATCCACACTTTGACCTCTGATACATAATATCCTTCCTGTGGCCATTGACACTCATATAACATCACCAATGTGGCCTCTGACACTCACATACAACCAAACTCTGACCTCTAACAGTCATATAACATCCACAATGTGACCTCTAACACTCACATACAACCAAACTGTGACCTCTAACAGTCATATAACATCCACAATGTGACCTCTACCACTGTTATAACATTCCTACTGTGACCTCTGATACATAACATCCCCACTGTGACCTCTGACACTCATATAACATTCCAAGGGTTAAATCTGTAACAAAAGATCCTCACTGTGGCAGCTGACACTCAAATAACATCTCCACTGTGGCCTCTGACACTCACATAACATCCCCTTTGTGACCCCTGACACTCACATAAATCCCCACGATGACCTCTGACACTCACTTAACCTCCCCACATTGACCTCTTATACATAGTATCCTCACTATGGCTTCCATACTCATATAACATCCCTACTGTGACCTCTGACACTCACTTAACATCCCCACTGTGACCTCTGACTCTCACATAAAGTGCCCACTGTGACCTTGATACATAATATCCTCACTGTGGCCTCTGACACTCAAATAACATCCCCTCTGTGACCGCTGTCACTCACATAACATCCCCACTGTGACCTCTGATACATAATATCCACACTGACACTCACATAGCATCCCCACTGTCACCTCTGACACTCACATAGCATCCCCACTGTGAACTCTGACACTCACGTAATATTCCTACTGTGACCTCTGATATATATTATCCTCACTGTGAACTCTCACATGCACATAACATCCACACTGTCACCTCTGACATTCATAAAACATCCCCACTGTGACCGCTGATACATAACATCCCCAATGTGACCTCTGACACTCACATAACATCCCCACTGTGACCACTGACACTCATTACATCCCCACTGTGACCTCTGATACATAATATCCTCACTGTGGCTTCTGACACTCATATAACATCTGCACTGTGACCACTGACACTAACATAACATCACCTCTGTGACGTCTGACACTCACATAACATTCCCACTGTGACCTCTGACACTCACCTAACATTCCTACTGTGACCTCTGATACATAATATCCCCTCTGTGACTTCTGATACATAAAATCCCCAATGTGACCTCTGACACTCACATAACATCACCACTGTGACATCTGACACTCACATAACATTCCCACTGTGACCTCTGAAACTCACATAACTTTCCTACTGTGAACTCTGATACATAATATCCTCACTTTTCCCTCTTACACTCATATAACACAACCACTGAGAACTCTGATACATAATACCCTCATCTTGACCTCTGATACATGATATCCTCACTGTGGCCTCTGACACTCATATAATATCCCCACTGTGACCTCTGACACTCACATAACATAGCCACTGTGAATTCTGTTACATAATATCGTCATTGTGGCCTCTAACACTCATATAACAACCCAACTGTGACTTCTTACACTCACATAACATCCACACTGTGACCTAAGACACTCATATAACATACCTACTTTGACCTCCCATACATAATATTCTCACTATGGCCTCTGACACTCATATAACATCCTCACAGTCACCTCTGACACTCATATAACATCCCACTGTGACCTCTGACACTCACATAACATTCCTCCTGTGACCTCTGATACATAATATCCTCATTGTGGCCTCGGACACTCACATAACAACCCCATTGTGATCTCTGACTCCCACATAACATCCCCACTGTGACATCTGATACATAATATCCTCACTGACCTAGGATATATAATATCCTCACTGTGGTCTCTGACACAAAACATCCCCACTGTGGCATCTAACACTCACATAACACTCCTACTGTGATCTCTGATTCTTAATATCCTCACTGAGGCCTCTGACACTCACATAATCCCCACTGTGACATCGGACACTCATATTACATCCCCATTGTGAACTCTGATACATAATATCCTCACTCGGGACACTGACACTCATATAACATTCCCACTGTGACCTCTGACACTCACATAACATTTCTACTGTGACCTCTGATACATAATATCCCCACTGTGACCTCTGATACATAACATTCCCACTGTAACTTCTGACACTCACATAACATCCCCACTGTGACCTCTGACACTCATATAACATAACTATTGTGACCGCTGATACATAATATCCTCAAACGGGCCACTGACAATCATATAACATTCCCACTGTGACCTCTGACACACACGTAACATCTCCATTGGGACCTCTGACACTCAATGACATTGACACTGTGTCCTCTGATACATAATATCCTCACTTTTGCTTCTGACACTCACATAACATATCCACTGTCATTTCTGATACTAACATAACATCCCCATTGTGACTTCTGACAATCACATAACATCCCCACTGTGACCTCTGATACATAACATCCCCAATGTGACCTCTGACACTCATATAAATCACCACTTTGACCTCTGACACTCACATAACATCCCCACTGTGACCTCTGACACTAACATAACATCACCACTATGACGTCTGACACATAACATTCCCACTGTGACCTCTGACACTCAAGAAACATTCCTACTGTGACCCCTGATATATAATATCCTCACTGTGGCCTCTGACACTCACATAACAACCCCAGTGTGACCTCTGATACATAATATCCTCACTGTGGCCTCTGACACTCACATAACATCCCCAATTTGACCTCTGACACTCACATTACATTCCCACTGTGACCTCTGATACATAACATCCTCAATGTGACCCCTGACACTCACATAATTCCCCACATTGACCTCTGACACTTACTTAACGTCCCCACATTGACCTCTTATACGTAGTATCCTCACTATGGTTTCCACACTCATATAACATCCCTACTGTGACCTCTGACACTCACTTAACATCCCCACTGTGACCTCTGATTCTCCCATAACATTCCCACTGTGACCTCTGACATATGATATCCTCATTGTGGCCTCTGACACTCACATAACATCCCCTCTGTGACCGCTGTCACTCACATAATATCCCCACTATGACCTCTGATACATAATATCCCCACTGTGACCTCTGACACTCACATAACATCCCGACTGTGACATCTGACACTCCCGTGACATTCCTACTGTGACCTCTGATATATAATATTGTCACTGTGAACTCTGAAACTCACATAACATCCCACTGTGACCTCTGACACTCATACAACATCCCCACTGTGGCATCTGACATCACATAACATCCCCACTGTGACCTCTGACACTCACATAATATCCCAATGTGACCTCTGACACTCATACAACATCCCCACTGTGGCATCTGACACTCACATAATATCCCCACTGTGACCACTGACACATAACATCCACACTTTGACCTCTGATACATAATATCCTTCCTGTGGCCATTGACACTCATATAACATCACCAATGTGGCCTCTGACACTCACATACAACCAAACTCTGACCTCTAACAGTCATATAACATCCACAATGTGACCTCTAACACTCACATACAACCAAACTGTGACCTCTAACAGTCATATAACATCCACAATGTGACCTCTACCACTGTTATAACATTCCTACTGTGACCTCTGATACATAACATCCCCACTGTGACCTCTGACACTCATATAACATTCCAAGGGTTAAATCTGTAACAAAAGATCCTCACTGTGGCAGCTGACACTCAAATAACATCTCCACTGTGGCCTCTGACACTCACATAACATCCCCTTTGTGACCCCTGACACTCACATAAATCCCCACGATGACCTCTGACACTCACTTAACCTCCCCACATTGACCTCTTATACATAGTATCCTCACTATGGCTTCCATACTCATATAACATCCCTACTGTGACCTCTGACACTCACTTAACATCCCCACTGTGACCTCTGACTCTCACATAAAGTGCCCACTGTGACCTTGATACATAATATCCTCACTGTGGCCTCTGACACTCAAATAACATCCCCTCTGTGACCGCTGTCACTCACATAACATCCCCACTGTGACCTCTGATACATAATATCCACACTGACACTCACATAGCATCCCCACTGTCACCTCTGACACTCACATAGCATCCCCACTGTGAACTCTGACACTCACGTAATATTCCTACTGTGACCTCTGATATATATTATCCTCACTGTGAACTCTCACATGCACATAACATCCACACTGTCACCTCTGACATTCATAAAACATCCCCACTGTGACCGCTGATACATAACATCCCCAATGTGACCTCTGACACTCACATAACATCCCCACTGTGACCACTGACACTCATTACATCCCCACTGTGACCTCTGATACATAATATCCTCACTGTGGCTTCTGACACTCATATAACATCTGCACTGTGACCACTGACACTAACATAACATCACCTCTGTGACGTCTGACACTCACATAACATTCCCACTGTGACCTCTGACACTCACCTAACATTCCTACTGTGACCTCTGATACATAATATCCCCTCTGTGACTTCTGATACATAAAATCCCCAATGTGACCTCTGACACTCACATAACATCACCACTGTGACATCTGACACTCACATAACATTCCCACTGTGACCTCTGAAACTCACATAACTTTCCTACTGTGAACTCTGATACATAATATCCTCACTTTTCCCTCTTACACTCATATAACACAACCACTGAGAACTCTGATACATAATACCCTCATCTTGACCTCTGATACATGATATCCTCACTGTGGCCTCTGACACTCATATAATATCCCCACTGTGACCTCTGACACTCACATAACATAGCCACTGTGAATTCTGTTACATAATATCGTCATTGTGGCCTCTAACACTCATATAACAACCCAACTGTGACTTCTTACACTCACATAACATCCACACTGTGACCTAAGACACTCATATAACATACCTACTTTGACCTCCCATACATAATATTCTCACTATGGCCTCTGACACTCATATAACATCCTCACAGTCACCTCTGACACTCATATAACATCCCACTGTGACCTCTGACACTCACATAACATTCCTCCTGTGACCTCTGATACATAATATCCTCATTGTGGCCTCGGACACTCACATAACAACCCCATTGTGATCTCTGACTCCCACATAACATCCCCACTGTGACATCTGATACATAATATCCTCACTGACCTAGGATATATAATATCCTCACTGTGGTCTCTGACACAAAACATCCCCACTGTGGCATCTAACACTCACATAACACTCCTACTGTGATCTCTGATTCTTAATATCCTCACTGAGGCCTCTGACACTCACATAATCCCCACTGTGACATCGGACACTCATATTACATCCCCATTGTGAACTCTGATACATAATATCCTCACTCGGGACACTGACACTCATATAACATTCCCACTGTGACCTCTGACACTCACATAACATTTCTACTGTGACCTCTGATACATAATATCCCCACTGTGACCTCTGATACATAACATTCCCACTGTAACTTCTGACACTCACATAACATCCCCACTGTGACCTCTGACACTCATATAACATAACTATTGTGACCGCTGATACATAATATCCTCAAACGGGCCACTGACAATCATATAACATTCCCACTGTGACCTCTGACACACACGTAACATCTCCATTGGGACCTCTGACACTCAATGACATTGACACTGTGTCCTCTGATACATAATATCCTCACTTTTGCTTCTGACACTCACATAACATATCCACTGTCATTTCTGATACTAACATAACATCCCCATTGTGACTTCTGACAATCACATAACATCCCCACTGTGACCTCTGATACATAACATCCCCAATGTGACCTCTGACACTCATATAAATCACCACTTTGACCTCTGACACTCACATAACATTCCTACTGTGTCCTCTGAAACATAATATATTCACTTGGGCCGCTGACACTCGCATTCCATCTCCACTGTGACCACTGACACTCACACAACGTCCCCACTGTGACCTCTGACTCATATAACATCCCCACTGTGACCTCTGACACTCACATAACATCCCCACTGTGACCTCTGACACTAACATAACATCACCACTGTGACGTCTGACACTCACATAACATTCCCACTGTGACCTCTGACACTCAAGAAACATTCCTACTGTGACCCCTGATATATAATATCCTCACTGTGGCCTCTGACACTCACATAACAACCCCAGTGTGACCTCTGATACATAATATCCTCACTGTGACCTCTGACACTCACATAACATCCCCACTGTGACCTCTCATACATAATATGCCCACTGTGCTCTGACTCTCACATAACATCCCCACTGTCGCTTCTGACACATAACATCCACACTGTGACCTCTGATACACAGTATCCTCACTGTGGCTTCTGACACTCTTATAACATCCCCACTGTGACCTCTGACACTCACATAATATACCCACTGTATCCTCTGACACTCACATGACATACACACTGTGAACTCTGATACATTATATCCTCACTGTGGCCTCTAACACTCATATAACATCTCCACTGTGACCTTTGACACTCACATAACATTCCTACTGTGACCTCTGACACATAATATCCCCACTGTGAACTCTGATACATAACATCCCCACTATGACCTCTGACACTCACAAAACATCCCTACTGTGACATCTTTTACATAATATCATCATTGTGGCCTCTAAAAATCATATAACAACCCCACTGTGACTTCTTACACTCACAAAACATGACCACTGTGACCTGTGACACTCATATAACATACCTACTTTGACCTCTGATACATAATATCCCCATGTTACCTCTGACACTCACATAACATTTCCACTGTGACCTCTGATACATAATATCCTCATTGTGGCTTCTGACACTTAAATCACATCGCCACTGTGACCTCTGATACATAATATCCTCACTGTGAACACTGACATTCACATATCATCACCACTGTGAACTCTGACACTCACAATACATCCCCATGGTGACCTCATATACATAATATCCTCGCTATAGCTTCTGACACTCATATAACATCGCCACTGTGACCTCTGACACTCACATGACATCCCCTCAGTGACCTCTGACACTCACATGACATCCCCTCAGTGACCTCTGACACTTATAAACTTTCCCACTGTGACCTCTGACAATCACATAACAGGCCTAGTGTGACCTATGATATATAATATCCTCACTGTGGACCTTCACACTCACATAACATCCCCACTCTGATCTCTGACATTCACATAACGTACCAACTGTGACCTCAGACACTCACTTAACATCCCCACTGTGACCTATGACACTCAAATAACATTCCTATTGTGACCTGTGATACATAATATCCTCGCTGTGGCCTCTCACACTCACATAACATGCCCACTCTGACCTCTGACACTCACATAACTTTCCCACTGTAAGCTCTAACACTCACAAAACATCCCCACTATGACCGCTGATACATAATATCCTCACTCTGGCCTCTGACACTAATATAACATCCACACTGTGACCTCTGACACTCATGGAACATCCCCACTGTGACCTCTGACACTCACATGACATCCACACTATGACCTCTGATACATAATATCTTCACTCTTGCCTCTGACCCTCACATAACATCCCACTGTGACCTCTGACACTGACATGACATCCACACTGTGACCTCTGATATATAGCGTCCTCAATGTGGCCTCTGACACTCATATAACATCCCCACTGTGACCTCTTACACTCACATAACATCCCCACTGTGACCTCTGACACTCGCATAACATCCACACTGTGACTTCTGATACATTGTATCCTCACTGTGGCATCTGACACTCACATAACCTCCCCATTTTGACCTCTGACACTCACATAACATCCCACTGTGACCTCTGACACTCACATAACATCCCTACTATCACCTCTGATACATTATATCCTCACTGTGGCTTCTGACACTAATATAACATCCCCAGTGTGGCCTATGACACTCATGTAATCCCCAGTGTGACCTCTGACACTCACATAACATCTACACTGTGACCTCTGATACATAATATCCCCATGTTACCTCTGACACTCACATAACATTTCCACTGTGACCTCTGATACATAATATCCCCATTGTGGCTCCTGACACTCAAATCACATCGCCACTGTGACCTCTGATACATAATATCCTCACTATGAACACTGACACTCACATAACATCTCCACTGTGACTTCTGACACTATATAACATCCCCACGGAGAACTCTGACACTCACATAATATCCCAACTGTACCTCTGACAATCACATAACATCCCCACTTTGATCTCTGATATATAATATCCTCACTGTGGCCTCTGACACTCATATATCATCCCCACTGTGGCCTCTGACACTCACATAACATCCCCACAGTGACCTCGGACACTCACATACATCCCCACTGTGACCTCTTACACTCAAATAACATCCCCCCTGTGACCTCTGAAACTGATATAACATTCCTACTGTGACCTCTGACACATAACATTCCTACTGTGACTCGGATACATACTATCACCACTGTGACCTCTGATACATAACATCCGCACTGTGACCACTGACACTCACATAACATCCCCTCTGTGACTTCTGACATTCATATAAATTCCCCACTGTGACCTCTGACATTCATGTAACATCGCCACTGTGACCTCTGACACTCACATAACATCCCCACTTTGACTTCTGATACATAATATCCTCAGTGTGGCCTCTGACACTCACGTATCATCCCCACTGTGACCTCTGACACTCACATAACATCCCTGCTGTACATCTGACACACATATAACATTCCAAGTGTGACCTATGTTACATAATATCCTTACTGAGTACTCTGACATTCATATAACATCCTCACTGTGGCCTCTGACAGTCACATAACATCCCCATATGACCTCTAAGTCTCACATAACATTCCTACTGTGACCTCTGACACTCAAATAACATTCCTACAGTGACCTCTGATAAATAACATCCCCCAGTGACTTCTGACACTCACATAACATCCCCATGTGACCTCTGACACTCAATAACATTCCTCCTGTGACTTCTGATATATCATATCCCCACTGTGGCCTCTGACACTCACATAACATCACCATTTTGACCTCTGACACTCACATATCATCCCCATTGTTACCTCTGACACTCAGATAACATTCCTACTGTGACCTCTGATACATCATATCCTCACTGTGGCCTCTGACACTCATATAACATCTCCACTGTGACCTCTGACACTCACATAAAATCCCCACTGTGACCTCTGACACATAACATTCCCACTGTGACCTCTGATAGAAAATATCCTCACTGTGGCCTCTCACACTCACATAACATCCCCACTGTGACCGCTTACACTCACATAACATCCCCACTGTGACCTCTTATACATAATATCTCCATTGTGGCCTCTGACACTCACATAGCATCTCCATTGTGATCTCTTACACTCACATGCCATCCCCACTGTGACCTCTGACACTCACAAAAGTTCCCCACTCTGACTTGTGATACATAATATCCTTACTGTGTACTCTGACACTCAAATAACATCCCCACTGTGACCTCTGATACATAATTTCCTCACTGTGGCCTCTGACACTCACATAATATCCCCTCTGTGACTTCTGACACTGACATAACATTCCCACTGTGACCTCTGATACATAATATCCTCACTGTGGCCTCTGACACTCGTATAACTTCCCCACTGTGTCCTCTGACACTCACATAACATCTCCACTGTCACCACTGATACTCATATAACAACCCCACTGTGTCCTCTGATACACAGTATCCTCACTTTGGCTTCTGTCACTCGTATATCATCCCCTCTATGACTTCTTATACTCATATCATCGACGCTGTGACCTCTGACACTCAAATAACATCCCCACTGTGACCTCTGACACACATAATTTTCCTACTGTGACCTCTGATACATCATATCCTCACGGTGGCCTCTGACACTCACATAACATCCCCATTGTGACTTCTGACACTCACATAACATCCCCACTGTGACCTCTGATACCTTATATCCTCACTGTGGCCTCTGACACTCACATAACATCCCCATTTTGACCTCTGACACTCACATAACATCCCCACTGTGAACTCTGACACTCACATACATCCCCACTGTGACCTCTGATACATCATATCCTCACGATGGCTCTGAGACTCATATAACATCCCCACATTGACCTCTGACACTCACATAACATTCCTAGTGTGACCTATGATACATAATATCCTCACTGTGGCCCTTGACACTCGCATAACGTCCCCACTGTGACCTCCGACATTCATATAACGTCCCTACTGTGACCTCTGACACTCACAAATCATCCGCACTGTGACCTATGACACTCACATAACATTCCTATTGTGACCTGTGATACATAGTATCCTCACTGTGGCCTCTCACACTCACATAACATCCCCACTGTGACCTCTAATACTCACAAAACATCCCCACTGTGACCGCTGAAACATACTATCCTCACTCTGACCTCTGACACTCAAATAACATCCCCACTGTGACCTCTGACACTCACGTAACATCCCCACTGTGACCTCGACACTACATGACATCCACACTATGACTTCTGATACATAATATCCTCTCTCTTTCCTCTGACCCACACATAACATCCCCACTGTTACCTCTGACACTAACATTATATCCATACTGTGACCTTTCATATATAGCATCCACAATGTGGCCTCTGACACTCATATAACATCCCCACTGTGACATCTTGCACTCACATAAGAACCCACTGTGACCTCTGACACTTACATGACATCCACACTGTGACTTCTGATACATTATATCCTCACTGTGGTCTCTGACACTCACATAACATCCCCACTGTGACCTCTGACACTCACATAACATCCCCACTGTATCTGTGACACTCACCTGACATCCACACTGTGACCTCTGACACTCACATGACATCCACACTGTGACCTCTGATACAATATATCCTCACTGTGGCTTAAGACATTAACATAACTTCCCCACTGTGGCCTATGATACTCATGTAACATCCCCAGTGTGACCTCTGACTTTCACACAACATCTACATTATGACCTCTGATACATAATATCCCCATGTTACCTCTGACACTTACATAACATTTCCACTGTGATCTCTGATACATTATATCCCCATTGTAGCCTCTGACACTCAAATCACATCGTCTCTGTGACCTCTGATACATAATATCCTCACTGTGAACACTGATACTCACATAACATCCCCTCTGTGACCTCTGACACTCATATAACTTCCCCACGGTGACCTCTGACACTCACATATTATCCCAATTGTGACCTCTGACACATAACATCCCCACTTTGACCTCTGATACATAATATCCACACTGTGGCCTCTGACACTCATATATCATCCCCACTGTGGCCTATGACACTCACATAACATCTCTACAGTGACCACTGACACTCACATACTCCCCACTGTGACCTCTGACACTCACATAACATTCCCACTGTGACCTCTGACACCGATATAGCATTACTACTGTGACCTCTGACACATAACATTCCTACTGTGACTCTGATACATAATATCCCCACTGTGACCTCTGATACATATCATCCCCACTGTGACCTCTGACACTCACATAACATCCCCACTGTTACCTCTGACACTCACATAACATCCCCTCTGTGACCTCTGACACTCACATATCATTCCTAATGTGACCTCTGATACATAATATCCTCACTGTGGCCTCTGACACTCACATAGCATCCCTACTCTGACCTCTGGCACTCATAACATTTCCACCCCACTTTGTTGTCTGACATGCGTGTTCTGAATGAGGCTTCTGGCACCCATTTAATATTCCCTTATTCATTAATATACTATCCACCCTGTTCTTTCTCTCAGTCATATATAATCATCAGTGATGCCTCTGACATTGATGTCTTTACTGTGGCCTCTTGTATATTATCTTTCCTGTGATCTGTAACATTAATATAATGCATACAGTGTGGCCTTTATCACTGTTGTAATATTCTCATGGCCTCTAATACTAACATAATATGTACACTGTTGCCCCCAATACTATTATCATGTCCTTAGGGTGGACATGATTATGTAACTACTTACCCTGCGCACTGCTACTATAATAACGTCTGCATAGTGGCCTTATTTCTTTCATAATATCCACACTCTGTTCTCTCATATTAATATAATATTCACTCAGAGGCCTCCTGCTTCTAATATACCACCTAAAAATCATCCTCTACTACTACGGTGGTGTCCCCACAATGGCTTCTCCTGACACATTTTCTTACAAGTGCAATGGCTTCACAGCTTTGCATAAACTGAGTTTGTGAGGGTCAGCTTCTCTATGACATCAGATTTATCTGTTTCCTGGCCAGGCACAGACAGGGCTGTTTTAAAAGCAATTGACTTCTCGACAGTGCTAGGCTTACAGGAACCCTGCCTTGGTGGTGCAAAGTGCTCTGCATCCTTTCACTCACCCTCCCTGGTGGTCACTTCTTGACCAGATTTTCTACCTGAAATAGCACAGTGTATTTTACTCAATGCAGGATGCTCCCAGGTGACTACCACATAACCTGTGGAACAGGACACCAGCCACTTTCTCCATGGAAATCAGTTCTTACTCGCGCCACATACCCCAATTGAGAGTAACACACATTTTCCACTGAGGTCCAGGGTTCCTTCCCTAGAACTCTCTAAGTCTGTCCGTCACTTTTATGAAAAGAGCACATGCACACTCTTTTTTTTCAACACCTCTTTCATTTCTTTGGGGATAAACACTTAGGAACTGAGTTGTTAAGTATTATGATAATTCTCTTTTTATCTCTTTCAGGAAACAGCAAACTATTCCACACACAGCCTGGACAGTGTGCATTCTTTACCATTTACCTTTCCCTGTGTGTGTTGCCATCTGCCTGTTCAAGTATATTATTTAGGATATGCTTTATGGTGAATTGGCAATATTAAGTACACTGCTTTCCTCTCTGCTGTGAGTCACTTCAGCAAATAACTCAAACAAAGAAGGGGGTCATGGGACCTCTCATTTGAGTTCAAGTTGAACCCAAATGCTGCTTTCAGCTGGCATCTGGAGAGGAATCTGGCTGTGCACCTGAGTCCTTGGACTGTGGGAGCTGCTGCCACCTGCAGGTAGGTAGTGTTAGGGTTAAGGATAGGTTTTGGGGTCGGGGGTTAGGTGTATGATTAGCAATCGTTCTTGGTTAGCATTTATGGCATGAGTTAGCATTAGGGTTAGAGATTTAGAATAAATATTGCAGTGAACACAAGTTAAATCTTCGAAGATAATTTTTTGCATGATTAGACCAAGCTAATTAGAAGATAATTCTGACCTTCCAAAATTGAAAATGAGTAGTCATAATACCCTGTGTTAAAAGAAATTAAGAGTTAGGGTTTGAATTTTACTGAATGAAGTATGGCAGCAGTAATGAGAAATAAGAGAGAGTTGATGAGAGAAGGAAGAAAGTAGAAAATGATTTGAGATGCAATTAACCTACCCAACATTTGTAGCAAAGTGTTTAATCATGGTTGGTGTTAGAATAAATATCAAAGGGTGGTCAAGATAATGTAAATTAAACTTTGAAGAGAAATATATATGGCCAGGATGAAGAAAGTAGAAGATAATTAAGACCTTTCATAATTAGAAATGAATGGATGTAATAGCCTGTTGTCCCAGTGACTACAGGAACCGAGGCTGGGGACCTTGTGGGTACATGTGTAGAAGGCTACTCTGGGAGACAAATTTAGGACCCCATGGAGAAAAAGTAACTGAGGGGATTGGAAATTCATGGAAGAAACAGAGAATGAAAAGTTGAGCTTCTAAAAAGTAGGTCCAAATCTTCAACAGTTCGGCCTAGGATCAGACTTCCTCAACAGGACTCCCATAGCACAAGAAATAAAAGCAAGAATCAACAACTGGGATAGAATCAAACTAAAAAGCTTTCTCTCAGCAAAGGAAACTATCAGTAATGTGAAGAGGGAGCCTACAGAGTGGGAGAAAATCTTTGCCACTCTTACTTCAGATAGAGCACTAATTTCCAGAATATATAAAGAACTCAAAAAACTCTACACCAAGAATACAAATAATCCAATCAACAAATGGGCTAAGGAAATGAACAGACACTTCACAGAAGAAGATCTACAAGCAATCAACAGATATATGACAAAATGTTCAACATATCTAGTAATAAGAGAAATGCAAATCAAAACAACCCTAAGATTCCATCTCACCCCAATTAGAATGGCGATTATCAAGAACACAAGCAACAATAGGTGTTGGTGAGGATGTGGGGAAAAAGGTACATTCATACATTGCTGGTGGGGTTGCAAATTAGTGCAGCCACTCTGGAAGCAGTATGGAGATTCCTCAGAAACCTTGGAATGGAACCACCATTTGACCCAGCTATCCCACTCCTCGGCCTATACCCAAAAGACTTAAAATCAGCATACTACAGAGATACAGCCACATCAATGTTCATAGCGGCTCAATTCACAATAGCCAGATTGTAGAACCAACCTAGATGTCCTTCAATTGATGAATGGATAAACAAACTGTGGTATATATATACAATGGAATATTACTCTGCCATAAAGAATGATAAAATTATGGCATTTAGAGGCAAATGGATGAAATTGGAGAATATCATGCTAAGTGAGATACGCCAATCTCAAAAAACCAAAGGAACACTTCACAGAAGAAGATGTACAAGCAATCAACAAACATATGAAAAAATGTTCAACGTCTTTAGTAACAAGAGAAATGCAAATCAAAACTACACGAATATTCCATCTCACCCCAATTAGAATGGCAATTATCAAGAATACAAGCAACAATAGGTGTTGGAGAGGATGTGGGGAAAAAGGCACACTCATACATTGCTGGTGGGACTGCAAATTAGTGCTGCCACTCTGGAAAGCAGTGTGGAGATTCCTTAGAAAACTTGGAATGGACCTACCATTTGACCCAGCTATCCCACTCCTCGGCCTATACCCAAAGGATTTAAAATCAGCATACTACAGAGACACAGCCACATCAATGTTCATAGCGGCTCAATTCACAATAGCCAGACTATGGAATCAACCTAGATGCCCTTCAATTGATGAATGGATAAAGAAACTGTGGTATATATATACAATGGAATATTACTCAGCTATAAAGAATAATAAAATTATGGCATTAGCAGGCAAATGGATGAAATTGGAGAATATCATGTTAAGTGAGATAAGCCAATCTCAAAAATCCAAAAGAGGAATGATCTCACTGATAAGCAGATGATGACACTTAATGGGGGGTGGGAGTGGGACAAGAATGGAAGAAGGAGGGACTGTATAGAGGGAAAAGAGAGGTGGGAGGGGTGGGGGGAAGGAAAAAAATAACGGAATGGATCAAACATCATTACTCTATGTAAATATATGAATATGCAAATGGTATGCTGTTACTCCATGTACAAACTGAAACAACATGTATCCCATTTGTTTACAATAAAAATAAATTTTAAAAAAGTTGAGCTTCTGTCTTCATGCTACCTTTCTTTCTGGACATTTTTTATGGGATGCTTGCAAGGTTGCCAAGGATCGCGGCGAGCATAACACATTTTCATTCTCCATGCTTGACCTCCCTGTCACTGCATAGAGTTTCTTTTAAGTTGAACATGGATAGAAAAGAAATCTGGGCCCCCTTTTCAAGCAAGATGAGTTCTGTGTGCCTCAGACTCTTTCCTGTTTATTGGATGTTAGAAGCCTGCAAATTTTCCTTCTGGTGGATAATTCAGTAACAGTTTGTGTCAGGAGAAATATCGCAATATGCTCAAGGGAACACAAGTTAAATCTTTGAAGATAATTTTGTGCATAAGTAGGATGAACTAATTAGAAGATAATTCTGACCTTCCAAAATTGAAAATGAGTAGTTCTAGTAGCATGTATTAACAGCAATTCCAGAAGCAGAAGCTGTGGAGCACATGATTGGAGTGTACCAGCCAGCCCTGAGTGAACCAAGTCAGGATCATGAGAAGAAAGAGAAGGGCCAAGAGGAATGGAAAGCACTGAAGACACAGAAGAAAAGTTGAGTTTCTCTCTTTTTTGCTGCCTTAAAGAAAAGCAGCACAAAATAGAGAAATAAGGAACAAGAGGGTGGAAGAGGAATAAGAGAACAAAATGATTTTTACATGTATGAGAACTGAACATAAGCACATGATACTTTCCAGCACCAGCCTCTTTTATGTTTTATTTTAAACAGGTTCTGGTGTTGGTGCCCAGGATCACTTTGAATCTGTCATCTTCATATTCTCCAGCCTCAGCCTCCCTAGTCACTGGGCTATTTCTTTAAATGCAAACATGGAGATCAAAGAAATCTGGGCTTTATCCTTAAGTGAAATAAACAATTATGAGCTTAGCATTGTTGGGTAACACTGGGTCCGGTATACATTGAAGTGCTAACCTCCTGGGGATTGGGAGAGGACTCAAGAATGTGTGATGCCTGGGATTATATTCCCAGGATACAATATAGAAATGAGTGAATGTGGGAACCAAAAAGAAAAAAATAAATAAAAATAAGGCACAACAATGTTCATATGATGCTCCTAACCTGCAGAATTTTTTTCTAGCAGAGAGGTTAACTATGATTGGTGTCAGAAGTATCAAGGTGTGTTCAAATATGTGTAGAGAATTTTTGTACATTATCAGGATGAATAAGTGAGAAGATAATTTTGACCTTCCATAATCAGAATCAGGTACGGGTGGTAGCTTGTGGTACTAGCAATTCCAGAAGGTGGGACTAGGGAGTGCATTAGTGCAGGTATAGAAGCCTAGCTTGGGCAACACAGCCAGGAATCTAAGGAGAAAAAGAAAGGATGAGAAGAATGGAAAGTCATGGAAGAAACCATGAAGGAAAAGTTGAGTGTCTCTCTTTCATGCTACTTTTCTTCCCGGAAGTGTCATGTTGTTGAGGAATATGGAGTCTCCTCTACCTGGAGGTGGTAAACTCCCCTGGCTGGGGATGGAGCTCAGTGGTAGAGCCATTCCCTGGGATGTGTAATGCTGGGAATGATTCTCAGGACTGCAGTATAAACTAGTGAATGGATGAATGATGACCTGAAAAAAATAAAACCCAGTATGGGATGCTAGTAATCCACAGATTCTTTTGCTAGTGGAGAATTGAGCTGGAGTTGGTACTGGAAGAAATGTCCACCAACAGACGTGGCAGTCTGTGGCACCAGCAGCAGGAGTGGTGGCCTGAGGCACCAGCAGAAGAAGGGGTGGCCTGTGGTCCCGCTTTGCCAGCAGCTGAGGCGGGGTCTCGTGAGGCAGGAGTACAGGCCTATGATCAGCCAAACCGTGGAGACACTGGGGAGAAAAGGAAGGAAAGACAGTCACGTTTCTTTCATGCTGTCTTTCAAGAAAGCTAAATAAGGAAAGAGTGGAAGAGAGAGGGACAAAGAGCATAAGATAATTTTTTGTTGACATGAGGATGGGGCATGGTACCTCACAGCCCCAGCATCTTTGATTTTTTTAAGTTGAATGTTTTATTTGTTTCAAACTTTGCTAAAACTTGTCACTTTAGTGTATAAAAATAACACCAGCAGATACAGTATATTATAAAATTAAAATGGTATGTTGTTCTGACACCGCACAAAAAATGCTTTCCTCCATTCCCAGTTTTTTTTTTTCCAGTGGGAACATCATTAAGTATATAGGCCCAAACCTGGGGTTAGGTGTAAGCAAGTTACAGAACAATAAAGGGTCATAACAAGATTGTCCTTGAATTACATAATTTTATATGTAGTTTTTACCAAAGATAATGTCATGAACTCTGAATAGTTTCTCTCACTCTGCCTTGCTTCATCATGAGAGATAAGGAAAGAGATAGTGAAGGACAGAAGACAGGAGAAGTGAGTGATGATAACCAAAGAAACAACATTAGAGAAAGCAGACATTTATGGGATGTGAATAACATAAAATGTGTCTTCAGGCTGAGAAGTTAACCACTGTTGTTGGCAGAAGACACATCAAATTGTGCTCAGACCTGTGAAGAGAGATTCCACGTGGGATCGGGGGAACAAATTAGAAGATAATTCAGACCTTCCAAAATTAGAAGCAGGCAGGTGCAGAGGCCTGTGGAAGCAGTGATTCCAGATGCTGAGGCTGTTGGGTCATGTAAGCACGTTCTGGCTGAGTATGATTGAATACAGTTGAGATCCTGAAGAGAAAAAGAAGACTGAAAGGAATGGAAAGTCATGGAAGAAACGAAGAAGGAAAAGCTGTTTCTTTCTTCCTCGATGCCATGATTAGAAGCAGTACTATGAGATAAAGAAAGAAAGGAGTGGAAACTGACTTCAAGCTGCTCAGGTAAATCTCCAAATGTCCCGAGAGTCTCTGACTTCTCCTTCTCTCTCTCTCTCTCTCCCCCACCCCTCTCTTTTTATCAAAGGTCCTTCCTGCAAACTTTTGTGAATTCAAGAGAAAAATAAGAGCCTGGCCTCCAGTCCTACTCCTTTCCCTCTCTCACCTCAATCTGGTCACTTGCAGCTTCCCCCAGATCTATCAGTCAGCTGCTGGAGCACAAGGAGGTGCACATCACACCTGCAGAAAGCAAGTACTGCCTGTCCTTGCACAGGGTGTGTCCTTCCACTGGCCTACACAGGACAATTGTGCTGTCCAGGCTGGGGCTCCACAGAACCGCTGCAGAGTCCTAAGCCTGGCCAACAGCATGGAAACTGCAGGCACATGGAGACAATGGCCTGAGGTCTGAAATTCAGGTTCAGAAGAATAAGAGACCATGGTGGGGTGCGGGCGATGACTGTCACTGCACAGACTACACAGGATGCTGCTTCCAGAGATCTCTGAGGCACCCCTCCACTCTGTTTACCTTCAGGAAGCCTCCTTCAGCTCACTGAATTGGAGGGCAGTGCTGCTGTGAGAATGGATCAACTTACATCAAACAGCGACCACTTCAGGCCTGTGGATCCAGTGAGGTTCCTGTGTCCAGGACTGTCAGAGTGGATGAGCTCCACCCAGTCCAGGATTCTGTGACAATGAACAGTGTCCTCTTGATTCTGTAGCCAGGACTCGGTCACAGTGAACATTGTACACCCAGCCCCATGTGTACAGAATTCTCAGTCATAGTGGACTGTGTGTACCTGGTCCAGTGCTCAGGATTCTAGTCACAGTGCACTGTACGCACCCAGCCCTGTCCAGGACTCTCACAGTGTCTTTGTGTTCAGGAATCTCAGTCATGTTGGACATGTGAACCCAGTCCTGTGTGTCCAGGTTTCTTAGAGTGGACTGTATGCACCCAGCCCTGTGTGTCCAGAACACTCACTCATAGTAGACTGTACCTGATCAGGTGATCAGTACTCTCATTCATAGTGGACAGTGTGCACTCTGCACACATGTTGAACATGTATACCCAGTCCTGTGTGTCCAGGACTCTCAGTCACAGTGAACAGTGTGTGGTCAGTCTTTTGTGTTCAGGACTATAAGTCACAGGATAGTGTGCATCCAGATATGTGTGTCCAGGACTCTCAGTCAAAGTGAACAGTGTGCACCCTGCCCTGTGTCCAGGACTCTTAGACACAGTTGACAGTGTGCACTCTGTCCTTTGTGTCCAGGCTTTTCAGTCACAGTGTATGTACCCAGTCCTGTGCATCCTGGACTCTTAGTCACAGTGGAAGTCTCCACCCAGCCCTGTGTCCAGGACTCTGCTGCAGTGGACAACATGATCCCAGTACTGTGTCCAGGACTCAGTCACAGTATACAGTGTTTACTCAGCTAAATATGTCCAAGATTCTCAAAGTGGACAGACTCTACCTGGTTTTGTGTCCAGGACTCTCTCTGCAGTAGTCAATATGCATCCATTCCTATGTGGTGAGGACTCTCAGTTGCAGTAGGTACACCCAGCCCTGTGTGTTCAGGATTCTGTCACATTGGACAGTGTGCCCCTGGTCCTGTGTTAAGGAATCTTACCCACATTGCACCCAGACCTATATCCAAGACTGAACTGCGGTAGACAACATCCTCCCAGTCTTGTGCCCAGGACTCTCAGTGGACAGTGTGCACCTGGTCCTAAGTCCAGGACTCTCACAGTGGATGGTGTGTATCTGGTTTTGTGTTCAGTACTCTCAGTCACAGTGGAAAGTGTGCACCTGGTCTTGTGTTTCCAGTACTCTCAGTCACAGTGACAGTGTCCTTCTGCCCTGCAGTTCCAGATGTATTCTCCTGGCACTGTTTTCTCCCTCATCATACCCACAGGATGTCCCCATGGGGGTGGACAGCAAAGCCCTTTTCCTCTGGGAGAACTGTTGAGTGGCCTAATATGGGGACAGATGTGGCTGCCTAGAATCCAGGGCTGGAAGTGAGGGCATTGTCCACATTCTCCTTCATGGCAGCTCAACTGCCTGGAATCAGGGAGGTGGCAGGGCAGCAGACAGACACAGGCAGGGCAGCAGGGAAGCCAGGAGAGAAGAGAGTCACATTGGGTTTAGGGTTGAGTTTGGATGGAGACTTGGTTTAGGATAAAGTTAGTGTTTAGAGCTTACCCAGCAAGAATGAGGCCTCCACTTTCCCTCTTTGACAAATGGCTGCATCCAGCCTGAATCCACACCTCCTATTCAGCACCAGAGCCCTGCTGCTTCCAGTGTAGACATGAGGGAGCACAGTGAGTCCTGGGTCAAGTGATAAATAGAAAACCGTGTTCTCAGTCAGCAGAAGGTAGAGTAGGAAGCTGTGTCCTGAGTCAGCTGAGTGTAGACATAAGAAAACATAGTCCATTGAGTGTAGATAGTAGGGAAACAAATCCTGCCAGGTTGAGAGTAGAGAGGAGGAAAATGTGTCCTGAGTCAGCCGAGTGTACTGGAATTGGACACTGTCCTGACCCTAGCCCCAACCTTTACCTAACCCTAATCTTGTCCACTATGAGTATCCTGAATCAGGTGAGTATAGACAAGAGGAATCCATGTCCTGGGTCAGCTCAGTGTAGACAGTAGGAAACTATGTCCTGATTGTGGTGAGTGCAGATGGTAGAAAACTGTTTTGATTCAGCCAAGTGTAGACAGGATGGAATCATGTGAGTCTCCTGAGTGTAGAAAGGAGGAAACTGTATGCTTAGCTGAGTATAGATAGAAAAAGAAAGGCCTGTCTTGCAGTAGCTGAGTGTAGACAGTAGGACATTATGTTCTGAATCTGCTGAGTGTAGTCAGGAGGAGAGCTTTGTGTCCTGAATGTGCTGAGTATAGACAGGTGGGCACTGTGTCCTGAATGTGCTGAGGGTACACAGGAGGGCATTATGTTCTGAGTCTACTGAGTGTGGACAGGAGCAGACCATGTGCTGATTCAGCTGAGTGTAGTTAGAAGAAAACTCAGTCTTCTGAGTGAAGACAGGCAGGGAACACTATCCTGGGTACACACAGCATCTGGCCCTGCCAGGACTCCAGGCTCTGTGCCCCTGAGCTCCATCAGACCTCCTGTGAGGGGTGTTGGGCTGGGTACTTCTGCAGGGAGGCTCCCTGTGGGACCACAGAGGCTCCTTAAACCTGTCCTTTTCCTGCTGTACAGAACTAACCTTAGAAGTGAAAATAGCACTTCCTTGTGATGGTTTCTATACTACATCTGAACTGCAATGACCCTAATGAGGCACTCTTAAGAACTGCTCAACATCATGAAGTGCAGAACTCTGGGTCTCCTCATGCATAAAGGAGCTGCAAATACCTTTGGCCCTTTCACACCGGCAGCTGGAGAGTCTCTTTATGGGAAAGCACTTTGAAATTTGCTGAAGTGTTTAAAGGGCTAGCAGAAAACTTGGGAAAAACTGTTAAAAAGTACCAGAACAAACATCATTTCTCTGATGATCCTCACAGGTACTTGAGTAAAGAAGCAAGTCAGTCAAGTCTTGTAGATCTCCCTGCTAGCTCTCCTCCACACTTACCTCTAGGGGAGGAGATCAGAGTCTTGACCTCTTGACCTGCATACAGGTGACCAGTGACTGGTGCAGCCTGGGTTTTGGAGGGTCTCTTCAGTAATGTCCCAGAGTCTCCACTTGCTCCTCTCCCTGCCCAGGTGGAAATTCCTCGTGCGCCCACCAAGCCTCTGGAGTCCTGAGGGCTCTGATCACACCTGGGCTCCTCAAGGATTCTGCCAGCATGGGGTTAGGCACTGTCAACAGAGACCTTGGCAGTCAGTGCACCTGGTCTCTCTGTGTGTCAGCCCCTGGGACCTTGGACTGTGCCACTCTGCTGCTCCAGGACCCCTCCCCTGGCCCATGCCCTCCAGTTTCTCCCTGGTCTTTCCCATGGCCCCAGCTCCCCACCCATTCAGGCTCTTCTTGTCACCCGTCCTCTGTCCCAGGCTCTCCTGGCCACCCCCTACTCCACTCCATCCCCTGTCCTGCCCTGTTCCTGGCCCTCCCTAGTCCTAGTACCCCAGGCTCTTCAGTCCCACCCTGCTCCCACAGCCTGCCCATTGCCCAGCCCCACCTCCCACTTGTGGTCCTCCCATAAGCTGGGTCCTCTAGGTGGCTTTCTGCCCTCTACCCTTTCTTTGACCCTTGGGCCTTTCCATCAACCTCCCTGCCAAACATCAGCTCTTTCTGCCCCTTCTGCCTATCTTCAACCCTCTCCTTAGACACTGGTGAGGCTACTCAGCTCTCTATGCACCAGCATTCAGGCTCAGCTGCCCTGGGCTCCTCCTGTTCATTCTCAGCCCTCTTTCTACATACTCAGGGCTTCCAAGAACTCTTAGGTCCTTCCTGTCCTTTTTTTGAACCCTATTCTTGAGTTTTGCTCTTTCTGTCCATCCTCTGTGAACCTGGTACACATTTCAAATGCTAGGATCCACTACTTTTCACTGCTCATTTTATTCCAGGCCTTGGCTGAATCCTACCTTCTGGAGGAGTCTCCACTGACCATGAAGCTGTCATTTCTGTAAGCAAAGTCACACTCTGCTTGACAGCTTCACTCAGACCCAGAAAGCTCTGGAGCTATCAGAACAGGTCCCTGTGAACTGAAATGTAGCAAAGGCCCACCCTTGATGACCCATCATCTGATATCTGACCAGGTTCCTAACCCTCCACCCTCCTCAGGTAATGTGTGATCACCCCAATATCTGACCAAACCCCTCACCATCCCAGGGCACACAGAGCTTCCAGGGCTGCAGATCCTCTGCTGTGAGGGCTGAATAGGAAGAATATTAGACTATACTACCCAGAATCTTTGGGGCCTGAATATTCCAGGGGCCTGTGCCTCCTGTGGCTCGTAGGGGCCTCTGTGGTGAGGTTTATGTTGGCAGAACACTGAAGTGTACTACCCAGGAGTCTTTTGGGATGACAGAATACACTCCCTATCATCCCTGTGGGGGCAGGGTTCAGGTGAATGTGAGGGTTGCATTGGTAGAATACCAGACTACACTACCCAGAATTCCAGAGGACAGCAGCTTCCAGAGGCTATCACAGTGAGGACTGCATGGGTAAAACACTGGACTACCTCTACGACTGTCCAGAATCTATGGGCATGCATAGGTGAATGTGCCCCTGTGTTCAGGGATACATTGGCAGAGCACTGAAGCATACTACCCAGCTTCCTTAGGAGTGCACAGCTTCTAGGAGCCTTTTGGGGTGAGGGTGGGAGGAAGTATTGGTGGGCAGAACAGACTATACTCCCCAGGTCCCCTGGGTGGGTGCAGGATCCAGGTGAATATGAGGGCTGCATTGGTAGAGCACCAGACTACACTACCCAGAATACCCAGGGGCACATAGCTCCCTGGAGCCTCTGTAGTGAGGTGGTGACAGAACTGCATACCCAGAAACTTGAGGGGCCCACACCTCACAGGAGTCTTTTCAGAGAGGTGGGAGGAGGTCACAGGCAGGATGGCTGTACTACCCAGAAACCCTGAGTACAGAGAAGGCAGACGTTCAGTCTGCAGCTCCCAGAAGCCTCTGAGTGCAGATTCTCCTCACCTTGAATACTTTTGACTGGTCATGATCCTAAAATGGAGACAATTCTTGCAAAGTAACTCTGTCTCAAAGACTACACTGCCCAGAGACTTCTGTTTCTGGCCTGTAGTCCAACACTTGGGTGCACAGAAGATGAGTCTGTTGCACCCTGTGGGCAGGTGCTTAGCCATGGGCACCTGCTGAATGTTATTCCTCTACCTGCTTGCTTCCTGACTTCAGCTGCCCTTGGAGGGGCTGGGTGCAGAGGATGGAGTTTAGGGATGTGGTCTCCTTGAATCTCCACTTGCAGTGATGTCACAGACAAATACAACAAGACATCAGGTAAAGCAGTAGGAACAGATTTTATTAGGTAATTTGTCATGATAGAGGAAATACCTGAGCTCCATTATGATCTGTGCAGAGCTAATTTGGGTATTATAAAAGGGAAAGGAGGGATGGGGAAGAGTATGATCTTGGAAGTAGGTGAAGTAAAAATAGAGTTGGTCACTGTAAATGCAATTAGGCCAGCTGTGTTTGTGGCAGTTGTCTAAGAATTCTGTCTTCCCACCGAGACTGGGAGAGAGGCTTTAATCTGTTTGATGATTATATTTCAAGAGAATGGCTCTCAGTCTCTGAGAGAGGGACTTCTGAGTTGCAAAAGAGGCACGTTTCCAATCGCAAGCCCTTTCTTTTTTTTTTTTTTTTTTTTTTTACCACTTATGACATTTTATTGGCATATGACAATTTACAAGGGTCCCTGATGCATCATTATACATCACACTGAGTAAGAATCATTTAACCATCTACATTCATTCTTATTGGGTAATATTTTTTTCTCAAATTATAATTTCATTCCCAACGCTGATTTTAACTGTGACAAAGGGGAACAATAGCAATTCTTTGAAGACTGCAATTCAAAAAACATATTTTGCTTTTTATATTAAAATTCCTAGGATGTTGAAAAGTATACACACCTAGGAACTGAGTCATGGCCTTCTTAAACAGCTTTCTTATTTTTTCTGGAAATGTCCTTTGGTTCATTTTTATTTCCCTTCTCTAGGCAAAGGAAGTCTGTTAATGCAAGCATCAAAGAGTTATTTCCTGGCACAAATATCCTTACCAAGAGGAATCATTCATCTTTAATAACATGTCATAAAGTATAAAGTTAAATTGTGGCTTAAAAAAATAAACACCACTTTTTATTTGCTTGGCTCTGAAAAAAAAAAAAAAACATCCATCACGGTGTTCTATGGCAGAGTTCTCACAATCACCCTATCCTCCTATATTCTGGTAGGATATGCTTTCTTCAAATTCCTTTGAGATAATAAAAGTAAGATTAAAGCAATGCATTTGCACTTAGAATATAACCTGCCCATAGGACTTAAGCAGTTTATTTTCAATTTCATTTATCTCCCTATTCAATAATTTCTCAGCACATCCCATTTTCTCTATTGTCCTAAGTAGAAAAACAAAACCCACACATTATAAAGAGGGATTCCGTGTCTAATGAAATAAAAGTTGTATGTATTTGTACAAAACAGAACAGTCATGAAAATTCTGTTGGGGGATCAAATCCATGTTGCTTTAATAAGCGCTATGCTAAATAGAAGATTATTAGTTATATCCTGATTTTACCAACACAAACTTACTTAAGCAGACGTTTCCTGTTTTACTAGACAATTTCAGAAAGACAAAATTAAAAGTGAGAAATCATGCAATACTAAGGATTTTAGGCCACAAATATCATGTATATTGACTTTGGTTTTAGTTTGGTTTCCAATAGCTCTTAGCAAATGTCCCTGGCAGTAATCAAGGTGCTAGACACATTGCAAATCATCAAAATTGAGGATGAAAGAGCCACACACTTAAGATCTTTAAAATTTTACAACAAAAGCATTATCTTCTTTAAATGCAAACATATACAACTAATTCAGTGGCTGAATTAAAATGAAATGTGCTTAGCTTTATGTATGTTTAAAAAACAAACAATGCTGAAGTTCACTCATTTCAGATTTTCATTCCTTTAAAAAGCTATTAACATAAACATAGAAAGTAATTTACATTTAAAAGATCATCTCAACCTGAAGCATAGAACCCTTAGAAGGTAAAATAAAAATCATTTTACAAACTGCAACTGAAAAGGGGGGGGAAATATAAAATAAAAACCAAGTTATATCAATGCTAAAACACTGCCAAAACCTTTTTTTGGTGACATTAGAAAAACAAGTTAAAGTACCAATGAACAATATGCTGTGTCTATTTTCTCATGGTTATACTGCAAACTAATTTTCAGCTGTTCAAAAGCACAAATAAATATTATGTTGTGAAATCATATACTGATGCATCAAATTTATTCTGCAAGATAATCCTCCTCCACACCGACACCAGGATTACAGGTTTTGTTGTTCGTTTTCCCTTAATACTAGATATTCTGTGGGACTCAGGGGTTTTACTTGCAATATTACAAACCAGTGTCCTCTCAAATAGCTGAAATCTAAGACCATGACTCAAACTATCAAATAAGAATCAAAAGAAAACAATGAATTTTAAACTAAATTAGGAAAGGCTCATAAGAATGTTTTATAGGCCACTGCTTGCTTTCAGTAAAAATAATATTTTCTCAAACCTTTCATTCTAACTTTTAATAGTTTGTACTTTTTAGTCACTGGCAAAGCTTTCCTACCTTCTTTAAACATTGCTGAAGAGTTAGACTAGCATAGTTTACCAAAGTAACAACTTTATGGTATACATCAAAAGTTAGCCACCCTACAATGTAGTGTTCAAATTAAGGAAGATGTTAAACAGATGTATACAGTTAAAATAATTAGTGTGGTCACTGTAAACAATTTCTGTTCAGGGATTTGTATGTAGAGCTAACGTTTACTTCAGAATAAAACATTAACAAACAGGGAAAAAAGAGAATCAGAACTTTGACAGAGTTGTACTTGACCATATCTTATAGACAAAGCAGAATTACAATGCATGTAACAAAAACAGTAAAAGTTTTTTTTTAAAGTTGATAGTTACAAATATGGTACGTTAACAATTTTCTACTTTATTTCAGTACAATTTTCAACATACAGTCTACTATTTTTCAAGATATTTGAAGACTTAAAACAAAATTTCTACAGACTACTTGCAAACAGTGAAATTTAAGTAAAATGCTCACATTCTTATCTGAAAACAAAATCAGGTAAAAAAAATGGCGGGTGCAAGTTCTGCTCTCTGTTGCCGATTTACTTCAGATACACTGTTCCTTTTCTTCTTTGCGTCTTTCCTTCTGTTCTTCATGGTTTTCCATGGACTCTTCTTCATCTTCAACAATTCCATCCCCTTGGTATTTGTCATGAGTCCATTTTGGACTGCTACCTGATTTTTTGAAATTAAAGCGCCCTCTGTCACGCTGAAAAGTACCACAACCTCTTCCTCTTTGGCCCAATAATCCACACCATCATCTCTGTCATCATGCAAGAAGTACTTCTTGCTCTTTGGGGTATATTCTGGATCCCATTCCTCTTCCTTCGGTCTCTTTTGAAAAGTAGTATTTGAGTTGTTTGGACCAGTATTTGTCCCAGCAAAAACTCCTCTGGCTCTTCCTCTGCCTCTAATTCGAAAAAAGGTTCCTCGTGGTCGGCTAACTCCTGCAAAGCCTGAGTATTCTTTCATTTCATGATGAGTTTTAAATTCTTCTTCTCTTTCCTTCTTACTCTCCTTTTCTTCTCGAGAACTGGGAGAAGAAGGTGATGCTGAAGAGGACGAAGATCGAGAATGATCTTGCTCTCTACTTTTATGTTTACTGTCATCTTTGTAACATTTGTACTCCTTGTAATCTTTGGAGTTTTTTCTTGCTTTCTCCATCCACTGGATTCCCTGGAGCCCTTGGAATCCCCCCGTTCTTTACTTCTTTCTTTTCTACGGCGATCAATGTCATGCCGAAGATCAGCTGAGTCACACCTTAATTTTTTATCACCCTTCTGATTTTCTTCTTTAAAAACTCTCTTTTCCCCTGCTAAACGGGTATGCTTCCTCAGGGCACTTGGAGAGATGTCGATTCTCCTGTGTATCTCAGGGCTCTTTTGTCGGGTACTATGTTCTTCAGTGGCTTTCTGATACGAAGTGAATCGCTCGTTTAGGGTCACTGCAGCAGATTTGAAGTATTGCTCTTTAACATGATGAACCAAGGACACAATGTGTTGTATAAATGACTCTGAAGTGCTTTTGCTGGCCTGAGGCAACTTAATGTGGTCAAAGATGGATCGGAATTCTTGCTCCTTCTTGACAGAATGGACAAGTGTACTAGCAAGTAGCCTGTCTTTAGTCAAGGAGGCAGGTCTGTTAGAATCATCAAGAGGAACAGGTGCCATTTTGAGTTTGACTTCAGGACGATGAGAATCACTGGCTATCATTTGATCCTAAGTGGGCTCTCCTCTCTGAAGGTAGACTTTTCTCGTGCATCCAGATTCTTGTGTAGAGGGGGACTGTAATCAAAGAGGTCTTTGAGCTTTCAGATTTTACCTGCTCAGGTGACTGAGTTTCTTTCTTTACTGTTATTCTTTCAGAATTTTGTCTTCTTCCTTGTGCTTATCTTTTGTAGTGCTAGGCCTTTCCACTACGTATCCAGTCTCTTTAAGTTTATAATTTTTTTCTTCTCTAAATCCATCACTTTCTCTATTGCCTTTCAGTGAAACTTTGGACTTGTACTTGGGTCCTTCCTCCTCAGTATTCCGATGAGATGCAGTAGCAAAATTTTTACCCTGATCTGCGAGGACTGACTTCCTGAACTGTCTATAATCCTCTGTCTCCTCTGTGTCATCCCCTTCTGAATCATTAAACTTTTGTTTTCCAGACTCTTTATCACTGAAGTAATCTAGAGCTTCCTGATCTTCCCATTCTCCCTCTGCCCTCCCTTTCTCTGATCCTTTCTCCTTTGGAGCCTCTTTATCCCTGGTATTACCCCTATCAAGCAGGAATACTCTAGACTCTTCATCTGTGAACCTTTTTAAGAACTTTCCAGTCTTTGCAGTTTCCTGATCTCCTCCATCAGGATAAAACGAGGAACTGTCCCCTAGACTCATCTCTTGGAGCATTCTGTGGTGTGATTGTCTTTGCAGGGCTTCTTCGTGAAGGGATATGATGAATTGGACTATTCTGAGAAGGACTGTATCGACTAGATCCATTTCCAACAGAACCAGAGCCAGACCTTTCAGGACTATGCTGAATGGAATGTGAATGCTGAGAGGGGGTATTTTTTGCAGAATGGAACTGTACTAAGCATGGGGGCATCCGAGCAAGATGAACTCTGACTAGGTGGTGTAGCAATAGGTGAAGGACTATGGGGTGATCTGGGACTATTATCATAAGCTGAAAGGCCAGGCCAAATATCACCAGATGTGGCTGATTTATTAAAATCATCAATAGATTCAGATGGATCATGTTCAAATGTATCTTTTGTTTCCTCCTGTGATTTACTTTTCAAAGGACTCTCTTCTTGTGGTTCCCCTTCTGCTTTTTTGGTTTGTTTTTCCTGAGACCCTCGCCTTTTAGAGACAGGAGATTTGCTATATGGGGATGAAGAACGAGATGATGATGATCTTGGAGACCTAGAGGATCTATATGACGGGCGAGATCTGCTTCAGGACCTCTGAGAAGAAACGGATCTTCTTTTTGGACTCCTGGAACGTGAACGACCTCGTCTAGGACTCCTAGAATGCCTTCTATTCCAGACAGGGCTATAACCACCTCGATGATATCTACCTCCTCCTCCTTGATAATACCCTCTACCCCTTCCTCTGTACCCATAAGGTCGTCTCATTCCTCTATTATTTCTGTAATCTCCACGATAATCTCTAGAATAAATACGATCTCTACTAGGAGATCTTGAATATGTCCTGGAATGAGACGTAGAACTGTATCTCTTCTTTCTAGAGTGTGATCTTGATCTTGATCGAGAACTAGACTGTGATCTAGACTTTGATCTTGAAGAATGTGATCTAGAATTGGAATGACCCATTTCTTTTCTCCTTGGGTTTTAAGCAAGAAGTCAGTATAGTCTTTGAGATACTGTTCAGTTCTTCCTGAAGAGATGGTTTCTGAGAAATTAAACTCTAAATTCAAATTCCTAATACGCCGAAGCACGGCTCCCGGGATTTATCTCCATTGTAACTACACAGCGGCCATTTCCCGACTCGAGAACGAGAGGAAAACCATAGAGGTAGCTTCGACTCGCTAGCTCGTCTCCATCACTTCCCATCTGGGGCGTCAATCGCAAGCCCTTTCTATTAAATAATTGGAGAAGGGGAGGTCAGGGGCTGTCATCAGGTGTTTGGTTAGTAGACCATAAGTTTTCCTGGCAGCCTTGAGCTTTCCTCAGGCAGTTGTTTTTAATGGAGGTGGTGGAGGTGAAGGTGTTGCACATAGGCACAGACTATGCTGAGTCTCTGAGCTCTGGGCATTTTCTTCCAGCAGGGTGTGTGGACTTAGGGAAACAACCATCTGCCTACCTGCCTCAGGAGGACTGGGCTCAAGCATCCTCCACCAGGAAGGTCCCCCAGACTCAAGGGGACAGAGGCAATGACTGCTGAGCCTTGGGCTGCTATGGGGAGTGCCAGCTCTCAGCCCTCCCAGAAAACATGCAGAGTCCTGGCAAATCCCTGTCTTGGCCTGTGGCCTTTTCTATAACCAGAAGACCTGGAATACTAGCAAGGAGATGCCTATAGGGAGGCACAGTTGGAGGCATGGACTGTGGGAGGGCATTTTGCTTCCTCCTTGCTGAATGGGCAGTGTGCTAGTGCTGAAAGTCAGAATCCTGACTCAGTCAGCCTGCATCATGCCCATTTTGGGGAAATGGACTAAAATCCCTGGAGCTGACCCTTGACTGGAGCTGGGCCTCCTAAGAAGAGGTGCCTATGCAATTATCAGAGGCCCTGCATGAAAGCAGGAGGTCCCTCCTCAGCTCCTGTACTCAACCCCTGTGGGGAGAGATCCACCCTCAGCATCCTGACAGCCAGCCCCTCTCTTTCTCTCTTCCCTTTCTGTCTCTCCATTCTTCCTGAGAAGATGAGTTTGGCCCCCAACTTGTTCTATCCTCATTTCCTTTAAAGGGTCAGCCTGGACCCAGGGGACACAGGTGAGATGCCTTGACCAGGTGGAACATCTTTTTCTATGCCTGCCTGAGGAACCTTCCTGTTGAGATTAACAGAGACATCTTGGCTGTTTCCAAACTGGATGACTGAGATGGGAAGAGGGGAGATATGAGGGGTAATTTGTCAAGCACTGGGCTTTCTGGACTCCTGGACTTTAGGAACATGAAATGTGGAGGCCAAACATTCAAACCATAGGATCATCGTTTCATATCATGGCATGGAATAGTGGCCCTATTTCAGCTTAAATGTGCAAACTTATGTGTAGCACAACCAGAAAGTGAATTTCAGAGGTTAGGCTTCAGGACTACGCTGGTGGCATAGCTCTCTCTGCAACACCAAAAAACTAACAGATCCTGCTCAAAAATGCAGTTGCTGCCTGTGGAAAGAAACAAGCAAAAGTTGAGTTGGGGGAATTAAAGTGAAGTACAAGGTCCTGATCAGGGGTGGGGCCTAGGAGCTGCCTCCAGGTTCTCCTTGGCAGGTGTGGCCCTGTGGGCTCCTGAAGTTTGCCTCCAGGTCTGGCTGTCCTTGCCCAGGAGGTTCCTATGGGCAAAGATGAGACCTGGATCTTTCTCCCTGGTTCTCCTGAGTTTATCATCTGTTTCTACAGGTGTTTTGATATAGAACCCAATTTGCCCCACTGTGGGGCACAGAGTAAGTGCAAGCCAGGTGGTCTGAATGTGGACCAGAGCAGAGGCCTGGGGGAGATCAGAGACACCAGGGCCTCCATGGCAAAAATGTTTCTGCAATTCTATTATTCACTCACATGCTGAAGCACATCCTGGTTCACTAAGTTCTTGGCCATTGTGAGAAGAACTGCTGTGTGTAATTGCATGCTGCATTTAGACACACATTTTCAGATCTGTTTTGAGGCAGTTGTGTCAATTGTTAGGATCAAGAATGTTGAGTCCTATGGTGAGACCACATTTAACTCTGGAAAAACTGCCAAGTTCTCAAAGTGGTGAACTACTGTGCCCTCCAGCAGCAATTCCTATTTTTCACAAAATTGATATGGCATCATGAAGATCTTATCCATTGATAGGTGCTTGGTGCCATGGGCTTTCTGGACTCCAGGACTTTAGGAACGTGAAATGTCCTAAAATGTCTTAGTTACCTTGTCCTCAGACAAGTGGTGCTTACATCGTTTCCTGTGCTGCTTTGTCATCTGGATTTCTCCTCTGGTGAGATGTCCCTTCAGATCTTCATCTATTTTTAAATGGAGTGTCTGTTTCCTTATTATTAAGTTTCTTACTTTATTTCAGATTCAAGTCTTTTTAGGTATGTACCTTCCAAATATCTCTCCCAACCTGTGGCTTGTCTTTTTTCTTTCCTAAATATGACTTTTTCACAGAGTAAACATTTTTGTAAGTTTCACATTATCAATTTTCTTCTTTCTGGATTGTTTTTGAATTGTACTTAAAAAATCATTATGAAATGTAATCATGCATGTTTTCCTCTAGAATTTTTACAATTTCACAGTCTAAATATGGGTCTATGGACTGTTTGGGTTGACGTTTTGTGTAATTTGTAGCTCACCTTGTCCATTTCCTCATATTATTTCCAGTTGTCCCATCACCATCTGTGGAGCAGAAATTTTCTTTCTCCATCAAAAGTCTTTGTCCCTTTAACAAAATACAGCAAATATATTTACACCTGACATTTGAATTTTGATACATCAACTTTCAACCTTTTTCAAGTACTTTATCACTGTGAGGAAAATGAGTCTATTGAAGTGTGTGTATACTGGTGTGTTTGTGCTCGCTCATCTCTGTCTGTCTCTTCACAGCAGAACATTTTCTCCAGTGCTTCAGCTGTCTGACTGGTTCTGGGATCCAGGTGTTGAGTCTCAGGCTTGTGCTCTTGCAGTCAGTGTCGTCTCTTCTGGGCTTAGAGAAGTGAGTGTTGTGCTGAATGTGCAGATCAAGCTTGAGAGAACTCCATCTGAACTACATTGAGTCTAACCGTCCTGATCAAGGAGTATCTGTGCATGTATTAATGTTTAATTTTCTTTATTTCTACTTTGTTTCAAGTTTTTCTGAAAGTATAATTATACTTTAAGACATATTTAAGGACTTCAGTTTGGGAGGATGATATTATAAATGAAAATGCTTTGAGATTTTCTTATTATAGTTTTTGAAGTCCAATTTTTCCTATGCATTATTGTTGATACACAGGAAACAAAAGGACCTTTGTCTGTTGGCATTGTACTTTGCTTCTCGCTATTTCCATCCACTCTGATCAAGGCATGGGATGGTGAGCTCTATTTCTGCTTCATTTCTAAAATCATGACCTGGAATAATCAGAATAATGACTTCCAGAGCTTCACTAGGACTGCCACAAGGGGGCTCAGGGTCACCACTGAACAGTGAGTGGTGAGTGTCCTACACTGCCCACAGTGGGCAGCAGGCAGCAACTGGAACCACTTTTCCTGACCCCCTTGAAGCTCCCTCTTGCCAGGATTATGGATGATATTGTCCCAGGATTAGGATTGTGGGTAATGTCGTCCCATGGTCTGCCTGCTCATTGTAGGGGACTCAGGAGCTTCCACCCCCTTAGGATTTGCCCACACACTTTTGCTGGAGTCACATGGAAGCTGCTTGCCCTGGTACCCTGAGGATTCTGAGCAGTGTTAGGGATAGGGTTAGTGCAAAGGCTAGAGTTCAGGTTAGTTTTGCTTGCTGTCAGCTAGGGATCCTAATGGCTTCTGTCACATAGAATTGTGGGTAATGTAAGATCAGACTGGGGTAACCTGATCAGATAATAGTAACCAGAGAACAGACAGGCCTGATGTGAATCAAAAAGAAAAACTTTTTTGGAATGGCTCTCCAACCAAGGTTCACCAGTCCACCAAGGTGCTGGGCTGGAGAAGTCACATATGGCCCCAATGGGGTGGTGTTTTTACAACCTGGGGTGGGGGAGGGAAAGCTTGAGGACTCTGTGTCCTTCTGGGATTGGTCAGTCCTTTGTCAGTGCCTGATTAGTTGCTCCTTCAGGCCTGTGCAGGCTACATTGTTTCTCATGCACACGTTGTTTGATGCCCTGCCCCCATCCAGTCACCCCAAACCACCCTAACATTCTGGCCTTTTTGATGATGTAGGGTACTGGAGTTCATCTGGCTACTTCCTGCTTATTAGGGGGCATCATGGGGAAAGGGCTCAGAAGTAAAGTTGGTGGGGATGTGGCTGTAGGAGTGCAGGAGCATCTGTTTGACAATGACTTGAGCAACTTCACTGATTCGGTTGTGGGCAAACCTGAGGAGACATGGAGCGATCATGAATAGGAGTCCCACCACTAATATGAAAGTGAGGATGGGTGCTAGCCAGGTGCCTTCCTGGCCAGGGACCATCCAATTGCTGCTGGTTACGTCTTTCACTTAGACACCTGAGGATTTCAACATACTTCTCCACTGGACTGGTTTCATTGATGTAGTGACAACATTCTTCTCTTAGGAAGAGGTGTGGTCCTCCCTTTGTCTGCCATTGGGAGATCTAGTGCTCCATGGTTCTGTAAGGCAACTTGGGTAACAAGTTATTTGTCTTTTTAACAAGGCCAGGGAGGCAGCGGACACCTCTATTGCCCCTTGGACTTTCTGTTCTAGCTTCCGGGTGGCAGTGACTGCATAACCAAGTCCCCTGCTGCCAACCTGGAAACCATGAGTGAGGAGGCTAGGGTGAGTCTGATCACTACTGGTAGAAATATAGCCTGTTTTGTCCTAGGAAGGGAGGTTTGAGCAAGCCAGGCCAATTCGGCTTCACTGTACAGTGTTAGCTGGGGAACCAAAGTAAAGGGAACACAGAATGTGAAGGGCATATTAGAACTTAAATTTTTGCACCAGAAGAAGAATCCTGAAGGAGCAAACATTGAGGAAGAGATCTGAATGGTTTGGTTGCAAGGTAATGAAGTAGAGGAAGTATAACAGTAAGAAAAGTTCTCTGAAGAGCTGTGGAAAAGGGGGACTCCCTCCAAAACTGGAAAGGGGATCTTTTGAGGTGTGGAAGAAGTATTGAGTGGGCTATCAATAGGAACAGCTGTTGCGGGGGTTCAGTCCAAACCTGCACAAAGAAAGAAGTCTGAGATGCTGACTTGGGACAGCATCTGAGAAGCTGAAGGCCTTGGCATATCAGGGCAAGCCACACGAAAGGATCAACTTTGGGATGGGTAGCTGTATCGAGTTGGTGTTGGAGTTCCTTCTCTTGTTCCTCTATGGTTATATGAATCTTAGGGAATACCTGTATGTAAGTTCTCCAGATTCTGATTTAAGCTGAGGTGAGCTTGCTCCCACCATGAATAAAGTTTACCGTCAACACCAGAGGACCATTTTGTATCCCAGGGATTCTTAATCATTAATTTGTTATGTTCCCAGTCCTGATAGCAGGGCTCATCCAGGAAACGTTTTGTACATGAACCATAGGGGCATCCACCATAGATGGCAGGCCATTGTTCACAAAAGTCCTCAGTTTGGTCTTATAGGAAGCATAGCATAGATGCACACGTGTATGTAGTTGGGACTTGGCTAAAGCCTGTGATGTGAAGGGTGACTGTCTGATTGCAGCCAATAGGAGGGCAATCACCTTGACCCACAAACTGAGAGTGGGTGGTGCCATCCTGCTCCCATGTTTCTTGGATGTAGAAATGACACCTGTAGGTTGAACTAGATACCTGAGAGAGGTTAACAAGTACTAGTAGAAGTAAAGGGTTGGAAAGAGATTTTGAGTTTGGTGGGTCCCAGCACAGTGGAAGTCCAGGCCTGGGTTTCTGGGAAGGGCACTCTTTATTTGGTTTATTGTTTCCTTCATTTCAAGGATTTCTGTTTGGTGTTTTTTTTTTTTTTTTTTTGAGAATCTCTGTCTCTTTGTTGAAATGATCTTTTGCTTCCTGCAGTTGCTCTTTCACTTATTGGTATTCATTCATTGCTTGCATTTGCTCTCTTATCTCATCCTTTGCTTCACAAATCATCTTAATCATGTATAATCTTAAGTCCTTTTCTGACATTTCTTCTAACATACTGTCATTGGATTCTATTAATATAGAATCTAGATTTGTTTGGATCATTTTATTTCCTTGTTTTTTTATGTTGTTAATGTATCTTCCCCTCTAGCAGTGCAGATCTGGGGTATTGCAGATTTCCCCTATAGGCTTATAGTGGCCCTATAGGTTTCCAAAACCCTTTCTTTAAGGGGAGATCAATATTAGAGTGCCCAATTCAGACACTATGCAATCCTAGACCAATAGCCCCTATGAGGACAATAACAAAATTGTCATAATAAACAGAATGAGTTTAAATATTATCTTCAGTAAAATAAACAATTTGCAATAAGGTCTGCAGTTTCAAATGGAGGACAAAGAGGAAGCAGAGGGATGTAGAATGTGGCTGTTAATGGGATAAGAAAAGAATATACAGAAGTTCTAGATAATAGAAAGGGTGAGAGTACAATCAAAAGAATTTGGATGTTAGCATGCAAAAAAGGGAGAAAGAGACTCTGAGGGAACAGGTAACCAAAAGGAAAGAGAGCAAGAAAAGTAAAGAAATAAAAACTTACATTTTTTCAATAAGGAGAAAAAGAAAATCTACAGTATAACAGTCATATAGTAATGAAACCTCTCAGCATTCAGTAGCCTGATGCATGAGAGGTACCTGACAATGAGCTTCAAGCCTCCAGCAGGTGTCTCAGGATGGGTTTTGCCCCACCTAAAGATCGGAGCTATGGCTTCCAGGATTATCCAAGATGGCCGCTCTGGCTTTGAAATGTGTTGGCAAATGGGGAGCTTCAGCTCAGGTGTGGCCATGGTCAGCAGGAGGTTCTGGAGACGGGATGCGGTTGGTCAGGCTGGGGTCCTGGAGGTTGGGTGTGTTTGGTGTGGTGTGGGATCCTTGAGGCCGGTTGCAATCAGTCATTCTGGGGTCCCGGTGATAGGGCACAGTAAGTTGGTCTGGGGGTCCTGGTGGCAGGGAGCAGTCAGTCGATGTGAGGGCCCCAGAGGCAGGGAGCGATTGTCGGGCTGAGGGATCCTGGAGATGGGGCTCAGTCAGTCCGGCCAGGGGTCCTATGAAGCCTGGCTGTTGCCTTATGGCAGCAGCCACGTGTAATCAAACTTGCAGGTACTGTGTGACCTCTGACACTCATATAACTTCCCCACGGTGACCTCTGACACTCACATATTATCCCAATTGTGACCTCTGACACATAACATCCCCACTTTGACCTCTGATACATAATATCCACACTGTGGCCTCTGACACTCATATATCATCCCCACTGTGGCCTATGACACTCACATAACATCCCCACTGTGACCTCTGACACTGATATAACATCCCCACTGTGACCTCTGACACTCACATAACATTCCCACTGTGACCTCTGACACCGATATAGCATTACTACTGTGACCTCTGACACATAACATTCCTACTGTGACTCTGATACATAATATCCCCACTGTGACCTCTGATACATATCATCCCCACTGTGACCTCTGACACTCACATAACATCCCCACTGTTACCTCTGACACTCACATAACATCCCCTCTGTGACCTCTGACACTCACATATCATTCCTAATGTGACCTCTGATACATAATATCCTCACTGTGGCCTCTGACACTCACATAGCATCCCTACTCTGACCTCTGGCACTCATAACATTTCCACCCCACTTTGTTGTCTGACATGCGTGTTCTGAATGAGGCTTCTGGCACCCATTTAATATTCCCTTATTCATTAATATACTATCCACCCTGTTCTTTCTCTCAGTCATATAATCATCAGTGATGCCTCTGACATTGATGTCTTTACTGTGGCCTCTTGTATATTATCTTTCCTGTGATCTGTAACATTAATATAATGCATACAGTGTGGCCTTTATCACTGTTGTAATATTCTCATGGCCTCTAATACTAACATAATATGTACACTGTTGCCCCCAATACTATTATCATGTCCTTAGGGTGGACATGATTATGTAACTACTTACCCTGCGCACTGCTACTATAATAACGTCTGCATAGTGGCCTTATTTCTTTCATAATATCCACACTCTGTCTCTCATATTAATATAATATTCACTCAGAGGCCTCCTGCTTCTAATATACCACCTAAAAATCATCCTCTACTACTACGGTGGTGTCCCCACAATGGCTTCTCCTGACACATTTTCTTACAAGTGCAATGGCTTCACAGCTTTGCATAAACTGAGTTTGTGAGGGTCAGCTCTATGACATCAGATTTATCTGTTTCCTGGCCAGGCACAGACAGGGCTGTTTTAAAAGCAATTGACTTCTCGACAGTGCTAGGCTTACAGGAACCCTGCCTTGGTGGTGCAAAGTGCTCTGCATCCTTTCACTCACCCTCCCTGGTGGTCATCTTGACCAGATTTTCTACCTGAAATAGCACAGTGTATTTTACTCAATGCAGGATGCTCCCAGGTGACTACCACATAACCTGTGGAACAGGACACCAGCCACTTTCTCCATGGAAATCAGTTCTTACTCGCGCCACATACCCCAATTGAGAGTAACACATTTTCCACTGAGGTCCAGGGTTCCTTCCCTAGAACTCTCTAAGTCTGTCCGTCACTTTTATGAAAAGAGCACATGCACACTCTTTTTTTCAACACCTCTTTCATTTCTTTGGGGATAAACACTTAGGAACTGAGTTGTTAAGTATTATGATAATTCTCTTTTTATCTCTTTCAGGAAACAGCAAACTATTCCACACACAGCCTGGACAGTGTGCATTCTTTACCATTTACCTTTCCCTGTGTGTGTTGCCATCTGCCTGTTCAAGTATATTATTTAGGATATGCTTTATGGTGAATTGGCAATATTAAGTACACTGCTTTCCTCTCTGCTGTGAGTCACTTCAGCAAATAACTCAAACAAAGAAGGGGGTCATGGGACCTCTCATTTGAGTTCAAGTTGAACCCAAATGCTGCTTTCAGCTGGCATCTGGAGAGGAATCTGGCTGTGCACCTGAGTCCTTGGACTGTGGGAGCTGCTGCCACCTGCAGGTAGGTAGTGTTAGGGTTAAGGATAGGTTTTGGGGTCGGGGGTTAGGTGTATGATTAGCAATCGTTCTTGGTTAGCATTTATGGCATGAGTTAGCATTAGGGTTAGAGATTTAGAATAAATATTGCAGTGAACACAAGTTAAATCTTCGAAGATAATTTTTTGCATGATTAGACCAAGCTAATTAGAAGATAATTCTGACCTTCCAAAATTGAAAATGAGTAGTCATAATACCCTGTGTTAAAAGAAATTAAGAGTTAGGGTTTGAATTTTACTGAATGAAGTATGGCAGCAGTAATGAGAAATAAGAGAGAGTTGATGAGAGAAGGAAGAAAGTAGAAAATGATTTGAGATGCAATTAACCTACCCAACATTTGTAGCAAAGTGTTTAATCATGGTTGGTGTTAGAATAAATATCAAAGGGTGGTCAAGATAATGTAAATTAAACTTTGAAGAGAAATATATATGGCCAGGATGAAGAAAGTAGAAGATAATTAAGACCTTTCATAATTAGAAATGAATGGATGTAATAGCCTGTTGTCCCAGTGACTACAGGAACCGAGGCTGGGGACCTTGTGGGTACATGTGTAGAAGGCTACTCTGGGAGACAAATTTAGGACCCCATGGAGAAAAAGTAACTGAGGGGATTGGAAATTCATGGAAGAAACAGAGAATGAAAAGTTGAGCTTCTAAAAAGTAGGTCCAAATCTTCAACAGTTCGGCCTAGGATCAGACTTCCTCAACAGGACTCCCATAGCACAAGAAATAAAAGCAAGAATCAACAACTGGGATAGAATCAACTAAAAAGCGTCTCTCAGCAAAGGAAACTATCAGTAATGTGAAGAGGGAGCCTACAGAGTGGGAGAAAATCTGTGCCACTCTTACTTCAGATAGAGCACTAATTCCAGATATATAAAGAACTCAAAAAACTCTACACCAAGAATACAAATAATTCCAATCAACAAATGGGCTAGGAAATGAACAGACACTTCACAGAAGAAGATCTACAAGCAATCACAGATATATGACAAAATGTTCAACATATCTAGTAATAAGAGAAATGCAAATCAAAACACCCTAAGATTCCATCTCACCCCAATTAGAATGGCGATTATCAAGAACAAAGCAACATAGGTGTTGGTGAGGATGTGGGGAAAAAGGTACATTCATACATTGCTGGTGGGGTTGCAAATTAGTGCAGCCACTCTGGAAGCAGTATGGAGATTCCTCAGAAACCTTGGAATGGAACCACCATTTGACCCAGCTATCCCACTCCTCGGCCATATACCCAAAAGACTTAAAATCAGCATACTACAGAGATACAGCCACATCAATGTTCATAGCGGCTCAATTCACAATAGCCAGATTGTAGAACCAACCTAGATGTCCTTCAATTGATGAATGGATAACAACTGTGGTATATATATACAATGGAATATTACTCTGCCATAAAGAATGATAAAATTATGGCATTTAGAGGCAAATGGATGAAATTGGAGAATATCATGCTAAGTGAGATACGCCAATCTCAAAAAACCAAAGGAACACTTCACAGAAGAAGATGTACAAGCAATCAACAAACATATGAAAAAATGTTCAACGTCTTTAGTAACAAGAGAAATGCAAATCAAAACTACACTAATATTCCATCTCACCCCAATTAGAATGGCAATTATCAAGAATACAAGCAACAATAGGTGTTGGAGAGGATGTGGGGAAAAAGGCACACTCATACATTGCTGGTGGGACTGCAAATTAGTGCTGCCACTCTGGAAAGCAGTGTGGAGATTCCTTAGAAAACTTGGAATGGACCTACCATTTGACCCAGCTATCCCACTCCTCGGCCTATACCCAAAGGATTTAAAATCAGCATACTACAGAGACACAGCCACATCAATGTTCATAGCGGCTCAATTCACAATAGCCAGACTATGGAATCAACCTAGATGCCCTTCAATTGATGAATGGATAAAGAAACTGTGGTATATATATACAATGGAATATTACTCAGCTATAAAGAATAATAAAATTATGGCATTAGCAGGCAAATGGATGAAATTGGAGAATATCATGTAAGTGAGATAAGCCAATCTCAAAAATCCAAAAGAGGAATGATCTCACTGATAAGCAGATGATGACACTTAATGGGGGGTGGGAGCGGGGCAAGAATGGAAGAAGGAGAGATGATATAGAGGGAAAAGAGAGGTGGGAGGGGTGGAGGAAGGAAAAAAATAACGGAATGGATCAAACATCATTACTCTATGTAAATATATGAGTATGCAAATGGTATGCTGTTACTCCATGTACAAACAGAAACAACATGTATCCCATTTGTTTACAATAAAAATAAATTTTAAAAAGTTGAGCTTCTGTCTTCATGCTACCTTTCTTTCTGGACATTTTTATGGGATGCTTGCAAGGTTGCCAAGGATCGCGGCGAGCATAACACATTTTCATTCTCCATGCTTGACCTCCCTGTCACTGCATAGAGTTTCTTTTAAGTTGAACATGGATAGAAAAGAAATCTGGGCCCCCTTTTCAAGCAAGATGAGTTCTGTGTGCCTCAGACTCTTTCCTGTTTATTGGATGTTAGAAGCCTGCAAATTTTCCTTCTGGTGGATAATTCAGTAACAGTTTGTGTCAGGAGAAATATCGCAATATGCTCAAGGGAACACAAGTTAAATCTTTGAAGATAATTTTGTGCATAAGTAGGATGAACTAATTAGAAGATAATTCTGACCTTCCAAAATTGAAAATGAGTAGTTCTAGTAGCATGTATTAACAGCAATTCCAGAAGCAGAAGCTGTGGAGCACATGATTGGAGTGTACCAGCCAGCCCTGAGTGAACCAAGTCAGGATCATGAGAAGAAAGAGAAGGGCCAAGAGGAATGGAAAGCACTGAAGACACAGAAGAAAAGTTGAGTTTCTCTCTTTTTTGCTGCCTTAAAGAAAAGCAGCACAAAATAGAGAAATAAGGAACAAGAGGGTGGAAGAGGAATAAGAGAACAAAATGATTTTTACATGTATGAGAACTGAACATAAGCACATGATACTTTCCAGCACCAGCCTCTTTTATGTTTTATTTTAAACAGGTTCTGGTGTTGGTGCCCAGGATCACTTTGAATCTGTCATCTTCATATTCTCCAGCCTCAGCCTCCCTAGTCACTGGGCTATTTCTTTAAATGCAAACATGGAGATCAAAGAAATCTGGGCTTTATCCTAAGTGAAATAAACAATTATGAGCTTAGCATTGTTGGGTAACACTGGGTCCGGTATACATTGAAGTGCTAACCTCCTGGGGATTGGAGAGGACTCAAGAATGTGTGATGCCTGGGATTATATTCCCAGGATACAATATAGAAATGATTGAATGTGGGAACCAAAAAGAAAAAATAAATAAAAATAAGGCACAACAATGTTCATATGATGCTCCTAACCTGCAGAATTTTTTTCTAGCAGAGAGGTTAACTATGATTGGTGTCAGAAGTATCAAGGTGTGTTCAATAATGTGTAGAGAATTTTTGTACATTATCAGGATGAATAAGTGAGAAGATAATTTTGACCTTCCATAATCAGAATCAGGTACGGGTGGTAGCTTGTGGTACTAGCAATTCCAGAAGGTGGGACTAGGGAGTGCATTAGTGCAGGTATAGAAGCCTAGCTTGGGCAACACAGCCAGGAATCTAAGGAGAAAAAGAAAGGATGAGAAGAATGGAAAGTCATGGAAGAAACCATGAAGGAAAAGTTGAGTGTCTCTCTTTCATGCTACTTTTCTTCCCGGAAGTGTCATGTTGTTGAGGGAATATGGAGTCTCCTCTACCTGGAGGTGGTAAACTCCCCTGGCTGGGGATGGAGCTCAGTGGTAGAGCCATTCCCTGGGATGTGTAATGCTGGGAATGATTCTCAGGACTGCAGTATAAACTAGTGAATGGATGAATGATGACCTGAAAAAAATAAAACCCAGTATGGGATGCTAGTAATCCACAGATTCTTTTGCTAGTGGAGAATTGAGCTGGAGTTGGTACTGGAAGAAATGTCCACCAACAGACGTGGCAGTCTGTGGCACCAGCAGCAGGAGTGGTGGCCTGAGGCACCAGCAGAAGAAGGGGTGGCCTGTGGTCCCGCTTTGCCAGCAGCTGAGGCGGGGTCTCGTGAGGCAGGAGTACAGGCCTATGATCAGCCAAACCGTGGAGACACTGGGGAGAAAAGGAAGGAAAGACAGTCACGTTTCTTTCATGCTGTCTTTCAAGAAAGCTAAATAAGGAAAGAGTGGAAGAGAGAGGGACAAAGAGCATAAGATAATTTTTTGTTGACATGAGGATGGGGCATGGTACCTCACAGCCCCAGCATCTTTGATTTTTTTAAGTTGAATGTTTTATTTGTTTCAAACTTTGCTAAAACTTGTCACTTTAGTGTATAAAAATAACACCAGCAGATACAGTATATTATAAAATTAAAATGGTATGTTGTTCTGACACCGCACAAAAAATGCTTTCCTCCATTCCCAGTTTTTTTTTTTCCAGTGGGAACATCATTAAGTATATAGGCCCAAACCTGGGGTTAGGTGTAAGCAAGTTACAGAACAATAAAGGGTCATAACAAGATTGTCCTTGAATTACATAATTTTATATGTAGTTTTTACCAAAGATAATGTCATGAACTCTGAATAGTTTCTCTCACTCTGCCTTGCTTCATCATGAGAGATAAGGAAAGAGATAGTGAAGGACAGAAGGACAGGAGAAGTGAGTGATGATAACCAAAGAAACAACATTAGAGAAGCAGACATTTATGGGATGTGAATAACTAAAATGTGTCTTCAGGCTGAGAAGTTTAACCACTGTTGTTGGCAGAAGACACATCAAATGTGCTCAGACCCTGTGAAGAGAGATTCCACGTGGGATCGGGGGAACAAATTAGAAGATAATTCAGACCTCCAAAATTAGAAGCAGGCAGGTGCAGAGGCCTGTGGAAGCAGTGATTCCAGATGCTGAGGCTGTTGGGTCATGTAAGCACGTTCTGGCTGAGTATGATTGAATACAGTTGAGATCCTGAAGAGAAAAAGAAGACTGAAAGGAATGGAAAGTCATGGAAGAAACGAAGAAGGAAAAGCTGTTTCTTTCTTCCTCGATGCCATGATTAGAAGCAGTACTATGAGATAAGAAAGAAAGGAGTGGAAACTGACTTCAAGCTGCTCAGGTAAATCTCCAAATGTCCCGAGAGTCCTCTGACTTCTCCTTCTCTCTCTCTCTCTCTCCCCCACCCCTCTCTTTTTATCAAAGGTCCTTCCTGCAAACTTTTGTGAATTCAAGAGAAAAATAAGAGCCTGGCCTCCAGTCCTACTCCTTCCCTCTCTCACCTCAATCTGGTCACTTGCAGCTTCCCCAGATCTATCAGTCAGCTGCTGGAGCACAAGGAGGTTGCACATCACCCCTGCAGAAAGCAAGTACTGCCTGTCCTTGCACAGGGTGTGTCCTTCCACTGGCCTACACAGGACAATTGTGCTGTCCAGGCTGGGGCTCCACAGAACCGCTGCAGAGTCCCTAAGCCTGGCCAACAGCATGGAAACTGCAGGCCACATGGAGACAATGGCCTGAGGTCTGAAATTCAGGTTCAGAAGAATAAGAGACCATGGTGGGGTGCGGGCGATGACTGTCACTGCACAGACTACACAGGATGCTGCTTCCAGAGATCTCTGAGGCACCCCTCCACTCTGTTTACCTTCAGGAAGCCTCCTTCAGCTCACTGAATTGGAGGGCAGGCTGCTGTGAGAATGGATCAACTTACATCAAACAGCGACCACTTCAGGCCTGTGGATCCAGTGAGGTTCCTGTGTCCAGGACTGTCAGAGTGGATGAGCTCCACCCCAGTCCAGGATTCTGTGACAATGAACAGTGTCCTCTTGATTCTGTAGCCAGGACTCGGTCACAGTGAACATTGTACACCCAGCCCCATGTGTACAGAATTCTCAGTCATAGTGGACTGTGTGTACCTGGTCCAGTGCTCAGGATTCTTAGTCACAGTGCACTGTACGCACCCAGCCCTGTCCAGGACTCTCACAGTGTCTTTGTGTTCAGGAATCTCAGTCATGTTGGACATGTGAACCCAGTCCTGTGTGTCCAGGTTTCTTAGAGTGGACTGTATGCACCCAGCCCTGTGTGTCCAGAACACTCACTCATAGTAGACTGTACCTGATCAGGTGATCAGTACTCTCATTCATAGTGGACAGTGTGCACTCTGCACACATGTTGAACATGTATACCCAGTCCTGTGTGTCCAGGACTCTCAGTCACAGTGAACAGTGTGTGGTCAGTCTTTTGTGTTCAGGACTATAAGTCACAGGATAGTGTGCATCCAGATATGTGTGTCCAGGACTCTCAGTCAAAGTGAACAGTGTGCACCCTGCCCTGTGTCCAGGACTCTTAGACACAGTTGACAGTGTGCACTCTGTCCTTTGTGTCCAGGCTTTTCAGTCACAGTGTATGTACCCAGTCCTGTGCATCCTGGACTCTTAGTCACAGTGGAAGTCTCCACCCAGCCCTGTGTCCAGGACTCTGCTGCAGTGGACAACATGATCCCAGTACTGTGTCCAGGACTCAGTCACAGTATACAGTGTTTACTCAGCTAAATATGTCCAAGATTCTCAAAGTGGACAGACTCTACCTGGTTTTGTGTCCAGGACTCTCTCTGCAGTAGTCAATATGCATCCATTCCTATGTGGTGAGGACTCTCAGTTGCAGTAGGTACACCCAGCCCTGTGTGTTCAGGATTCTGTCACATTGGACAGTGTGCCCCTGGTCCTGTGTTAAGGAATCTTACCCACATTGCACCCAGACCTATATCCAAGACTGAACTGCGGTAGACAACATCCTCCCAGTCTTGTGCCCAGGACTCTCAGTGGACAGTGTGCACCTGGTCCTAAGTCCAGGACTCTCACAGTGGATGGTGTGTATCTGGTTTTGTGTTCAGTACTCTCAGTCACAGTGGAAAGTGTGCACCTGGTCTTGTGTTTCCAGTACTCTCAGTCACAGTGACAGTGTCCTTCTGCCCTGCAGTTCCAGATGTATTCTCCTGGCACTGTTTCTCCCTCATCATACCCACAGGATGTCCCCATGGGGGTGGACAGCAAAGCCCTTTTCCTCTGGGAGAACTGTTGAGTGGCCTAATATGGGGACAGATGTGGCTGCCTAGAATCCAGGGCTGGAAGTGAGGGCATTGTCCACATTCTCCTTCATGGCAGCTCAACTGCCTGGAATCAGGGAGGTGGCAGGGCAGCAGACAGACACAGGCAGGGCAGCAGGGAAGCCAGGAGAGAAGAGAGTCACATTGGGTTAGGGTTGAGTTTGGATGGAGACTTGGTTTAGGATAAAGTTAGTGTTTAGAGCTTACCCAGCAAGAATGAGGCCTCCACTTTCCCTCTTTGACAAAATGGCTGCATCCAGCCTGAATCCACACCTCCTATTCAGCACCAGAGCCCTGCTGCTTCCAGTGTAGACATGAGGGAGCACAGTGAGTCCTGGGTCAAGTGATAAATAGAAAACCGTGTTCTCAGTCAGCAGAAGGTAGAGTAGGAAGCTGTGTCCTGAGTCAGCTGAGTGTAGACATAAGAAAACATAGTCCATTGAGTGTAGATAGTAGGGAAACAAATCCTGCCAGGTTGAGAGTAGAGAGGAGGAAAATGTGTCCTGAGTCAGCCGAGTGTACTGGAATTGGACACTGTCCTGACCCTAGCCCCAACCTTTACCTAACCCTAATCTTGTCCACTATGAGTATCCTGAATCAGGTGAGTATAGACCAAGAGGAATCCATGTCCTGGGTCAGCTCAGTGTAGACAGTAGGAAACTATGTCCTGATTGTGGTGAGTGCAGATGGTAGAAAACTGTTTTGATTCAGCCAAGTGTAGACAGGATGGAATCATGTGAGTCTCCTGAGTGTAGAAAGGAGGAAACTGTATGCTTAGCTGAGTATAGATAGAAAAAGAAAGGCCTGTCTTGCAGTAGCTGAGTGTAGACAGTAGGACATTATGTTCTGAATCTGCTGAGTGTAGTCAGGAGGAGAGCTTTGTGTCCTGAATGTGCTGAGTATAGACAGGTGGGCACTGTGTCCTGAATGTGCTGAGGGTACACAGGAGGGCATTATGTTCTGAGTCTACTGAGTGTGGAACAGGAGCAGACCATGTGCTGATTCAGCTGAGTGTAGTTAGAAGAAAACTCAGTCTTCTGAGTGAAGACAGGCAGGGAACACTATCCTGGGTACACACAGCATCTGGCCCTGCCAGGACTCCAGGCTCTGTGCCCCTGAGCTCCATCAGACCTCCTGTGAGGGGTGTTGGGCTGGGTACTTCTGCAGGGAGGCTCCCTGTGGGACCACAGAGGCTCCTTAAACCTGTCCTTTTCCTGCTGTACAGAACTAACCTTAGAAGTGAAAATAGCACTTCCTTGTGATGGTTTCTATACTACATCTGAAACTGCAATGACCCTAATGAGGCACTCTTAAGAACTGCTCAACATCATGAAGTGCAGAACTCTGGGTCTCCTCATGCATAAGGAGCTGCAAATACCTTTGGCCCTTTCACACCGGCAGCTGGAGAGTCTCTTTATGGGAAAGCACTTTGAAATTTGCTGAAGTGTTTAAAGGGCTAGCAGAAAACTTGGGAAAAACTGTTAAAAAGTACCAGAACAAACATCATTTCTCTGATGATCCTCACAGGTACTTGAGTAAAGAAGCAAGTCAGTCAAGTCTTGTAGATCTCCCTGCTAGCTCTCCTCCACACTTACCTCTAGGGGAGGAGATCAGAGTCTTGACCTCTTGACCTGCATACAGGTGACCAGTGACTGGTGCAGCCTGGGTTTTGGAGGGTCTCTTCAGTAATGTCCCAGAGTCTCCACTTGCTCCTCTCCCTGCCCAGGTGGAAATTCCTCGTGCGCCCACCAAGCCTCTGGAGTCCTGAGGGCTCTGATCACACCTGGGCTCCTCAAGGATTCTGCCAGCATGGGGTTAGGCACTGTCAACAGAGACCTTGGCAGTCAGTGCACCTGGTCTCTCTGTGTGTCAGCCCCTGAGGACCTTGGACTGTGCCACTCTGCTCCAGGACCCCTCCCCTGGCCCATGCCCTCCAGTTTCTCCCTGGTCTTTCCCCATGGCCCCCAGCTCCCCACCCATTCCAGGCTCTTCTTGTCACCCGTCCTCTGTCCCAGGCTCTCCTGGCCACCCCCTACTCCACTCCATCCCCTGTCCTGCCCTGTTCCTGGCCCTCCCTAGTCCTAGTACCCCAGGCTCTTCAGTCCCACCCTGCTCCCACAGCCTGCCCATTGCCCCAGCCCCACCTCCCACTTGTGGTCCTCCCATAAGCTGGGTCCTCTAGGTGGCTTTCTGCCCTCTACCCTTTCTTTGACCCTTGGGCCTTTCCATCAACCTCCCTGCCAAACATCAGCTCTTTCTGCCCCTTCTGCCTATCTTCAACCCTCTCCTTAGACCACTGGTGAGGCTACTCAGCTCTCTATGCACCAGCATTCAGGCTCAGCTGCCCTGGGCTCCTCCTGTTCATTCTCAGCCCTCTTTCTACATACTCAGGGCTTCCAAGAACTCTTAGGTCCTTCCTGTCCTTTTTTTGAACCCTATTCTTGAGTTTTGCTCTTTCTGTCCATCCTCTGTGAACCTGGTACACATTTCAAATGCTAGGATCCACTACTTTTCACTGCTCATTTTATTCCAGGCCTTGGCTGAATCCTACCTTCTGGAGGAGTCTCCACTGACCATGAAGCTGTCATTTCTGTAAGCAAAGTCACACTCTGCTTGACAGCTTCACTCAGACCCAGAAAGCTCTGGAGCTATCAGAACAGGTCCCTGTGAACTGAAATGTAGCAAAGGCCCACCCTTGATGACCCATCATCTGATATCTGACCAGGTTCCTAACCCTCCACCCTCCTCAGGTAATGTGTGATCACCCCAATATCTGACCAAACCCCTCACCATCCCCAGGGCACACAGAGCTTCCAGGGCTGCAGATCCTCTGCTGTGAGGGCTGAATAGGAAGAATATTAGACTATACTACCCAGAATCTTTGGGGGCCTGAATATTCCAGGGGCCTGTGCCTCCTGTGGCTCGTAGGGGCCTCTGTGGTGAGGTTTATGTTGGCAGAACACTGAAGTGTACTACCCAGGAGTCTTTTGGGATGACAGAATACACTCCCTATCATCCCTGTGGGGGCAGGGTTCAGGTGAATGTGAGGGTTGCATTGGTAGAATACCAGACTACACTACCCAGAATTCCCAGAGGACAGCAGCTTCCAGAGGCTATCACAGTGAGGACTGCATGGGTAAAACACTGGACTACCTCTACGACTGTCCAGAATCTATGGGCATGCATAGGTGAATGTGCCCCTGTGTTCAGGGATACATTGGCAGAGCACTGAAGCATACTACCCAGCTTCCTTAGGAGTGCACAGCTTCTAGGAGCCTTTGGGGTGAGGGTGGGAGGAAGTATTGGTGGGCAGAACAGACTATACTCCCCAGGTCCCCTGGGTGGGTGCAGGATCCAGGTGAATATGAGGGCTGCATTGGTAGAGCACCAGACTACACTACCCAGAATACCCAGGGGCACATAGCTCCCTGGAGCCTCTGTAGTGAGGTGGTGACAGAACTGCATACCCAGAAACTTGAGGGGCCCACACCTCACAGGAGTCTTTTCAGAGAGGTGGGAGGAGGTCACAGGCAGGATGGCTGTACTACCCAGAAACCCTGAGTACAGAGAAGGCAGACGTTCAGTCTGCAGCTCCCAGAAGCCTCTGAGTGCAGATTCTCCTCACCTTGAATACTTTTGACTGGTCATGATCCTAAAATGGAGACAATTCTTGCAAAGTAACTCTGTCTCAAAGACTACACTGCCCAGAGACTTCTGTTTCTGGCCTGTAGTCCAACACTTGGGTGCACAGAAGATGAGTCTGTTGCACCCTGTGGGCAGGTGCTTAGCCATGGGCACCTGCTGAATGTTATTCCTCTACCTGCTTGCTTCCTGACTTCAGCTGCCCTTGGAGGGGCTGGGTGCAGAGGATGGAGTTTAGGGATGTGGTCTCCTTGAATCTCCACTTGCAGTGATGTCACAGACAAATACAACAAGACATCAGGTAAAGCAGTAGGAACAGATTTATTAGGTAATTTGTCATGATAGAGGAAATACCTGAGCTCCATTATGATCTGTGCAGAGCTAATTTGGGTATTATAAAAGGGAAAGGAGGGATGGGGAAGAGTATGATCTTGGAAGTAGGTGAAGTAAAAAATAGAGTTGGTCACTGTAAATGCAATTAGGCCAGCTGTGTTTGTGGCAGTTGTCTAAGAATTCTGTCTTCCCACCGAGACTGGGAGAGAGGCTTTAATCTGTTTGATGATTATATTTCAAGAGAATGGCTCTCAGTCTCTGAGAGAGGGACTTCTGAGTTGCAAAAGAGGCACGTTTCCAATCGCAAGCCCTTTCTTTTTTTTTTTTTTTTTTTTTTTACCACTTATGACATTTTATTGGCATATGACAATTTACAAGGGTCCCTGATGCATCATTATACATCACACTGAGTAAGAATCATTTAACCATCTACATTCATTCTTATTGGGTAATATTTTTTTCTCAAATTATAATTTCATTCCCAACGCTGATTTTAACTGTGACAAAGGGGAACAATAGCAATTCTTTGAAGACTGCAATTCAAAAAAACATATTTTGCTTTTTATATTAAAATTCCTAGGATGTTGAAAAGTATACACACCTAGGAACTGAGTCATGGCCTTCTTAAACAGCTTTCTTATTTTTTCTGGAAATGTCCTTTGGTTCATTTTTATTTCCCTTCTCTAGGCAAAAGGAAGTCTGTTAATGCAAGCATCAAAGAGTTATTTCCTGGCACAAATATCCTTACCAAGAGGAATCATTCATCTTTAATAACATGTCATAAAGTATAAAGTTAAATTGTGGCTTAAAAAAATAAACACCACTTTTTATTTGCTTGGCTCTGAAAAAAAAAAAAAAACATCCATCACGGTGTTCTATGGCAGAGTTCTCACAATCACCCTATCCTCCTATATTCTGGTAGGATATGCTTTCTTCAAATTCCTTTGAGATAATAAAAGTAAAGATTAAAGCAATGCATTTGCACTTAGAATATAACCTGCCCATAGGACTTAAGCAGTTTTATTTTCAATTTCATTTATCTCCCTATTCAATAATTTCTCAGCACATCCCATTTTCTCTATTGTCCTAAGTAGAAAAACAAAACCACACAATTATAAAGAGGGATTCCGTGTCTAATGAAATAAAGTTGTATGTATTTGTACAAACAGAACAGTCATGAAAATTCTGTTGGGGGATCAAATCCATGTTGCTTTAATAAGCGCTATGCTAAATAGAAGATTATTAGTTATATCCTGATTTTACCAACACAAACTTACTTAAGCAGACGTTTCCTGTTTTACTAGACAATTTCAGAAAGACAAAATTAAAAGTGAGAAATCATGCAATACTAAGGATTTTAGGCCACAAATATCATGTATATTGACTTTGGTTTTAGTTTGGTTTCCAATAGCTCTTAGCAAATGTCCCTGGCAGTAATCAAGGTGCTAGACACATTGCAAATCATCAAAATTGAGGATGAAAGAGCCACACACTTAAGATCTTTAAAATTTTACAACAAAAGCATTATCTTCTTTAAATGCAAACATATACAACTAATTCAGTGGCTGAATTAAAATGAAATGTGCTTAGCTTTATGTATGTTTAAAAAACAAACAATGCTGAAGTTCACTCATTTCAGATTTTCATTCCTTTAAAAAGCTATTAACATAAACATAGAAAGTAATTTACATTTAAAAGATCATCTCAACCTGAAGCATAGAACCCTTAGAAGGTAAAATAAAAAATCATTTTACAAACTGCAACTGAAAAGGGGGGGGAAATATAAAATAAAAACCAAGTTATATCAATGCTAAAACACTGCCAAAACCTTTTTTTGGTGACATTAGAAAAACAAGTTAAAGTACCAATGAACAATATGCTGTGTCTATTTTCTCATGGTTATACTGCAAACTAATTTTCAGCTGTTCAAAAGCACAAATAAATATTATGTTGTGAAATCATATACTGATGCATCAAATTTATTCTGCAAGATAATCCTCCTCCACACCGACACCAGGATTACAGGTTTTGTTGTTCGTTTTCCCTTAATACTAGATATTCTGTGGGACTCAGGGGTTTTACTTGCAATATTACAAACCAGTGTCCTCTCAAATAGCTGAAATCTAAGACCATGACTCAAACTATCAAATAAGAATCAAAAGAAAACAATGAATTTTAAACTAAATTAGGAAAGGCTCATAAGAATGTTTTTATAGGCCACTGCTTGCTTTCAGTAAAAATAATATTTTCTCAAACCTTTCATTCTAACTTTTAATAGTTTGTACTTTTTAGTCACTGGCAAAGCTTTCCTACCTTCTTTAAACATTTGCTGAAGAGTTAGACTAGCATAGTTTACCAAAGTAACAACTTTATGGTATACATCAAAAGTTAGCCACCCTACAATGTAGTGTTCAAATTAAGGAAGATGTTAAACAGATGTATACAGTTAAAATAATTAGTGTGGTCACTGTAAACAATTTCTGTTCAGGGATTTGTATGTAGAGCTAACGTTTACTTCAGAATAAAACATTAACAAACAGGGAAAAAAGAGAATCAGAACTTTGACAGAGTTGTACTTGACCATATCTTATAGACAAAGCAGAATTACAATGCATGTAACAAAAACAGTAAAAGTTTTTTTTTAAAAGTTGATAGTTACAAATATGGTACGTTAACAATTTTCTACTTTATTTCAGTACAATTTTCAACATACAGTCTACTATTTTTCAAGATATTTGAAGACTTAAAACAAAATTTCTACAGACTACTTGCAAACAGTGAAATTTAAGTAAAATGCTCACATTCTTATCTGAAAACAAAAATCAGGTAAAAAAAATGGCGGGTGCAAGTTCTGCTCTCTGTTGCCGATTTACTTCAGATACACTGTTCCTTTTCTTCTTTGCGTCTTTCCTTCTGTTCTTCATGGTTTTCCATGGACTCTTCTTCATCTTCAACAATTCCATCCCCTTGGTATTTGTCATGAGTCCATTTTGGACTGCTACCTGATTTTTTGAAATTAAAGCGCCCTCTGTCACGCTGAAAAGTACCACAACCTCTTCCTCTTTTGGCCCAATAATCCACACCATCATCTCTGTCATCATGCAAGAAGTACTTCTTGCTCTTTGGGGTATATTCTGGATCCCATTCCTCTTCCTTCGGTCTCTTTTGAAAAGTAGTATTTGAGTTGTTTGGACCAGTATTTGTCCCAGCAAAAACTCCTCTGGCTCTTCCTCTGCCTCTAATTCGAAAAAAGGTTCCTCGTGGTCGGCTAACTCCTGCAAAGCCTGAGTATTCTTTCATTTCATGATGAGTTTTAAATTCTTCTTCTCTTTCCTTCTTACTCTCCTTTTCTTCTCGAGAACTGGGAGAAGAAGGTGATGCTGAAGAGGACGAAGATCGAGAATGATCTTGCTCTCTACTTTTATGTTTACTGTCATCTTTGTAACATTTGTACTCCTTGTAATCTTTTGGAGTTTTTTCTTGCTTTCTCCATCCACTGGATTCCCTGGAGCCCTTGGAATCCCCCCGTTCTTTACTTCTTTCTTTTCTACGGCGATCAATGTCATGCCGAAGATCAGCTGAGTCACACCTTAATTTTTTATCACCCTTCTGATTTTCTTCTTTAAAAACTCTCTTTTCCCCTGCTAAACGGGTATGCTTCCTCAGGGCACTTGGAGAGATGTCGATTCTCCTGTGTATCTCAGGGCTCTTTTGTCGGGTACTATGTTCTTCAGTGGCTTTCTGATACGAAGTGAATCGCTCGTTTAGGGTCACTGCAGCAGATTTGAAGTATTGCTCTTTAACATGATGAACCAAGGACACAATGTGTTGTATAAATGACTCTGAAGTGCTTTTGCTGGCCTGAGGCAACTTAATGTGGTCAAAGATGGATCGGAATTCTTGCTCCTTCTTGACAGAATGGACAAGTGTACTAGCAAGTAGCCTGTCTTTAGTCAAGGAGGCAGGTCTGTTAGAATCATCAAGAGGAACAGGTGCCATTTGAGTTTGACTTCAGGACGATGAGAATCACTGGCTATCATTTTGATCCTAAGTGGGCTCTCCTCTCTGAAGGTAGACTTTTCTCGTGCATCCAGATTCTTGTGTAGAGGGGGACTGTAATCAAAGAGGTCTTTGAGCTTTTCAGATTTTACCTGCTCAGGTGACTGAGTTTCTTTCTTTACTGTTATTCTTTCAGAATTTTTGTCTTCTTCCTTGTGCTTATCTTTTGTAGTGCTAGGCCTTTCCACTACGTATCCAGTCTCTTTAAGTTTATAATTTTTTTCTTCTCTAAATCCATCACTTTCTCTATTGCCTTTCAGTGAAACTTTGGACTTGTACTTGGGTCCTTCCTCCTCAGTATTCCGATGAGATGCAGTAGCAAAATTTTTACCCTGATCTGCGAGGACTGACTTCCTGAACTGTCTATAATCCTCTGTCTCCTCTGTGTCATCCCCTTCTGAATCATTAAACTTTTGTTTTCCAGACTCTTTATCACTGAAGTAATCTAGAGCTTCCTGATCTTCCCATTCTCCCTCTGCCCTCCCTTTCTCTGATCCTTTCTCCTTTGGAGCCTCTTTATCCCTGGTATTACCCCTATCAAGCAGGAATACTCTAGACTCTTCATCTGTGAACCTTTTTAAGAACTTTCCAGTCTTTGCAGTTTCCTGATCTCCTCCATCAGGATAAAACGAGGAACGTCCCCTAGACTCATCTCTTGGAGCATTCTGTGGTGTGATTGTCTTTGCAGGGCTTCTTCGTGAAGGGATATGATGAATTGGACTATTCTGAGAAGGACTGTATCGACTAGATCCATTTCCAACAGAACCAGAGCCAGACCTTTCAGGACTATGCTGAATGGAATGTGAATGCTGAGAGGGGGTATTTTTTGCAGAATGAACTGTACTAAGCATGGGGGCATCCGAGCAAGATGAACTCTGACTAGGTGGTGTAGCAATAGGTGAAGGACTATGGGGTGATCTGGGACTATTATCATAAGCTGAAAGGCCAGGCCAAATATCACCAGATGTGGCTGATTTATTAAAATCATCAATAGATTCAGATGGATCATGTTCAAATGTATCTTTTGTTTCCTCCTGTGATTTACTTTTCAAAGGACTCTCTTCTTGTGGTTCCCCTTCTGCTTTTTTGGTTTGTTTTTTCCTGAGACCCTCGCCTTTTAGAGACAGGAGATTTGCTATATGGGGATGAAGAACGAGATGATGATGATCTTGGAGACCTAGAGGATCTATATGACGGGCGAGATCTGCTTCAGGACCTCTGAGAAGAAACGGATCTTCTTTTTGGACTCCTGGAACGTGAACGACCTCGTCTAGGACTCCTAGAATGCCTTCTATTCCAGACAGGGCTATAACCACCTCGATGATATCTACCTCCTCCTCCTTGATAATACCCTCTACCCCTTCCTCTGTACCCATAAGGTCGTCTCATTCCTCTATTATTTCTGTAATCTCCACGATAATCTCTAGAATAAATACGATCTCTACTAGGAGATCTTGAATATGTCCTGGAATGAGACGTAGAACTGTATCTCTTCTTTCTAGAGTGTGATCTTGATCTTGATCGAGAACTAGACTGTGATCTAGACTTTGATCTTGAAGAATGTGATCTAGAATTGGAATGACCCATTTCTTTTCTCCTTGGGTTTTAAGCAAGAAGTCAGTATAGTCTTTGAGATACTGTTCAGTTCTTCCTGAAGAGATGGTTCTGAGAAATTAAACTCTAAATTCAAATTCCTAATACGCCGAAGCACGGCTCCCGGGATTTATCTCCATTGTAACTACACAGCGGCCATTTCCCGACTCGAGAACGAGAGGAAAACCATAGAGGTAGCTTCGACTCGCTAGCTCGTCTCCATCACTTCCCATCTGGGGCGTCAATCGCAAGCCCTTTCTATTAAATAATTGGAGAAGGGGAGGTCAGGGGCTGTCATCAGGTGTTGGTTAGTAGACCATAAGTTTTCCTGGCAGCCTTGAGCTTTCCTCAGGCAGTTGTTTTAATGGAGGTGGTGGAGGTGAAGGTGTTGCACATAGGCACAGACTATGCTGAGTCTCTGAGCTCTGGGCATTTTCTTCCAGCAGGGTGTGTGGACTTAGGGAAACAACCATCTGCCTACCTGCCTCAGGAGGACTGGGCTCAAGCATCCTCCACCAGGAAGGTCCCCCAGACTCAAGGGGACAGAGGCAATGACTGCTGAGCCTTGGGCTGCTATGGGGAGTGCCAGCTCTCAGCCCTCCCAGAAAACATGCAGAGTCCTGGGCAATCCCTGTCTTGGCCTGTGGCCTTTTCTATAACCAGAAGACCTGGAATACTAGCAAGGAGATGCCTATAAGGGAGGCACAGTTGGAGGCATGGACTGTGGGAGGGCATTTTGCTTCCTCCTTGCTGAATGGGCAGTGTGCTAGTGCTGAAAGTCAGAATCCTGACTCAGTCAGCTGCATCATGCCCATTTTGGGGAAATGGACTAAAATCCCTGGAGCTGACCCTTGACTGGAGCTGGGCCTCCTAAGAAGAGGTGCCTATGCAATTATCAGAGGCCCTGCATGAAAGCAGGAGGTCCCTCCTCAGCTCCTGTACTCAACCCCTGTGGGGAGAGATCCACCCTCAGCATCCTGACAGCCAGCCCCTCTCTTTCTCTCTTCCCTTTCTGTCTCTCCATCTTCCTGAGAAGATGAGTTTGGCCCCCAACTTGTTCTATCCTCATTCCTTTAAAGGGTCAGCCTGGACCCAGGGGACACAGGTGAGATGCCTTGACCAGGTGGAACATCTTTTTCTATGCCTGCCTGAGGAACCTTCCCTGTTGAGATTAACAGAGACATCTTGGCTGTTCCAAACTGGATGACTGAGATGGGAAGAGGGGAGATATGAGGGGTAATTTGTCAAGCACTGGGCTTTCTGGACTCCTGGACTTTAGGAACATGAAATGTGGAGGCCAAACATTCAAACCATAGTATCATCGTTTCATATCATGGCATGGAATAGTGGGCCCTATTTCAGCTTAAATGTGCAAACTTATGTGTAGCACAACCAGAACAGTGAATTTCAGAGGTTAGGCTTCAGGACTAGCTGGTGGCATAGCTCTCTCTGCAACACCAAAAAACTAACAGAATCCTGCTCAAAATGCAGTTGCTGCCTGTGGAAAGAAACAAGCAAAAGTTGAGTTGGGGGAATTAAAGTGAAGTACAAGGTCCTGATCAGGGGTGGGGCCTAGGAGCTGCCTCCAGGTTCTCCTTGGCAGGTGTGGCCCTGTGGGGCTCCTGAAGTTTGCCTCCAGGTCTGGCTGTCCTTGCCCAGGAGGTTCCTATGGGCAAAGATGAAGACCTGGATCTTTCTCCCTGTGTTCTCCTGAGTTTATCATCTGTTTCTACAGGTGTTTTGATATAGAACCCAATTTGCCCCACTGTGGGGCACAGAGTAAGTGCAAGCCAGGTGGTCTGAATGTGGACCAGAGCAGAGGCCTGGGGGAGATCAGAGACACCAGGGCCTCCATGGCAAAAATGTTCTGCAATTCTATTATTCACTCACATGCTGAAGCACATCCTGGTTCACTAAGTTCTTGGCCATTGTGAGAAGAACTGCTGTGTGTAATTGCATGCTGCATTTAGACACACATTTTCAGATCTGTTTTTGAGGCAGTTGTGTCAATTGTTAGGATCAAGAATGTTGAGTCCTATGGTGAGACCACATTTAACTCTGGAAAACTGCCAAGTTCTCAAAGTGGTGAACTACTGTGCCCTCCAGCAGCAATTCCTATTTTTCACAAAATTGATATTGCATCATGAAGATCTTATCCATTGATAGGTGCTTGGTGCCATGGGCTTTCTGGACTCCAGGACTTTAGGAACGTGAAATGTCCTAAAATGTCTTAGTTACCTTGTCCTCAAGACAAGTGGTGCTTACATCGTTTCCTGTGCTGCTTTGTCATCTGGATTTCTCCTCTGGTGAGATGTCCCTTCAGATCTTCATCTATTTTTAAATGGAGTGTCTGTTTCCTTATTATTAAGTTTCTTACTTTATTTCAGATTCAAGTCTTTTTAGGTATGTACCTTCCAAATATCTCTCCCAACCTGTGGCTTGTCTTTTTCTTTCCTAAATATGACTTTTTCACAGAGTAAACATTTTTGTAAGTTTCACATTATCAATTTTCTTTCTGGATTTGTTTTTGAATTGTACTTAAAAAATCATTATGAAATGTAATCATGCATGTTTTCCTCTAGAATTTTTACAATTTCACAGTCTAAATATGGGTCTATGGACTGTTTGGTTGACGTTTTGTGTAATTTGTAGCTCACCTTGTCCATTTCCTCATATTATTTCCAGTTGTCCCATCACCATCTGTGGAGCAGAAATTTCTTTCTCCATCAAAAGTCTTTGTCCCTTTAACAAAATACAGCAAATATATTTACACCTGACATTTGAATTTTGATACATCAACTTTCAACCTTTTTCAAGTACTTTATCACTGTGAGGAAAATGAGTCTATTGAAGTGTGTGTATACTGGTGTGTTTGTGCTCGCTCATCTCTGTCTGTCTCTTCACAGCAGAACATTTTCTCCAGTGCTTCAGCTGTCTGACTGGTTCTGGGATCCAGGTGTTGAGTCTCAGGCTTGTGCTCTTGCAGTCAGTGTCGTCTCTTCTGGGCTTAGAGAAGTGAGTGTTGTGCTGAATGTGCAGATCAAGCTTGAGAGAACTCCATCTGAACTACATTGAGTCTAACCGTCCTGATCAAGGAGTATCTGTGCATGTATTAATGTTTAATTTCTTTATTTCTACTTTGTTTCAAGTTTTCTGAAAGTATAATTATACTTTAAGACATATTTAAGGACTTCAGTTTGGGAGGATGATATTATAAATGAAAATGCTTTGAGATTTTCTTATTATAGTTTTTGAAGTCCAATTTTTCCTATGCATTATTGTTGATACACAGGAAACAAAAGGACCTTTGTCTGTTGGCATTGTACTTTGCTTCTCGCTATTTCCATCCACTCTGATCAAGGCATGGGATGGTGAGCTCTATTTCTGCTTCATTTCTAAAATCATGACCTGGAATAATCAGAATAATGACTTCCAGAGCTTCACTAGGACTGCCACAAGGGGGCTCAGGGTCACCACTGAACAGTGAGTGGTGAGTGTCCTACACTGCCCACAGTGGGCAGCAGGCAGCAACTGGAACCACTTTTCCTGACCCCCTTGAAGCTCCCTCTTGCCAGGATTATGGATGATATTGTCCCAGGATTAGGATTGTGGGTAATGTCGTCCCATGGTCTGCCTGCTCATTGTAGGGGACTCAGGAGCTTCCACCCCCTTAGGATTTGCCCACACACTTTTGCTGGAGTCACATGGAAGCTGCTTGCCCTGGTACCCTGAGGATTCTGAGCAGTGTTAGGGATAGGGTTAGTGCAAAGGCTAGAGTTCAGGTTAGTTTTGCTTGCTGTCAGCTAGGGATCCTAATGGCTTCTGTCACATAGAATTGTGGGTAATGTAAGATCAGACTGGGGTAACCTGATCAGATAATAGTAACCAGAGAACAGACAGGCCTGATGTGAATCAAAAAGAAAAACTTTTTTGGAATGGCTCTCCAACCAAGGTTCACCAGTCCACCAAGGTGCTGGGCTGGAGAAGTCACATATGGCCCCAATGGGGTGGTGTTTTTACAACCTGGGGTGGGGGAGGGAAAGCTTGAGGACTCTGTGTCCTTCTGGGATTGGTCAGTCCTTTGTCAGTGCCTGATTAGTTGCTCCTTCAGGCCTGTGCAGGCTACATTGTTTCTCATGCACACGTTGTTTGATGCCCTGCCCCCATCCAGTCACCCCAAACCACCCTAACATTCTGGCCTTTTTGATGATGTAGGGTACTGGAGTTCATCTGGCTACTTCCTGCTTATTAGGGGGCATCATGGGGAAAGGGCTCAGAAGTAAAGTTGGTGGGGATGTGGCTGTAGGAGTGCAGGAGCATCTGTTTGACAATGACTTGAGCAACTTCACTGATTCGGTTGTGGGCAAACCTGAGGAGACATGGAGCGATCATGAATAGGAGTCCCACCACTAATATGAAAGTGAGGATGGGTGCTAGCCAGGTGCCTTCCTGGCCAGGGACCATCCAATTGCTGCTGGTTACGTCTTTCACTTAGACACCTGAGGATTTCAACATACTTCTCCACTGGACTGGTTTCATTGATGTAGTGACAACATTCTTCTCTTAGGAAGAGGTGTGGTCCTCCCTTTGTCTGCCATTGGGAGATCTAGTGCTCCATGGTTCTGTAAGGCAACTTGGGTAACAAGTTATTTGTCTTTTTAACAAGGCCAGGGAGGCAGCGGACACCTCTATTGCCCCTTGGACTTTCTGTTCTAGCTTCCGGGTGGCAGTGACTGCATAACCAAGTCCCCTGCTGCCAACCTGGAAACCATGAGTGAGGAGGCTAGGGTGAGTCTGATCACTACTGGTAGAAATATAGCCTGTTTTGTCCTAGGAAGGGAGGTTTGAGCAAGCCAGGCCAATTCGGCTTCACTGTACAGTGTTAGCTGGGGAACCAAAGTAAAGGGAACACAGAATGTGAAGGGCATATTAGAACTTAAATTTTTGCACCAGAAGAAGAATCCTGAAGGAGCAAACATTGAGGAAGAGATCTGAATGGTTTGGTTGCAAGGTAATGAAGTAGAGGAAGTATAACAGTAAGAAAAGTTCTCTGAAGAGCTGTGGAAAAGGGGGACTCCCTCCAAAACTGGAAAGGGGATCTTTTGAGGTGTGGAAGAAGTATTGAGTGGGCTATCAATAGGAACAGCTGTTGCGGGGGTTCAGTCCAAACCTGCACAAAGAAAGAAGTCTGAGATGCTGACTTGGGACAGCATCTGAGAAGCTGAAGGCCTTGGCATATCAGGGCAAGCCACACGAAAGGATCAACTTTGGGATGGGTAGCTGTATCGAGTTGGTGTTGGAGTTCCTTCTCTTGTTCCTCTATGGTTATATGAATCTTAGGGAATACCTGTATGTAAGTTCTCCAGATTCTGATTTAAGCTGAGGTGAGCTTGCTCCCACCATGAATAAAGTTTACCGTCAACACCAGAGGACCATTTTGTATCCCAGGGATTCTTAATCATTAATTTGTTATGTTCCCAGTCCTGATAGCAGGGCTCATCCAGGAAACGTTTTGTACATGAACCATAGGGGCATCCACCATAGATGGCAGGCCATTGTTCACAAAAGTCCTCAGTTTGGTCTTATAGGAAGCATAGCATAGATGCACACGTGTATGTAGTTGGGACTTGGCTAAAGCCTGTGATGTGAAGGGTGACTGTCTGATTGCAGCCAATAGGAGGGCAATCACCTTGACCCACAAACTGAGAGTGGGTGGTGCCATCCTGCTCCCATGTTTCTTGGATGTAGAAATGACACCTGTAGGTTGAACTAGATACCTGAGAGAGGTTAACAAGTACTAGTAGAAGTAAAGGGTTGGAAAGAGATTTTGAGTTTGGTGGGTCCCAGCACAGTGGAAGTCCAGGCCTGGGTTTCTGGGAAGGGCACTCTTTATTTGGTTTATTGTTTCCTTCATTTCAAGGATTTCTGTTTGGTGTTTTTTTTTTTTTTTTTTTGAGAATCTCTGTCTCTTTGTTGAAATGATCTTTTGCTTCCTGCAGTTGCTCTTTCAACTTATTGGTATTATCATTCATTGCTTGCATTTGCTCTCTTATCTCATCCTTTGCTTCACAAATCATCTTAATCATGTATAATCTTAAGTCCTTTTCTGACATTTCTTCTAACATACTGTCATTGGATTCTATTAATATAGAATCTAGATTTGTTTGGATCATTTTATTTCCTTGTTTTTTTATGTTGTTAATGTATCTTCCCCTCTAGCAGTGCAGATCTGGGGTATTGCAGATTTCCCCCTATAGGCTTATAGTGGCCCTATAGGTTTCCAAAACCCTTTCTTTAAGGGGAGATCAATATTAGAGTGCCCAATTCAGACACTATGCAATCCTAGACCAATAGCCCCTATGAGGACAATAACAAAATTGTCATAATAAACAGAATGAGTTTAATATTATCTTCAGTAAAATAAACAATTTGCAATAAGGTCTGCAGTTTCAAATGGAGGACAAAGAGGAAGCAGAGGGATGTAGAATGTGGCTGTTAATGGGATAAGAAAAGAATATACAGAAGTTCTAGATAATAGAAAGGGTGAGAGTACAATCAAAAGAATTTGGATGTTAGCATGCAAAAAAGGGAGAAAGAGACTCTGAGGGAACAGGTAACCAAAAGGAAAAGAGAGCAAGAAAAGTAAAGAAATAAAAACTTACATTTTTTCAATAAGGAGAAAAAAGAAAATCTACAGTATAACAGTCATATAGTAATGAAACCTCTCAGCATTCAGTAGCCTGATGCATGAGAGGTACCTGACAATGAGCTTCAAGCCTCCAGCAGGTGTCTCAGGATGGGTTTTGCCCCACCTAAAGATCGGAGCTATGGCTTCCAGGATTATCCAAGATGGCCGCTCTGGCTTTGAAATGTGTTGGCAAATGGGGAGCTTCAGCTCAGGTGTGGCCATGGTCAGCAGGAGGTTCTGGAGACGGGATGCGGTTGGTCAGGCTGGGGTCCTGGAGGTTGGGTGTGTTTGGTGTGGCTGTGGGATCCTTGAGGCCGGTTGCAATCAGTCATTCTGGGGTCCCGGTGATAGGGCACAGTAAGTTGGTCTGGGGGTCCTGGTGGCAGGGAGCAGTCAGTCGATGTGAGGGCCCCAGAGGCAGGGAGCGATTGTCGGGCTGAGGGATCCTGGAGATGGGGCTCAGTCAGTCCGGCCAGGGGTCCTATGAAGCCTGGCTGTTGCCTTATGGCAGCAGCCACGTGTAATCAAACTTGCAGGTACTGTAACAGTCAAGGGCACTCTTTTAAGGTGGGAAACATGGTACCACGGGGGGTGGCCCAAAAGTTTGGCCACTGTGGGAGTGGTAACTTTACCATATGATGTCCAGTCCAGCAAAGTTGCAGTGACTGAGGATATAATTCCTGAAGCAAAACTGCATCACCTGGTTGAAGAGGGGTAGCAGCGGATTTGGTTTGTGGTTTGGCTGGAGATGAGGCTGAGGATGGCACAGGAAGGCAGCAGTCTGCATGTTCCCTCAGGAGCATGTGCAAGCATGTGGGATGAGGCAGATAGGAAGCCAGGGGAGGAGGGGTGATGGTGTTGAGAACGGGGTGCCATCCGTGCAACCCTCTTGTATAAACAAGCTATTTTGTGAACTGGACCCCCAGGAAAAGGGCGTGCAAGCACTGAGGATGCCAGCAGCCACAGTGGCACCTTCGAGGGCCAATAAAGGGTCAAATGGGATGTGCTGGGCCCCGGGCTTATCAAGGCTGTTCAGAGATATCTACCTGACGAATGTGCAGCTGTCCAGAGATCCCATCTATCAAGGACAGGGGAACCTAGCCCTGACCCCTCTCCCTCATAATTCACTCCTTCCCTCCTCCCTGCTCCCTCCAGGACCATTCAGTTTTGGTGGGACCCAATAAGATTCAAATAAAGTGGAGGGACCAAACCAAAAGAGGACAAGTATTTAGCTGTGTGAATTTTAACCAATAATGTACAGGTCTTTGTGTATGAATGCTGGAAAAAGCTCTTAAATAGAGCACTTTCTCACCACTCAGGGCCGCTCCCTCCCCCAAGCCATTGTATCGGTCTGAGGGGCTGGCTGTGGTCCAGGCTCGAGCTTGCTTTAATAAAACCTTGTTGTGTGATTTGCATTACCGTGTGTTCAGTTTGACTCTCCGGGGACTAGTCGGAATGGGACCCTAACATTTGGGGGCTTGCCCGGGATAGATTCATCCAACTCCAGCCCAGGAGAGACAAACGGCCCATGGTACCGAGGTTTCTAAGGAAATTTGCCACAGAAGGAGGATTGGCCACCTCCTGGTAGGACGTAAGTCCTGGTAGGACATAAGTCCTGGTCAGAGTTTGGGTGAGAATTCTCATTTGGTGGAAGGAAAGGGTTGCGAGTTACCCTGGAGGTTCCACTGTCGAAAGTCATGGGAGACATCCGTGACGATCAGGAGTCACGCCGACGTCCCCAGTGGACACTGGTTGGGTGGCTGTTTGGTAAGGATCCTTGGTCTGATTCTGGTAGTATGAATGAGAAGGGCATTGTGCCTGTGAGAGTGGTGTGGCTGACCGGCCGGTGGATGTTGGAGAGTCCTGTGGGAATTTGTTTTACTGTGTGTATTGCCTTCCTTGTTCTCTTCAGTCTGCTTGGTCTGTTTCTCCTTACTATGGGACAGGCTCAGGTGACTCCTAAGACTTTCCTCCTGAGTCATTTCTCTGAGGTCCGCACCAAAGGATGGAAGTTTGGTGTGGACAACCTGAAGAAAGGTAAGTTTGTGACACTCTGCTCCACGGAATGGCCAGCCTTCAATGTTGGCTGGCCACCTGAGGGCACTTTCTCATTGGAAGTCATCAAAAGAGTCCGGGACATTATCAATAGGCCCAGCTTGAAGGGGCACCCGGACCAGTATTCCTACATATTAGTATGGCAGGCTCTGGTGGAAGACCCCCCCCCCCTTGTGGCTTAGTCCTTTTCTCCATGGGCCGCTACAAGCCCCAGTCAAAGCTTTGGCAATGACTACCCAGGTGCCATTGCCACCCCCAGCCTCTCCTGAGACTTCTGCCCCTTTCCCTGAGAAACCTGGGAAACCAGTCCTCCAAGAAGGGTCTGGTCCCTACCCATCCCCTTTAGATCTGGATTTGGAGGAAAATCCTCCACCTTATGCCCATCAGCAGCCCCAGGTCCTACCGCAGGGGGCTGATTCTTCCACTTCCCTGCCAACACCCCAACCTAGGGTTGCAGGGCCTTCAAGGGGACTACATCCTTGGAGACACCGGGAGGAGAACAATGATGAGGAACCCTCCTCATCTTCGATAGGAGCCCTGATTTTACCTGTCTGGACCTTAAGCAGGGGAGGAGAGGGAGGAGAACGCACCTATCAGTACTGGCCCTTCTCCTCCAGTGATTTGTATAACTGGAAGGCCCAGAATCCCCTTTTTTCTGAGGACCCTAGAGGTTTAACTGAATTGTTTGAGTCCATTTTGCATACCCACAGTCCCACCTGGGATGACTGTCAGCAGCTCCTCAGAACTCTATTTACAACAGAAGAGCATGAGAGAATCCTCACAGAAGCAAGGAAGAATGTCCTTGGGGACAATGGGAGACCAACCACCCTACCGAACCTGATTGATGACCACTTTCCCTTGAACAGACCTGAGTGGGATTTTGGGACACCTGCGGGTAGGGAGCATCTCCGAGTCTACCGCCAGACTCTTATGGCCGGTCTCCGAGTGGCAGCTCGCCGCCCTACCAATTTGGCTAAGGTAAAAGCTGTAATGCAGAGGGAAAATGAAAACCCGGCCATTTTCCTTGAACGTTTGTATGATGCCTTTAGACAGTATACTCCCTTAGATCCTATGGCAGAGGAGAATCAATCTGCTGTAATCATGTCCTTTATAAATCAGGCTGCCCCAGATATTAGGAAAAAGCTCTATAAGCAAAAGGGACTAGGAGGAATGGCTATTCGGGATCTTATGAAGGTAGTGGAACGAGTGTTCAACACTCGGGAGACCCCTGAGGAGCAGGAGGACAGAATTAGGAAAGAGAACCAGGAATTACAGGAAAGAATGAGGAAGGAGGATAGAGAGCACCAGAGTAAGGAGAACAGGAGACAACAGAGGGAAATGGCAAAGATACTGTTGGCTGGGGTGAGAGGGGATGGGAAACAAGGTTTCGGGAGGAGTGGCCCTAGCCACCCTCGGCAGGACCGGGCGGAGCTGGCTCGGGAACAGTGCTGGTACTGCAAGGAGCACGGGCACTGGAGGCGGGAGTGTCCCAAATTACAGAAGCCGGAGAAGCCAGGAGATAAAACGGGTGGTGATGCCCAAGTCCTCCTGGCAGGGACGGACAGCAACTAGGGGGAACGGGGCTCAGAACCCCTCCCCGAGTCTTGGGTAACTGTATTTGTGGAGGGGAAGCCAGTGGGACTTATGGTGGATACCAGAGCACAGTATTCAGTTCCCAACAAGCCCATGGGGCCCTTGTCCAGAGGATTAGTCTGGTTCAAGGAGCCACTGGATCCAAAGCCTACCATTGGACTAGCAAGCGACAGGTAGATCTGGGTTGACACCAGGTAACCCATTCTTTCTTGATTATCCCCGAGTTTCCAGCTCCTCTTTTGGGACGGGAACTGCTAACCAAAGTGCAGGCCCGTATTCACTTTGAGCCAGGTGGCATTAAGGTTACAGATGGCCAAGGGCAGCCCCTACACGTTTTGACCATGTCTGTTGCAGATGAATTTCATCTGTTCTCCCCCAGGGAACTCCCCCTTCAGGCTGAGTGGCCCCCCGAGATGAGCTATTGGGTGGAGACCTTCCCGCAGGCATGGGCGGAAGTGGCGGGAGTGGGGCTGGCAGCACACTGACCCCCAGTGATAGTACAACTTAAGACCACTGCACAGCCAGTCCGGGTCCAGCAGTACCCAATGTCTGCTGAGGCACATAGAGGAATTGTGCCACACATCCGCCAACTCCAGGGGGGCGGGAATTTTGCAGCCCTGCCACTCAGCTTGGAACACCCTGCTCCTTCCTGTCAGAAAGCCAGGAGGAAGAGATTATAGGCCAGTTCAGGATCTGAGAAAGGTGAATGAAAATGTTGTGGACATCCACCCTACTGTCCCCAATCCCTATACCCTGCTGAGCCACCTGCCTCTGACACATGTTTGGTACACCACCCTAGATTTAAAGGATGCTTTTTTTAGCATAGCCCTGGCACCCAGCAGCCAACTCATTTTTGCTTTTGAGTGGCAAGATGAAGATGCGGGGACCCCTGGGCAGCTTACTTGGACCAGACTTCCTCAGGGCTTCAAGAACTCCCCCACCCTTTTTCTTCTCATTTGAGTGGCCGGGGATTCGGACCGCGATCCTTGCGCATGCTAGGCTTGCACTCTCCAGAAGGAGCTATTTATTCAGCTCCTCCCCCACCCTTTTTAACAAAGCTTTGAGTGAGGACTTGGGCACCTTCCGGCGGAACCACAGCTCCATCGCCTTACTGCAATATGTTGATGATCTGCTCCTGGCGGCCCCCTCAGAGACTGAGTGCCGAAGGGCAACGGAGGACCTCCTCGGAGAACTTGGAAGGCTCGGCTCTGGGGCCAGTGCAAGGAAAGCTCAGATATGCAGGCAGACTGTGACTTACCTAGGGTACAAGCTAAAGGAAGGAACCAGGTGGTTGACAGAGGCCATGAAGGAAACCATCCTAAGGCTCCCGGTCCCCACCTCAGCTCGAGAGGTCCGAGAATTTCTGGGAACCACCGGCTACTGCTGCTTGTGGATCTTAGGGTATGCAGAGTTGGCTAAACCCTTGTATGATGCCACTAAGGACAGGACTCCCTGGGTCTGGGGGCCAGAGCAACAGCAAGCATTCGAGGGGCTTAAGATCGCCCTCCTAGAGGCCCCAGCATTGGTGCTGCCAGACCCTTTGAAGCCCTTCCACATCTTTGTAGATGAGAGGAGGGGTATAGCGAAGGGAGTGCTGATGCAGCACTTAGGGCCGTGGAAGCGCCCCGTGGCCTACTTGTCCAAAAGACTAGATCCCGTTGTGGCAGGTTGGCCCCCATGTTTGCAAATCATAGCAGTAGTTGCCTTGATGATAAAGGATGCTGACAATCTCACCTTCGGTCAGCACTTGAAGATAGTGACCCCTCATGCCATTGACAGGGTCTTGAGGTACCCCCCTGGTAGGTGGATGACAAATGCCAGACTGACTACCAGGGGCTCCTGCTAGACTCCCCTCGGATCACCTTCTATGAGCCTGCCTCCTTGAACCCAGCCACACTGCTGCTGACCCCAAATCTGGAAGCCCCTCTACATGACTGCCAAGAGATCGTGGCCGAAGTGACCCAGGTGCGCCCTGACCTGCGGGACTCTGCTCTCCCCAACAGTGAGTTGATCTGGTACACGGATGGCACCCCATTCTCAACAATGGGAAATTTTGGGTTGATTAGAAAAGGGCATCCATAGAGTAACTCAAAGGGGTTGAGGCCCAAGGAAGCTCTAGGGGCTACTTGAATTTGGGTGAGGGTCAATGGAAGGAGGTTGGGCCAGGAGAGCTGAAGTTCAATAGCAAGTTTAGTGAGATAATCCTTGAGGATACCATTAGCCCTTTTGACCTTACCTGAGGACTGGGGTCAGTAGATGTGAAGCTTCCAGGTGATATTGAGGCCTTCAGAGTCAAGTTCAACAAGCTGAGAGGTAAAGGCTGGACTGTTATCAAACTGGATGGACTTGGGGAGTCCAAATCTGGGAATGATCTGCTCAATGAGGATGGAAGCAACAGTGTCTGCAGTTTCCCTGGAGGTGGGGAAGGCTTCTATCCAGCCTGAAAACATATCAACCAAAGTAAGTAAATAACAGAGTTTTTTGTGTCAGGGCATGTGGGTAAAGTCAGCCTGCCAGTCTTCACCTGGTTGGTGGCCACTCATTTGGTGTGTTGGGAGTTTTGGGTTTGATACTCCCTTGTGGGGATACCATGGAGCAGATGGGGTAGGTGGAGTGGACCTGCTGGAGAATAGTGCCGGGGTCCAGCCCTAGCAGCAGTCAGGGGTCCAAGGTGGATGGGAGGCATCAGTACAGTGGAGAAACAGCACACAGAGACACAAAGTGTTCTGAGGCTGAGTCTGAATCTTTATTGTTTACAGAGTCTTTTTGTATGTTTTTTCTTTGGTATTGATTACATCATTTCATGGTTAATGCAAGGAAATGTTAAGTAAAAAATCTTCAAGAGTATAATAAATCATCTTATTGAATAAACATGTTTTTACTGTATGATAGCTTAAAAAGAAAAACAGTTCCCAGCAAGGTAGAGGGCACCATGCTCCATTTAGTTTTAATTTCCCTGAAAGAATACGACATTAAAGTTCTATAGAAGTTACCCCTTCCAAGAACTCTAATGTTAGTTATTAACAGTGGAATGTTTTTTTGTTATTACTAACAGAGAATAGAGGAATAAGCTTATAGTTAATATTTATTCTATTTCATGTACTCAATGACAGACTAAAACTCAAACTAGACATAGGAAGAATACAAATTGTACCTATGATTAACCTATTTATTTATTAAGTGGGAAAAATATCCTTAAACTTAATCATAAACACTAAGAAAGCAGTGAAGACCAAACACCACATCAAAGCTCAGAGGAATACTCTCATATACTTATATATAACTTTTAGAGAATTTGTATACTAAAGGAAATCACCGGCTCCCTACAAATTTGAGTAAATCATAATTGCTTATTATAATTTCATCTAAGCATTAATATTAAACTTTTGTATGTTATTTTGTGTCCCAGCACCATTAAATCTCCCCAGTATTCTCTATGATAGGAATCTAAGGATATATTAATTATTAGTATTAAAAGCAACTGCACATGGAGACATGCCACACCTATGGCTTCCAAGAAGGAGGATGATCTTTCAATAGAACCGTGTCAAGCGTTGGAGTGGTAGGAAATAGATGCGGCAGAATAGTTCTCATCCCTGGGAGATAAAAGAGGGGTTGGAGAAATTGAAGAGGCTTGGGCCTAATATTTAGGGTGTTGTGAATATCTGTTAGTAGGTTGTAAGCTTGCTGCTTAGGAAGGGCAATCTGGTCCCCTGGGAAAATCCAGTCACCTCCCCGGAACTGGCCACCCCAAATTAGTAGGTCCTCTTGCTCCTGTGGGGAATATTTAGGTTTGGTTGAAGTGGATAGGAGCAGGACGGGGATTGTTGAGGACTTTGTTGATAGGCCCTGCACTATAGATTCTGCTTTGTTGTTACCCATAGCTTACAGAGTCTGAGGAATTTTGATGTCCCTGGCAATGGATGATGGTGACTCGGGGTCACAGCTGGAGCACCTCCAAGAGTTTGGAAATTAGGGAGGTGTTGACCACTGGTGAACCCTTTGTGGTTAGGAACTCACATTCCTTCCAAATAGTCAAATGTGAGTGAACAATTCATGTAGTTATTAACTTGTTTGCCTTTGAATAGAGTAAGGGCCCTAATGAGAGCAAAAAGTTTGGCCTTTTGCTAGGAAGTGCCTCCTGGAAGACAGCTGGCTTCCAGAACTGATGTGGTGGTGACTACCACAGAAGCAGGTTTATGGAGACCATTGCGATCCAGCATAGAACTGCCATCTACAAAAATGGTTAGGTTGTGTGAGGGGAGTGGGTAATCAGCAAGGTCCTCCTGGGATGAACATAGGGTCTCCAGTACCTGTGGGAAAGAATGACTGATGGTTGAAGGGGGTGTGGACAGCAGGAGAAGTGTAGCAGGATTAAGAGAAGAAGAGCAAAGAGTGATAGAGGGGGTTTTCTATAAAAAAGGGGGTGTAATTCTTGGATTCATGGTGGGCTTAGTAGGGGAAGGGATTTATGACCCAGGAAGTCCTGGAGCTGATGGGTGGAGAACACCGTCTTTGGCTGGAGTAAGGTAAGTTTTAAGGCTTCCTTAGTTAGCTCAGCTGCTGCCACCAGTGCTTGGAGGCATGGCAGCCATCCACAAACCGTAGAATCAAGTTGCTTAGAAAGGTATGCCACTGGTCTATAGGAGGGCCCAGTTAGTTGAGCGAGGAGGCCAGTGGCTACCTGCTGTCTTTCATCCATAAAGAGATGGAAAGGACTGTTAGGGTTAGGGAGAGGGGGGGATAAATATGACAGCATCTCTGAGTTTGTAAAAAGAGTTAGCCACTAAATTGGGGGAGGTGAGGGGACCATGAGGGGTCTCTTTCACTGCCTGGTACAAGGGTTTGGCAAGAAGAGCACAGTTGAGGACCCAGTGCCTGAAGAAACCAGCTAAACCCAGAAAGGAGAGAATGTAATCTGCTGTTTCAGGTGGTTGTAAGTCCTAGAGAGCTTGGATTCTGTCTGCAGTAAGGCTCTTAGAGGTAGGAGTGAGGAGTATGCCCAAATATGTAACTGAAGAGGTAGAAAGTTGGGCTTTGGTTGAGGTGACCCAATAGCTCCAGGATCCTAGAAAATTAAGAAGCTGGGCAGTGTGAGCCTGAGAGTTCTGAGGGGATAAGCCGCACAAGGGGAAGTCATCCACATATCGCAGAAGAACACTATCTCCCAAGTAGCCAAATCCTGAGCCAGGGCTTTTCCAAAGAGATGAGGACTGTCACGGAAGCCTTGGGGTAAGATTGTCCCTGTTAGCTGTGGAGATCTAAAGTATGTAGGATCCTCCCATGTGAAGGCAAAAAGGTAATGAGTCCAGTTGGAGAGGAATTGTAAAGAAAGCATCCTTTAGGTCCAGGACTGTGAAGCGAGAGGTAGAAGGGGGAATGTGAGAAAGAAGAGTGTAAGGGTTAGGAACCACTGGATGGATGGGAATGACCGCCTTGTTAATTAGGCGGAGATCTTGGACCAAGCAGTAGGACCCTGAGGGCTTACATACTGGCAAGATGGGAGTTTTGCAGGGGGGAATCAGTAGGAATGAGGAGTCTCTGATTAAGCAACTGGTCTATGATGTGTTTGCATCCTTCTCTGCAAGCATTGGGAATAGGAAACTGAGGACAAGAAGAAAATTTAGTCTGGGGTTTCAGTTGGACAAGAACTGGCTTGTTGTGGGAAGCTATGATCAGCTTGGAGGTGTCCCAGACTTGGGGGTCAACTAGGTCTCGGGGCAGCAGTAGAGTAGGTGGTGTAGGAGAGCTAGAGAGTGTAAGAACCAGAGGTAGGAGCAGGTGTGTAGTGGAATCCCTGGGGAGAAGTTGTAGGGTAGCCCCTAGGAGTTGGAGAATGTCCATGCCCAGGAGGGGAACTGGGCAGGAGAGGATGACCAGGAAAGAGTGTGTGAAAGGGTGTCTGTCTAGGGTATGGGCTAATTTTGCTATCCTTTTGGGGAAGGAGGGTGTCACCTCAATACCCATAACAGACCTGTGAAGAAAACAAAAGTCCCAAGTGGGCAGGCAAGACCGAACAGGTAGCCCCCATGTCCACACAAAAAATTATGGACTTACCTGCCACGTGGAGCATTGTCCTGGACTTGACAAGGGTAATGGGGGTCCTCAAGTCCAGGCTCCTTCAGTCTTCTGTGAATCCCAACAGAGGGACCACCTGACTGGCCACTCCCCCACGTGGAGGCACTGTGGAGGGGTCAACCATCAGGCAGTCACTCTTCCAGTGTCCTGTTTGTTTGCAGATGAGACATGGCCTGGAGGGGGGCCATGGGTTTGGGCACCAATGGTCCCAGAGACCTTCATGACTGCACTTGAAGCAAGCCCCTGGCAGAAAGGATTGCTGGTCCCCCTTTGAAATTCTCGCTGGAGCAGCAGGTTTCAGGGCAGCTACCAAGGCTTGGGATTGGAGTGTCACCTTTCTCTGTAAATGAGTCTACCTGGCCAATTTGGCTGATTCGTCCTGGGCATTATAGACCTTAAAGGCCATTTTTATCAGGTTTTGGATAGGGGTTTGAGGGCCCTCCTCAGCTCATTTGAACTTTTTCCCAATGTCAGTAGCCAATTGAGCAATAGAGTTACTAGAACTGTTGCTCCAGAAAGAAACTCAGGGTCCAGTTTAGTATATTTGGTAAGGGCCTCTATGAGTCAATTAAGGAATAAGGCCAGATTTTCATCTGGATCCTGGGTAATTTCCCTCAACTCATCAAAATTAACCACTTTGTTGGACACTGCCTGCACGCCCCCTATGAGGTATTGGATCATATGGGCACAATGGTGGTGACCCTGCTGGCCATCTTGGTATTCCCAACCTGGTTCCGTTGTTGGGACTGCTGCTGCCTGTAAGAAGCAAAGTTAAGTTTGTGACATTCTGTGTGCTGTGTAACTTGCAAAAAACAACTTGTTTACTCTGTGCTGTGTAACTTGCAAAAAGTAACTTGAGTGTTCTGTGCTGTAATGAGGTAATGATATGGTGTTGCCCCAAGTTAGAGACATGTGCAACTGACCCCGAGTGAGATAACTAACTTCCGTCAGACCAAGACCAGCTGGCAGGGTCTGATAAAAAGGATTTAAAAGGACTCATGATGAGCCTAGCTCCAGTCCCCCTTTTACACAAATGATGCCAGTGTTGCGCCAAGCCTGAAGGAGACTCATTGACTTGCTCCTTGCTTGCTAGAACATCCATCATCCTGACTGTGACCGAGACATCCCTGTGGAAGTGACAGCGGAGCTGCCCGTGTGCATCCTGCCTGAGATGTCTCTGCCCGGCTTGCCTGCCGTGACCTTGCTGCCCTCCTTCGCCTTTCAACCGTTCTCGCCGATCAGGACTCGGGCCGGAGGGAGTTCCCCAGCGAGACCTCCTGAGCTGTCTTCCTGACTGACCTCTAGGAGTCGCTGCCCTTTGACTCAAGACACATCACACAGGAGTGGACCTTAGAGATGGGTCTCAGTAAGGAGTGAGTCTTGTTTATTTGGGGCTTATAATAAGTTAGTGATTAAGTTATGTGTGATATTGGTGTGAATAAAGGTTAAAATAACTATTAATAATTTGTGATCAACATCAAATAAAAGCCAATTGATTTGGGACCAAATTTACTCTCATTGACTCCTCCTTGTGGCTTGTGACAGTGCCCCTGTTGGTAGGGTTGTTTGTTAGGCAGACTTGTTTGGCATGATCTTGTGCTGCCTGCTGGATGCAGGCCTGTTCATCTGGGGTGAGAGTGGAGGCAAGAATGACATAAATGTCACGCCAGGTGAGATCATAAGCCTGAGAAAGATACCTAAATTCCTTAATAAAAGTAGAGGAGTCGGCACAGAAAGACCCTAGGCGCTTTTCCATCTGGGAAAGATCCTGAAGTGAGAACAGAATGTGGACTCACACAATTCCTTCCGTACCAGCTACTTTCCGGAGAGGACAAAGGAGTTCCAAGTAGGGGGAGGGGCCCAATGAGATCCGGTGTGAGTGCTAACAGGAGAGGAGAGAGAGAGGGAGGAGGAGGGATAGTCCAGGTGAGAAAAGTGGGGAGGAGCAAAAGTGAGTGGGCCTGGGAGCAGTAAGAGTGGTGGAGGAGAAGCTGTAGAAGGAGAAGGGGGAGGAGATGTAGCTGAAAGATGAGAAGAGGAGGAAGTTCGGCCTGAGTAAGGAAGGGGAGGGGGAGGATGGGTGGGTGGAGCTGAGAGCAGCTCCAGTGGATCTGCAAATGAAGAAGAGGATGCAGAAGAGCAGGGGTGGGAGGGTTTGGGGACAGTCTCTGGCTGGGAGAACTTGGGCAGTGGAGCAGGTAGAACAAAGGGAGGGATGAGAGTGCAGATTGTTAGGGGTCGCTGGCTCAGTGGTGGCTTGCCGGTAGCTCCCAGAAAAAAACGCTCTGCAGATATGAGATCTTATGCAAAAGACTTTATTTATGGGGAAGGATAAAGTCCACTCGGGGTGGAAAAAAGAAAAAAGAAGAAGAAATGGCATACGGCTTCTCCCAGATATTGGAATTTCATGGACTGGGAGGAACCAATCATGGTGGAGAATTCTTGCAGACTGACTGATGGACCAATAAAATGTTAAGACATAATGAGGCAAGAAGATGATGGCAGCATAAGCCGGAAATTCCTGTAATGTAAGAGGTGGGTGGAGCGCAGATTGACAAGTGGTTGGAGGCAGAAAATTCCTGTAACGCGAGAGAAGGGTGGCTTTATACCTTACACAGATCCCAAAATTCCTGAACATAAGGCACCTGTGATCATTTCTCTGTCCAGTGACAGTAATTGTCCAAATCAGTGAGGATTTGAAAATCAAAGTTTCCCTCTGGAAGTCACTTTGAGTCATTGTCTAACACATACTGGGGCCAGGTCACAGTCAAGTAAAAGACCAGCAGCTTATAGCTCAAGTCATGGGCAAGTCTTAATTTAGTGAAATTAAGGTACAGACAGCCCAAAAGAGCCTTGGGTTCCAGGGAGGACCTGGTGTTTCCCATGGTCTTTCAGTATTACCCGGGGGGGGGGAACAAGAGCAGAAAGAGGCATCCCTAGTTCTGATGGTGTTCACCTGAGGAATGGAACGTGGATGAGCCAGGGGCCAGGATGTCTCCTTGGCCCCCGGGGGCCCAGAATGGAAAAAGGGGGGCTAGTCAGAGGCTGGGACATCTCCACGGTCTACTGGGGCCCAAATGGAACAGGTGTGGGTCTGTGGCACATGTGTGACTTACAGAAAAACCCTTGTAATGGAGAGTGCAACCAGAAAGCCAAGGGAAATGCAAGAAAACTTGCCCCACTTCTGTCGGACCAGAAGAAGAGAAACAGAAGAAGAGAAACAGAGCAGTGAGGAGTCTTCTGGTCCCTCTGAGGGAGAGGGTGGACCTCAACCCCAATGGGGGAGGTCCAAGGACCCTTCGGGGTTTCGGCACCAAATATAAGATCAGACTGGGGTAACCTGGTCAGATGACAGTAACCAGAGAACAGACAGGCCAGAATCAAATCAAAGAGAAAAACTACTGGGATGGCTCTTGGGCGAGATTTGCTGGTTCACCAGGGTGCTGGACTGGAGAAGTCGCACGTGGCCCTGATGAAGTGTTTTTACAACCTGAGGTGGAAGAGGGGAAGATTGAGGACTCCATGTCCTCCTGGGATTGACTGGGGTCATTTGTCAGCACCTGATTTGTTGCTCCTTTGGGCTTGCATAGGCTACATTGTTTCTCTGAACATGCACAAACTGCTTGATGCCCTGCCCCCATCCAGCCACCCCAAACTGCCCTAACAGATAATATAGTCCTGCATTTTGTCTGCTTACTAAGTGGAGACCCTGGGGACTTCTACTCCTTGGCACTGTGGGCAACAGTTCTGAGTTTTACTTGCTCACATTTTCTGAGAGTCCCATGGAAGCTGAAGGTCAGATTACTCTGGTAATGTGAGGACTCTCAGCAGTGTTAGGGTTGGGGTTAACATTAGGACAGAGGCTAAGGTAGGGTTAACATTTTGCCAGCTCTCTGTTGGGGATCCTGGCAGCATCTGCCCATTAGGGTTCTGAGTAATGTAATTCTGAGTTTTGCTCACTGACCTCTGCTAGGAGTCCTATGGAAACTGAAGGCCACATGCTTAACCTGATATCCTGAGGATTCTGAGTAGTTTTAGGGTCAAGTCAAAGGCTATGGTAGGTTTAGCATTTGGCAGGTTGTCTTCTGGGATCCTGGCTGCTTCCAGCACTTAGGATTCTGGGCAATATAGTCCTGTGATTAGCCAACTCACTGTGGTTGATCCCAGGAGATTTCTTGGGAATGTGGGTAATGTTGTCTGTGTTTTGTCTGCTCACTGCTCTAGGAGGGGGAAACTCTGGTGATTTCTATCAGTTGGAATCATGGGTAAAGTAGTTCTGAGTTTTTCCCCCTTACCTCTTCCAGGGATCCCATAGAAGTTGAAAGCCACACACCCTGGTGCCCTGCAGATTAGGTCTATGGTAGATTTAATGTTTGTTGGTTTGTTTGTTTTGGTACTGGAGATTGAACCTGAGGGCACTTAACCACTGAGCCACATCCCCAACACTTTTTCTTTTAATTTTGAGACAGGATCTTGTTAATTTGCTTAGGGCCTCACTAAGTTGCTGAGGCCAGCTTTGAAATTGTGATCCTCCAGCTTCAGCCTCCCAAGCTGCTGGAATTACAGGTGTGCAACAAGGTTTAGTGTTTTGCCAATTGTCTGCTGGGGATCCTTGTGGTTTCTGCCACTTAGAATTGTGGGTATTGTAGTCCTATGATAAGTCCACTCTGTGGGTAATCCTAGAAGAATCTTCCCCTTTGGGAATGTGGGTAATGTAGTCCTGCATTTTGTCCACTCACTGCGAGGGGAGGACCCAGGTAACCTGTATACCTTCACATCATGGTTCTGAGCTTTGCCCATACATCTCTGCTATTAGTCACATGAAGCTGAAAGTCACATGCTTGTCCTGGTATGCTGAGGATTCTGAGCAGTGTTAGGGTTAGGGCTAAGATTAGTGCAAGGGCTAGGGTTTGGGTTAATATTTGCTCTTTGCTGACTATATACATGGCATCCTAGCAGCCTCTGCTACTTCAGATTGTGGGTAATGTAGTCTGTGTTGCACCTGCTTATTGTGGGGGATTCTAGGAGATTTGGGTGCTCCTCAGCATTGGAGTGCAAGGAGAGTGAAGGGTGAAGAGGGACTGAGGCAGCTGGGGCAGGTGCTCACTGTGTTGCTAGGCGAGATTGAGGGTGACACTGAGGTGTGTGGAGAGTGAAGGTGTGATGATCAGGGTCAAGTTGGACCACAGGACTTGTGGCTTTGGGGCAAGTTAAGTTCACTGATGGAGAGGACAGAGAAGCTGAGGTATGGTTAGGGAAGGAAGGCCACTAAAGTGAAGAGAAGCAGAGTCTGGGAGGCTCTTACCATGTAGTGAGTGAGGGGTGATGGGGCCAGCTGCACTTCAACTAAGCTCTGCACAGGGAACTATTGTCCAAGGACCTCCTTTCACACTTAAGGGGATTTGGGTGAATGGGATGAAGACTCTTCCCTGCAGGATCAGAACAAGGATGTCTTCTGTTACCCTCAGGTTTGGTCATTATCCCAAACCCACCCATTGCTGACACATGAGTCCCACTGAATCACAATTACTAATGTCAGATGACCCCAAAATCATACTCTACAGAGCCACAATCCCTAGACCTATAGCATTTACAACCAGATCTCCTGCAGAAGACACAAACTCAAGACCAGGTGCTGTCAACCCCTCAAGCAGTGGGGCCATCTCTCCTGCTCTTTTGCCACCCTCCTTGGAGACTAAGGTCTAGAGAGGGAGGTTGAGGTACAGGGTGATGCATGTGGCTCAGGTGGCCTGTGTTGGCTCTGAATGCTGTGCCTGCCTCCCTACTTGAGGCTGTGTTGTACCACATGTGGACTATTCTCTCTCTTCCCTCCAGTGGGTTGTGGAGTGTCTGCTTGCAGAAATTACCATGCAGCAGCAATCACCAGAGTGTGCCTAGAGGCCCAAATGGTGAACTGGTACTACTGTGGGCAACTTCCTGGCAACAGAGGTTTGCTAAGGGTCTTGCTAAGTTGCCTCAGGCTCCCCAGTACCTAGGACTACAGGCATGAACTACCATGCCCACTGACAATTTCAACTTTGAAAAGTTCACATTATCAATTTTTTCTTTCATGGATTTATTTTAGAGCTATATTAAAAATACATTATGAAACATAGTCATGAGTATTTTTTTCTACAATTTTCACAGTTTCATATTTTCAATGTTGGCCTATGGATGTTTTAGAGTGAGTTTTGAGAATCTTATAAAGGTGTTCTCTGTCCATTTCTCCCTTATGGTTTCCAAATGCTCCATCACCATCCGTGTAGCAGATGCTTCTTTATTTATTGAAGGTCTTTGTCCCTTTGACAAAATCACCTGCCTGTATGTAGTGGGTGTGTTTTGGACTCCCCACTCATCTCCATTTATCTATTATTCCTCCACAGCATGACATTTTCTTCACTACTTCAGCTTTCTGACAATGTTTGGGATACAGATGTGAGTTCTTCATTTGTCCTTGCAAGCTTTCTTCTCAGGACTCACCTGGGGAAATGCCATGGCTGGGTCACATAGGGTCTATGTACACAGTGAAGTAACCCTAACCCAAACCTTCAAGACCTATCCTAACCCTCACCTTTGTGATCCACCAGAGGAGAGACCATGACTGTGGACACCTTGTGGCTATGACTGTGGTGAGAAAAGCTTCCTTCTCCTTGGGAACCACACAGGGAGATGCTGTGACTGGGAACACCTGGAGGCCATGTCCTCAGTGAAGTATATTACCTCAAATCCTTTGGAGGGTGGAGTCCCCCCACCCACCACCTGTGAGCTATTAAAATGTGGGACTAAATTATTCACAATCCTGAGGTGATAGAAGCTCCCAGTTTCCCCCAAAGAGAGCCAGCAAAATGCTGGACTACATTACCCTCAGTCCTTTGGGCAGAAGCTGTCAGGAGCCCCCTTGCTCCCCCGACTCCCACCCTATGAGCAGGCAAAATGCCGCTGAGCCATAAAATACATGTGACTTAATTACCCACAATCCTAAAGGGGCAGAAGTTCCCTGGGTTCTGCACAGAGAGCCAGCAGAATACTGGACAATTCACAGGAGTTGGAGTGGGATGGCAACTCATAGGAGCCTTCCACCACCCCAAACTGGCAAAACGCTGGACTACATTACCCAGAGTCCTCAGGGGCAAAAGATTGCGGGAGAATTCCTTCCATCACTTCCCTTGAGTGGGCAAAATTCTGGACTAAATAACGTACAATCTTAAGGGGGCTGAAGCTCCCAGGATCCCCCATGAGGAGTCAGCAAAATGCTGAATTACATTACGACTGTCAGGATTAGAGTTAGGGTTCATGTTGGGCTCACTCTCCATGGGGGATTCTGGGAGCTGCCTAAGGATTATGGGTGATGTAGTCCTGGATTTTACCCACACACCTCTGCCAGGAGACACACAAGCTGAATGCTATATGCTTGCCCTCATACCCTGAGGAATCTAAGTTTAGGGTTATGGGTAGGGTCAGGCAAAGATCAGCTGCAGGGCTAGGGTTAGTGAGATTGACAAAACCAAGGAGTTTCCTTCCATTTCTGCCACTAAGGAGCATGGGTAGTATAGTCCCAGGTTTACCACACACCTCGAACATTCTGGAAACTTCCTCTCTTTAGGATTTATGGGTAGTGTAGTCCCAACATTTACCGCTGACTGCTTGGTATTCTGGAAGCCCCTCCTCTGAGGATTGTGGGGGAAATAGTCATGGACTTACAACTCACTTTCAAGAATTCTGGGAACTTCCTCCCCACGTGGAACAGTGGGTAATGTAGTCCCATGAGTTGTCCTTTTCAGTCAAAGGATCCTGGGAACTTCCTCTCTTTAGGATTATGGGTAAAGTAGTCCCCAAATTTGCTTCCTCACCACTCGATATTCTGGGAATCTCCTTACCCCTTGGCATTATGGGCTATGTAATCCCAGGTTTTACCTGCTTATTGCAAGCGATCCTGGGAAATGACTCATGTTAGAATTGTAAGAAATAAAGTTCCATGATTTGTTTGCTCACTGCTGGCTGTCCTGGGAGACTCTTCCCCAAAGGATTATGAATAATGTAATCTAAGGTTTACAACTCATTTTGGGGAATGTTGAGAACTTTCAGTCTATATAATTGTGGGTAATGTAGTTCTAGATGTAACCACTTCTGGTGGGGGAACTTCCTCCCTCTTAGGATCATGGGTAATATCCCAGGTTTTCTTGAATAGCTGCAGGGACTCATGAGAGTTACACTCCTCAGGATTGTGGGTAATGTAATCTAAGGTTTACAACTCACTTTGGGTAATCCTGGGAACTTCTAGCTTGTCTAATTTTGGGTAATGTAGTTCTAGATATAACCACTTATGGTGAGGGATACTTGGAAATTCCTTCCTTTTAGGATCAAGGGCAATGTTGTCCCAGGTTTTCCCTGATAGCTTCAGGGACTCATGGTAGTTACTGTCCTCAGGATTGTGGGAAATGTAATCTTGGGTTTATCACTCATTATGGGATTCTGAGAGATTTCTCACCCACAGAGGTTTTAAAAGTGTAGTCTCAGGTTTACCACAGGTAAGAGGGGTTCCTAGGACATCCTCACCTTAGGGTTATGTGTAGCATACACCCCTCATTTTCTTGATCACCATTGGCTATCCTGGGAGCTTCCTTCTCTCTTGGGATTGTGGGTAATGTAGTCCAGGTTTTGCCTGATCACTGCAGGGAATTAGGAGTTCCTCCCCCTTAGTCTACAGGTGATGTATTCCTGGGCTCACCACTCATGGCAGAGGATTCTGGGAACTTCCTCCCATTAGATCTTTGGATAATGTGGTCCTGCAGTTTGTCTGCTTGACACTGGGTATCTTGGGATCTTGCTCCCTTTAAGGTTGTGGGTAATGTGGCCCCAAATTTTACCTGATCGCTTCAGGGAAGGTTGGAAGTTCCTGCACTTATTAGGATTGTGGGTAAACTGGTCTCACCATAAGAGATTTTGGGAGCTTCCTTTCTTTAGAATTATGGATAATTTAGTTCTGTGTTTACTCATTGGGGGGGGGATTCTGGGACCTTCCTACTTCCTTAGAATTTGGGGTAATGCAGTTACTTACTCACTTCAGGGATTCCTGGGAAACTTGTTAAAAAATTATTGTTGGCAGTGTAGTACAATTTGACTACTCATTGGGCAACTTTGGTGCTTACTACCCCTTAGGATTGTGGACAACGTAGTCCTTAGAATTGCCCTCTTCCTGTTGAGGATCCTGGGGACTTCCTCCCTAAAAATTGTTAGTAATGTAATCCCAAATTTTGCCCACTTACTGCAGGGAAATTTGTCCATGTAGGATTTGGGTAATGAATATTTGCAATTTGTCCCTGCATTTCAGAAAAACTTGGGAGCTTCCAGCACTATAGCATTGTGGGCAATGTAGTCCTTGAAATTACCCTTTCAGTGTTAAGGATCCTGTGAACTACCTCACTAAGTATTGTGGTGAATGTTTTCTCACGATTTGCCAGCTGACTGTAGGGATTGCTGGAAAACTTGTTCAAAAAGGATTATTGGAACTGTAGTAAATTTTGAGTGCTCACTGATGGCCACTCAAAGGATCTTAACCCTCAGAATTGTGGGCAATTTAGTCCTTGGATTTACCTATTTTTATTCTTTTTTCACTTTTTTTTTTATTGTAAACAAATGGGATACATGTTGTTTCTCTGTTTGTACATGGCGTAAAGGCATACCATTTGTGTAATCATAAATTTACATAGAGTAATGTTGTTTGATTCATTCTGTTATTTTTTCCCTTCCCCCACCCCTCCCACCCCTCTTTACCCTCTATACAGTACTTCCTTCCTCCATACTTGCCCCCCTCCCTAACCCTAACTCTAACCCTAACACTAACCCTTCCCTCCCCCCCATTATGTGTCATCCTCCACTTATTAGCGATATCATTTGTCCTTTGGCTTTTTGAGATTGGCTTATCTCACTTAGCATGATATTCTCCAATTTCATCCATTTGCCTGCAAATGCCATAATTTTATCATTCTTTATGGCTGAGTAATATTCCATTGTATATATATATACCACAGTTTTTTTATCCACTCATCAATTGAAGGGCATCTAGGTTGGTCCCACAGTCTGGCTATTGTGAATTGAGCAGCTATGAACATTGATGTGGCTGTGTCTCTGTAGTATGCTGATTTTAAGTCCTTTGGGTATAGGCCAAGGAGTGGGATAGCTGGGTCAAATGGCGGGTCCATTCCAAGTTTTCTAAGGAATCTCCACACTGCTTTCCAGAGTGGCTGCACTAATTTGCAACCCCACCAGCAATGTATGAGTGTACCTTTCTCCCCACATCCTCGCCAACACCTGTTGTTGCTCGTATTCTTGATAATCGCCATTCTAATTGGGGTGAGATGGAATCTTAGGGTGGTTTTGATTTGCATTTCTCTTATTACTAGAGATGTTGAACATTTTTCCATATGTTTGTTGATTGCTTGTAGATCTTCTTCTGTGAAGTGTCTATTCATTTCCTTAGCCCATTTGTCGACTGGATTATTTGAATTCTTGGAGTAAAGTTTTTTGAGTTCTTTATAGATTCTGGAGATTAGTGCTCTATCTGAAGTATGATTGGCAAAGATATTCGCCCATTCTGTAGGCTCTTTCTTCGCATTGCTGATAGTTTCCTTTGCTGAGAGAAAGCTTTTTAGTTTGAATCTATCCCAGTGGTTGATTCTAGCTTTTATTTCTTGTGCTATGGGAGTCCTGTTAAGGAAGTCTGATCCTAGACCAACAAGGTGAAGATTTGGACCTACTTTTTCTTCTATAATCTGCAGGGTCTCTGGTCTGATTCCGAGGTCCTTAATCCATTTTGAGTTTAGTTTCGTGCATGGTGAGAGATATGGGTTTAGTTTCATTCTGTTGCATATGGATTTCCAATTCTCTCAGCACCATTTGTTGAAGAGGCTATCTTTTCTCCATTGCATATTTTTGGCACCTTTGTCTAGTATGAGAAAATTGTATTTATTTGGGTTTGTGTCCGTGTCCTCTATTCTATACCATTGATCTACCTTTCTATTTTGGTACCAATACTATGCCGTTTTTGTTACTATTGCTTTGTAGTAGAGTTGAAGATCTGGTATTGCAATACCCCCTGTTTCACTCTTCCTGCTAAGTATTGCTTTAGCTATTCTGGGTTTCTTATTCTTCCAGATGAATTTCATAATTGCTTGCTCTATTTCTGTAAGGTACATCATTGGGATTTTAATTGGAATTGCATTGAATTTGTATAGCACTTTAGGTAGTATGGCCATTTTGACAATATTAATTCTTCCTATCCAAGAACATGGAAGATCTTTCCATCTTCTAAGGTGTTCTTTAATCTCTTTCTTTAGTGTTGTATAGTTCTCATTGTAGAGGTCTTTCACCTCTTTTGTGAGATTGATTCCCAAGTATTTTATTTTTTTCGAGGCTATTGTGAATGGGGTAGTTTTCCTAATTTCTCTTTCTGAAGATTCATCACTTATGTATAAAAATGCGTTGGATTTATGGGCATTGATCTTGTAACCTGCTACTTTACTGAATTCACTTATGAGTTCTAAGAGTTTTCTGGTGGAATTTCCAGGTTCCTCTAAATATATAATCATGTCATCAGTGAACAGGGATAGTTTGAGTTCTTCTTTCCCAATTCGTATCCCTTTAATCTTTTTGGTTTGTCTAATTGCTCTGGCCAGAGTCTCAAGAATGATGTTGAATAGAAGTGGTGAAAGAGGGCATCCCTGCCTTGTTCCAGTTTTTAGGGGGAATGCTTTCAGTTTTTCACCATTTAGAATGATATTAGCCATGGGCTTAGCATAAATGGCCTTTACAATGTTAAGGAATGTTCCCACTATCCCTATTTTTTCTAGTGTTTTGAGCATGAAGGGGTGCTGTATTTTATCAAATGCTTTTTCTGCATCTATTGAAATAATCATGTGATTCTTGACTTTAAGTCTATTAATGTGGTGAATTACATTTATTGATTTCCTGATGTTGAACCCACCTTGCATCCCTGGGATGAAACCAACTTGATCATGGTGCACTATCTTTTTAATATGTTTTTGTATGCGATTTGCTAAAATTTTGTTGAGAATTTTTGCATTGATGTTCATTAAGGATATTGGTCTGAAATTTTCTTTCCTTGATGAGTCTCTGTCTGGTTTAGGTATCAGGGTGATATTGGCTTCATAGAATGAGTTTGGGAGGGTTCCCTCCTCTTCTATTTTATGGAATACTTTGAGAAGTATTGGAATGAGCTCTTCTTTAAAGGTTTTGTAGAACTCGGCTGAGAACCCATCTGGTCCCGGACTTTTCTTTGTTGGTAGGCTTTTGATGACTTCTTCTATTTCAGTACTTGAAATTGGTCTATTTAAATTATGTATGTCCTCCTCCTTCAGTTTAGGCAATTCATATGTCTCTAGAAACCTGTTGATGTCTTTGAAATTTTCTATTTTGTTGGAGTATGGATTTTCAAAATAGCTTCTAATTATGTTTTGTATTTCAATCCTGTCTGTTGTGATATTTCCTTGTTCATTCCGAATTTTAGTGATTTGGGTTTTCTCTCGTCTTCTCTTTGTTAGTGTGGCTAAAGGTTTATCAATTTTGTTTATTTTTTCGAAGAACCAACTATTTATTTTGTCAATTTTTTGTATTGTTTCTTTTGTTTCAATTTCATTGATTTCAGCTCTGAGTTTAACTATTTCCTGTCTTCTACTACTTTTGGTGCTGTTCTGTTCTTCTTTTTCTAGGGCTTTGAGCTGTAGTGTTAGGTCGTTTATTTGTTGAGTTTTACTTCTTTTATTAAATGCGCTCCATGAAATAAATTTCCCTCTAAGTACTGCTTTCATAGTGTCCCAGAGATTTTGATATGATGTTTCTTTGTTCTCATTTACCTCTAAGAATTTTTTAATTTCCTTCCTAATATCTTCTGTTATCCATTCATCATATAATAGCATATTGTTTAATCTCCAGATGTTGGAATAGTTTCTGTGTTTTACTCTTTCATTTATTTCTAACTTCAATCCATTATGATCTGATAGAATACATGCTAGTGTCTCTATCTTCTTGTATTTGCTAACATTTGCTTTGTGGCATAGTATATGGTCTATTTTAGAGAAGGATCCATGTGCTGCTGAGAAGAAAGTGTATTCGCTCTTGGTTGGATGGTATATTCTATAAATGTCCGTTAAGTCTAAAGTATTGATTGTGTTATTGAGATCTATGGTTTCTTTGTTCAATTTTTGTCTGGAAGATCTGTCCAGTGGTGAGAGAGGCGTGTTAAAATCACCTAGTATTATTGTGTTATGGTCTATTTGGTTTCTGAAAATGAGAAGGATTTGTTTGACATACATGGATGAGCCACTGTTTGGGGCATAGATGTTTATGATTGTTATATCTTGCTGATTTATGCTTCCCTTAAGCAGTATGAAATGACCTTCTTTATCCCTTCTGACTAACTTTGGCTTGAAGTCCACATTATGTGAAATGAGGATGGATACTCCAGCTTTTTTGCTGAGTCCATGCGCATGGTATGTTTTTCCCCATCCTTTCACCTTTAGTCTATGGGTATCTTTTTCTATGAGGTGAGTCTCTTTCAGGCAACATATTGTTGGATCTTTCTTTTTAATCCAATCTGCCAGTCTATGTCTTTTGATTGATGAATTCAGGCCATTAACATTCAGGGTTATTATAGAGATATGATTTGGTTTCCCGGTCATTTGGTTCATTTTTTAAATTTTATTTATTTATTTGTTTGACACAACTTGTTTCCTCCTTTATTTGACAATTCCTTTAGGATAATTCCTCCCTTTGCTGATTTGCTTCTTTGTTTTTCATCTCTTCCTCATGGAATATTTTGCTGAGAATGTTCTGTAATGCTGGCTTTCTTTTTGTAAATTCTTTTAGCTTTTGTTTATCATGGAAGGATTTTATTTCATCGTCAAATTTGAAGGTAAGTTTTGCTGGGTATAAGATTCTTGGTTGGCATCCATTTTCTTTCAGGGCTTGAAAAATGTTGTTCCAGGCCCTTCTAGCTTTTAGGGTCTGGATTGAAAAATCTGCTGATATCCGTATTGGTTTCCCCCTGAATGTAATTTGGTTCTTTTCTCTCACAGCCTTTAAAATTCTGTCTTTATTTTGTATATTCGGTATTTTCATTATAATGTGCCTTGGTGTGGGTCTGTTGTAATTTTGTGTATTTGGAGTCCTATAAGCCTCTTGAACTTGATTTTCCATTTCATTCTTCAGATTTGGGAAATTTTCTGATATTATTTCATTGAATAGGTTGTTCATTCCTTTGGCTTGTTTCTCTAGGCCTTCCTCAATCCCAATAATTCTTAAATTTGGCCTTTTCATGATATCCCATAGTTCTTGTAGATTCTGTTCATGATTTCTTACCATCTTCTCTGTTTGTTCAACTTTGTTTTCAAGGTTAAATATTTTGTCTTCAATGTCTGAGGTTCTGTCTTCCAGGTGTTCTATCCTATTGGATATGCTTTCTATGGAGTTCTTAATTTGGTTTATTGTTTTCTTCATGTCAAGGATTTCTGTTTGGCTTTTTTTCAATATCTCTAACTCTTTATTGAAATGATCTTTTGCTTCCTGTATTTGCTCTTTTAACTGTCGATTGGTGCGATCAATCAATGCTTGCATTTGCTCTTTCATCTCATCATTCAGTGCGTGCATTTGCTCTTTCATCTCATCGTTTGCATCTCTGATCATTTTAATTATGTACATTCTGAACTCCTTTTCTGTCATTTCTTCTGCCATGCTGTCACTGGGTTTTATTGATGTAACATCTAGATTTGTTTGCAGCATTTTCTTTCCTTGTTTTCTCATATTGTTCAGGTATCAGAGGACCGCTGAGATATTGCAGATTTCCTCTATTGACTTACAATGTCCCTGAAGATTTCTATATATATATCCCCCCTTAGCCTTCAGTAGGCTGAAGTCTTGGAGGAAGTTGATAATGCGGTGCTCCACAAGGAAGCTGCCTCTCTAGGAGTGGTGGCCTTCAGGTGGGGTATAATCCCTGCTAGTGGGCAGAGGTGCCTCCACTTGTTGACCAATGGTCATCCAAAGGGGACCTAGGCTGTGGGCTGAGGCAAGGCCTGTTTGGGCCTGAGTCTCTGGTTTTACCGTCCTTGTGGGGAAATCTCACCCAGCAGGGAAGACTCACCTGGTGGGGAGGGCTCGCTGGTCAGTTCCCTCTTAGAGGTTCCCCTCAATTTACAGCTACCACCTGGGCTGGGCTGCCTTCCTCTGCAAAGTTCCCAGGGGCCCGGCCCTACCTCCTGGGCCTGGGAGCCTCACCCTTTGCAGATGACTCTCCTTAGGCTGCCCTTCCTCAGAGAATCTGCCCGCAAGCCTGGAACCTTCGCTCTGCCCTAAGCCTGTCTCTGTGCGGCTCTTCCACCAAGAAGCCTCCTAGATCCTGGGACCCTGCTCTGCACCTAATCGCCTGGCTATGCGGCCCCTCCTCTGAGCAGCCACCTGGGGCCCTGTACAATCGCTCTGAATCCCAGAGACCCGCCACACGCCTCTTCCTCCAGACAGCCGCCCAGTATTCCGGTGCGGACACTAGGAGTCCAAGAAACTCACTGCGTGCCTCCACCTCCACCAACCACCCGTAGCCCTGGGCAATCAATCACTCTGAGTTGAAGTGACCCTCCCCATTCCTCCTCCTTCTCCAGATAACCCCCCGGGTGTTCAGGAGCAGTCGCTCTGAGAGGCTCTGAGTCCACGTGACCCGCAGCACGGGTCCTCTGGGCAACCGCCCGGAGCTCTGGTGCGGCCACTCAAGACCAAGCGTCCCACCACGCTTCTCCTCCAGGCAGCCCCCCTGTGTTCAGGAGCTGTCACTTTAAGTCCAAACAACTCACCACTCGCCTTCTCCTCTGAGCAGCCGCCTGGAGCGCTAATGCAGTCACTGCGAGTCCAAAGGACCCGCTGCGCTCCTCCTCCTCCTCCTCCTACTCCTCCGGGCAGGCCCCGGGGTTCAGAAGTGGTCTGAGTCCAAACAGCTCGCCATGCAGCCCCTTCTCTGGCAACCGCCTGTAGCTCTGGTGTAGTCACCCCGAATCCAAGCGGCCGTGCTCCTCTTCCTCCTCCTCGTCCTCAGGGCAGGTCCCGGTGTTCAGAAGCGTCGTTCTGAGTCCAAACAGCTCGCTGTGCAGCTTCTCCTCTGGCAACCGCCTGTAGCTCTGGTGCAGTCACTCCGAATCCAAGTGGTCACGCTCCTCCTCCTCCTCCTCAGGGCAGGCCCCAGTGTCCTGAGTCCACACAGCTCTCCTCGCCACTCTTCCCCTGGGCAGCCGCCGGAGCCCCAGTGGTTGCTCCGAGTCCCAGCGCTGTGCCCAGCGGCCTCCTTTACGGCACTCCCAGCTGTCCGAGTTCACTGCTCCAGCGGGGGGAGGGGCGTCTCGCCGGCAGTTCTACTTCACAAAGTTTCCTGCGTTCCGGGACCACCGTCCCACCCGGGATGCCTCCCCAGAGGGTGAGAGTCACCCGGCTGCTTTGAGTTGGTCCCAAGCGTCTCAATATCTCCTCTTTTGAATCCTGAGTCCTGGAGCAACATGAAATGCAGCCACCCTCTAGGCCGCCATCTTGAAACCCCCTTACCTTCTTAATGTAGAGGATCCTGGGAAATTCCTACCTAAAGATTGTGAGTAATGTAGTCTCACAATTTGCCTGAACACTGCAGGGATTCTGGGAAACATAACCATGTTGGATTGTGAGTAATGTAGTCTTGCAATTTTACCGCTCATTGCAGGACACCTGAAAACTTCAAGGACCATAGAACTGTGGACAATGCAATATTCAAAACTGCCACCTAGCTGTAGAGAATTCAAGAGATACCTCCCTAAGTATTATAGGAAATGTAGCTCAACAGTTATAATGCTAACTGCAGAGTTAGGGTTAGGGGTTAGGGTTAGAAGTTGGGAGTTGGGGTTATGGTTAGAGTTAGTGAACTGGGTTCTATGATACCAGGACTCACATTAATGTTCAAGTCTGCATGGAGACCTGGGGAATTCAGGCTCTGTTGATTTTAACATTCCAAGAATTGTTGTGGTATATGTATCTATATCAGTGTATCAGGAAATTGCACCAGCTCTTAAATTTTGTGAACAACCACATAACTGGTGCTTTTTTAAAAACTGTTTTTTAGTTGCTGATGAACCTTTATTTCATTTATTTTTATGAGGTGCTGAGGATCGAATCTAGTGCCCTATATATGCTAGGCAAGCACTCTTACCACTGAGCGACAACCCAAGCCCTATAACTGGTGTTACATGATGGTATGACACAGAAGACTGCTAAGAAAAATGTGGAGATCAGGAATCTGGTTTCTATTGTGGCAGAAACTCTAGAACTGTTGGGATAAACCTATGGTTCTTGGGATGTGTGATGACAAACCTCCCATATCTTCTTGACTAGATTGCCTCCCATGATGTCAAGATTCATAGATTAACTGACCTCTATGTGTAGAAAAGGGAAACATTTTCTCTTGTTGGAGGAAACCAATGCTGCTGAGATGTCCAAGGAGAACTAGAAAACTTGGGTTCTGTGATGGAAGGATTCCCAGGTCTTCTGCACTGTACTTGGAAATCCAGATAAATAGTGTTTTGTCATGGTAGGTTTCAAAGATCTGCTGGAAATGTGGAAATCAATAAAATTTGGTTCTATTATGGCAGATATCAAACGACTGATTTACTCCATGTTCCAAACCAGGGAACTTGGTTTTCATGATGTCAGGTCAGCTCAGCTCTATGAGCAGAGACAGAGAATTGGGTTTCTACATGCTAGGAATCCCAGGGCTTCTGAACTTTATGTGGCCAGCCAGGCATCTGAGTTTCTTTTGTTGGCAATGTGATTATTGTTGCTGGTTCTACTATTTTAACTGGCATTGTAGAATGGCAGGACATGCAAGACTTCCAGATTGCACTTTGAGAGTCAGGGAAGTAAGGTTTTATGATGATAGGTATTTGAATGCTGCTGGGTTGTGTGTTGAAATCCAGATAATGGGCTTTAAATTAAGGCATGACTCTCAGAACTGAATGACTCTTCATGGAGGCCTGATAAATTGTATTCTCTGATGTCATGATACCCAAAGGCTACTTGACTTTATGTGGAGAGCCATAGAACTGGATTTCTTTGATGACAGGACACCCAAATCTACTTGGCTTTCTGTGGAGAGTCAGAAAATGGGGTTTCTATAATGACAAAACTGATAGGAATGTTGGGCTTTTCATGGAGAACCAGAGAACAGGGAATCTGAAATAGCAGGCCTTCTGAGTCTTCATGGTCCTATTTGAAGAGTCAAGGAACTGGCATAATGATTGTAGGACTCTCCATGCTGCAGGACTCTTTGTGGAATGCTAGGGAATGGTTTCTATGATGGCAGGACTCTCATGTCCTGGTCTCTTTGTATCACAAGAGATTTGACACTTTATAATGAAGTTACTGGAATTTGTGTGTCCTAGGGAAATGGGGTTCTATTATGACATGATTCATATGTTTTCTGGCCTCCTAGTGAAGATTGAGAGATACTGATTTTGTTGTTGACAGGACTCACAGTTCTTTTGTGGTTTATGTGGAGAACAAAGAAATGGAATTCTATTGATGGTAGAATTCCCAGCGTGTTTGAGCTGTACATGGAAAACCAAGCAAACAAACAAAAAGCAGGTTTTATGTGCATGGCAAGACTGTATCTTGAGAGCTGCAAAACTGGTGTTCTGTGATAGCAGGGCTCTCAGGACAACTGAGCTCTATGTAGAGAATATGATGGCATAAACCCCATAGCTGCTGTGATATATGTAGAGAGCCAGGGAACACAGATTGGATAAAGAATGGCCTCCCATATCTTCTTGGCTCTACTTGGAGACCCAGAGAAATGGTCTCCTATTATGTCAGAACTCTTAGTTCTGCAGGTCTGTATATGGAGAGCAAGGGAACTTGGTTTCTATGATTGCATTACTCTCAGGACTGCTGTTCTCCATGAGTGTAGCAAGTGACTTTAAAAAATGTTTCCAGTAGTCTCAAGTCTGCAGGAATTTATATGGAAGACCTAAGGGCCTGGGACCATGTGATGAAAGGACTTTTGGGCTCTTGGTAAAGAACAATAGGTTGTATTGAGGGAAGGACTCCCAGAGTTGATGGACTCTATGAGCAGAGACAGAGAACTACATTTCTATGGTTACAGCAAACCAGGAGTTGCTGGGCTTTATGTGGAGTAAGATTCAAATGGGATTTCATTGCTGGAAGGATTTGTAAACTTACTGGGTTCTATGTGGAGATCCATGGAACTGAGACTTTATGTGAGAATTCACAATTCAACTGAGCTCTATGTGGACAGAAGGGAACTTATTTCTATAATGGCTGTGAAACCAGAATTAAGAACAGGTAGTTAGTGTAGAATAGGGAATTGGGTCAAAATGAGAAAATGGAAGCCATCTGCATCTGAAAAGTTGGAGACTTTCCCTGAGAGAATGGAATGTCAAAGACATCTGGAGCCCATTGAATTATGAAATTTACTTGCCCTTACCATCCTTTTCAAAAGGCTGCAGGCAAGAAGTTGCTAATTAATGCCTCTGGATCCTACCTATCTAAATCACTCCATTTGGCCCTTCCCCCTCCCCATGTGTTTCTCATCTTTTTGCCATCTCAATGGAATCCCCTAGGCCTAGTTACATAAGCAGGAAGGAAAGAGGCATAGGAGAACAAAACCTATAAAAAGGGCAAGATTTGCTCATCCAAAAAATTCCACTTTTTAAATAAAACTTCTTACTTTCCACCCTACACTTGCCTCTGCGTGCTTCTCTGGTGTTATACTTCAACATCTGAGGAAGCAGGACTCGTCAAGGTAACTGGTGGCATCAGCAGGAATACCAACGCTGCTGGGATCTATGTGGAGAGCATGGGATCTTAGTTTCTATAATGGCCAATCCAGCAGGGATGCTGGACTCTACATTGATAATCAGGGAACTTGTGTTCTAGTCTATGGCAGTGTACTAGTGCTACTGTGCCCCGCATTGAGAGTCATGTAAATGGTGTTCTCTAATGATATTACTAGAAAGACTCAGGAATCTACATGGAGATCCAGGGACATTAGATTCCATGGTGCCAGGATCTGCAGGGCTTTTGATCTTTATGTGAACAGCAAAGAAACTCAGTTTCTATGATGGCAGAACTGCCAGAGCAGCTGGCATCTGTGATCAAAACCAGGAAACTAGAGTTCTAAGATTGCAGAACTTGTGATGATCAGAGCTCTTGGTGGAGAGCCAGGATTATTACATTCAACAGATAACAAGAAGTAGCAACACTGAGTTATAAATTGAGAGAGAGGAAGCTGAATTCACATAGTGGCAGTATTCACATGAACCTTAGCCGGAAGTGAGAAACCAGGGAAATGAGATTCTATGATGACAGGAATTGTAGAACTGCTGATCTCTGTGTGGGCAGCCATGTAATGATGCTCCATGATGACAAGACACACAGCTCTACTAGGTTCTGTATGGAGATCTAGGGAAATAGGTTTCTTTGCTTGAAGGACACACAGGGCAGCCAGACTTTATGTGGAGAGCAGGAAATTGGGATTCTATTATGTCAGGGCCCCAAAAGGTGCAGGAATCCATGAGGATAGCCCACAATTGTGATTTTATAATGTCAGGATACACAATATGCTGGATCTATGTGAAGACCCAGAAAACTGAGTCTCTATATAGCAGAACACACTAGGATACTTAGATTTTCATGGAGAGGGAGAGAACTGGGTTTCTATGATGAAACTACTTCAGTGACTGCTGGGATTTACCCGATGATCCTAGGAACTGGAGTGGAAAATGGCAGAGCCAGTAGTATTGCAGGATTTTCATGAAATTCAAGGTAACTGGGTTTTATGATGGCAGTACTCATACTGCAGCTAAGTTCTATGAGAAGAACAGGGAACTGGAGTCTATGATCATAGGGTACCCAAGGCTAATGTGCCCTACATGGAGAGTCATGAAACAGGGGTTCTGTTGATGGAAGGATGTGCAGAGTTCTGGGCTCTACCTACCTTCCACATAACTGATCTTCTATAATGGCAGAAATTGCCAGGCTGCTGAGCACTTCAGAAGGGCACACAACAGGTTTCTGGATTTCAAGAAAAACACAACTGTTGGGAATTATATAAAGATTCAGCAAACCTGATTTCTATGTTGGGAACATTAGCTGAGGTTTTGATCTGTACTTGGAGAGTCAAGTAAATTTTGTTATACTGCCTGGACTCACAGTGCTACGGTTTTCTGTTGAGAGCAAGGAAACTGTGTTTCTATGATGGCAGAATTTGTAAAGCTGCTTGACTGCATGTGGTGAGCTGAGGAACTTGGGTCTTATGATGCCAAACCTTTCATGACTGCTGAGTTCAATATGAAGAATTGCATTAGAGTTTACCCGGAGAGACAAAGAACTGGGTTCATGTGATGTAAAGTTAACCAGGTATGCACAGCTCCAGGAAATAGACATCCTATCTTGCTGTATTATGCAATGTGGCTGGGCTCTATTGGAGAGCCCAGATACTGGGTTATAGAATGACAGGATTGTAGGGCTGCTATGGAGAGCCAGGAAATCTAAGGTGGCAGGATTTCTAGGGCTCCTGGGGTCTACAAGTAAACTGAGGAAAGGGGACTTCTACAATGGGAGAACATCAAGGGCTGCTGGGTTCTACATGAAGAATCAGGGAATGTGGTTTCTATGAAGGCAGAACACACAGAGTTTCTGGGATGTAAATGGAGAACCGAAGGATTGGGGTTCTGTGATGGCAGATCACCCAGGGCAATTGGACTCTAAGAGTGTGGAGATGGAGTCTATGTTGGAGGAACCATGAGGACTATTTGTGAAGTTACAGGGAACAAGTTTTCCATGATGGCAGGACTCAAGGAGTTGTTGGACTGTGGGTGGAGAGCCAGGGGATTGGGATTCAATGATAGTAGGATTCCCCATGCTTCTGGATTCTACGTCAAAAGGCAAGGAAGAGGAGTTCTATGATGGTATGACTCTCAGGTTTCCTGGGTTCTCTAAGGGAAGGACTCCTAGCGCTGTTGGGCTTTACATTGAGAATGAGAGAACTGCAGTCCTATTGATGAAAATAGTCCCAGGACAAGTGGGGTCAGAGTGCTTTCTAAACCAGGACAGCCTACAGAAGAGGCCGCAGCACACCAAAGTGAACTACTCCAATGTCTACCAACTTGCCCAAGTCAATCCCTTCCTCCAGAATTTCCAGCTGTGAGCGATGCCAGGCTGCTTCTCACTTCAGCTTTCCTGAGTCCACTTTGGTGTGTGTCACAGGCCCTGAGGCTGCTCACCTAGTACCCCGGCTTGGGCGAGGGACTGCAGAGCGCGACCTGGAAAGAGAACCTGCCCTCCAGCCTCAAGCGGCGGGGTGAGAGGCGCAGAGTGGCGGGTGGCCAGAGCTCCGGAGGGACAAGGCGTGCACGCATGCACGCACTCCTGCCTCTTGCGAGCCTCGGCTGCTGTTCTCACCCACCGATTCACGCCACTGGTTTGCTGTGGTCCTGTAGGCTGTCCGACGTGAGCGCCTCCACCCAGGTGAGCGTGGGCTCTAGAAGCGTCCCAAGGAAGCAACTGGTGGCTTCGGAGTGTGGGCCAGGCGTCACCAGGTGGGACTGGGGCGTGCGCGGGACCGCGGAGCAGTGGGTCGCAGGGCTGTTGCGGCTGCCGGCTGGGGACAGGGTGTGCTGGGACGCACCATCCATGGCCAGCTTACTAGCCCGGCGGGTTGAGTGTGGCCGGTCCCGAGGTGAAGGTCAGGGGGAGAACCGAGGGTTCTGCGCTGCCCCATAGCCCATGACTTGGGTGGAGGCTGTAATTAGCTGGAAGGACTCGTGGTGGCTGAGAATGCCTCAGAGTTCTTCTTCCTCTACAAAGGCAGAGTGCTCCTTGACGGGGCTTGAACTCCTGGTGCTTGATGGAGGAAGGACAGAAGTCATGACCTGTGCTCATTTCTGAGATTAGCCCAGGGATCTGTCTCCAGGCACTGGGACACTGGCTGACACTTAAGGAGTCAGTTTTTTAAATTTTCTTTATCTTTTAAATTTTGCATGACTAACAAAGTAACTTTCTGAAATTGAAAATAAGAAACCTATTTCCATTGCTCAGAGTTTTCAGAATTGTCGTTTTTACAGACTGTTGTATTGGGATAGATGATGACACGACACCCAGGTTTGCTGGGTTCTCTGTGACGCTCCAGGAAACTAGGTTTCTGTGGTGGAAGGACTGCAGTGCTTCGGGCCCCTTCTGAAATCCAGTGAACTTTCTTTCTATAATGGGAGGACCTCCAGGGTTACTTGAGTCTATCTGGAGTGCCAGGGAATTGGATTTCTATGATATGATTATATGCAGTGTTGCTGAGCTCTGTGCAGACATCAGGGACGTAGAGCCTAATATGATAGGATATGCTGGGCTGGACACTTGTGGAACAACAGAGAATGAGGTTCTGTAGTGGCAGGACCCGCAGGGATGCTGACCTCTATATGGAGAGAAGGACCTAGGTGTTAATGATGGAGGGACTTCCAGGGATGACTCTACCTGGAGTGCCAGGAACGTGGATTTCTGTGATAGCAGTACTCACTGTTTTGCTGACCTCTATGTGGTCATCAGGGAGCCGGAGCGTGTGCTCACCAGATACACTGGGTGGCTGAACTCTGCATTGAATGCCAGAGAATGGGGTTCTATGATACAAGGTTTTGCAGTCCTGAGGGTCTATGTGTAGAGAAAAAATGGATGTCTACAATTTCAGAACTCCCAGCTACTGGGATTCATATGGAAGACCCAAGGAACTGTTGTTCTATGAATTCAGGAGTCACAGGTTTTCTCTTGGATGAGAGAAAGGGAACTGGATAGGCATTACTTCTGGGTTCTAGGAGGAGGACCAGGGAACATTATTTGGATGTCAGAATTCCCAGAGCAGATGGCTTCTACTTAGAAGGCCATAGAAGATAGATACTTTAGATTTAAGGATTCATGGGGCTGCTGGACTGTATGAAGAGTGAGATGTAAATAATATTTTAAGTTGGCAGTCTGCCCAGGTCTGCTTCACCCTATTTGGAAATCCAGATAACTTGGATTGTATGATTGCAGAATTCTAAGAGCTACAGTAATCTGCATGGAGAATCAGGAAAATGGGATTCTATGACAGAACACAGGGATCATGGTCTTTATGTGCAGGGACAGGGAAATATGTCTTTATGATAATAGGACCCCAAGGATTGATGATCTCTGCATTCCAAGCTGGAAACTGGAGTTCTCTGATGGCAGGTCTCACAGGATGCCATGTTCTTGGTGGAGAGGTGGGGAACGTTGGCTCTAGTGATGGCAGAGTGTGCAAGGATTTTGAGTTCTATGTGGAGTTCCATGGAGCTAATGTTCTGTGCTTGCAGGATTCACAGGGCTGCCAGGCTCTACATCGTGAGCCAGCGAACTGGAGGTTTATTGTGGTTTGATGTTCAGGACTGCACCATCTTCACAGACTGTCAGAGAACTGGGATCTACTAATGCAGGACACCCAAGGCTGCTGGAGTATGTTTAGAATTCCAAGGAACTGGGATTCTATGATAGCAGGACACTGAAACCTGGTGGGCTCTGCATGAAGAATCAGAAAACTGGTTTTCTACTTTCAGAACTTGTAGAAATGCTGTTTCATGGAGAGCCAGATAACATGGTATCTAAATTGGAAGGAAGCACAAGGCTGGACTCTGAAATGACAGGTTATTGGTTCTCTATTTATGGAAGTATTCACAGGGATCTATACTTTTTGAGTCAGAGAAATGATGTAGGACAGGCAGTGTTGAGATTTATATGGAGAGAAGGGAATTACTATGCATAATCCCAAGATACCAGGCCTGCTGTATCTAGATGTAGAGTCAGAGTGCCTGTGTTCTATCATGGAAAGAATCACAGGTCTTCTGGCTTGTGTGTGGAGAGTCAGAGACTGAGATGTGTGGGACTGTTGAATTCTAGGTGGATATTCAGGAAAATGGAGTTCTCTGATGGCAGGATTCTTTTTAAAAATTATCTTTTTAAATTAAATATATTTTTAGTTGTATATGGACACAATACATTTATTTACTTAATTTATTTATGTGATACTGAGAATTGAACCCAGTGCCCCATGTGTGCAAGGAAAGTGCTTAACCACTGAGCCACAGCCCAGGTCCAGATGGCAGGATTCTTAAAGCCAATCAGATCTACTTGATTTCTACAATGTGAACAATTGCAGAGTTGCAAATGTCTATGTGGAGAGACAGGAGGGTAGAGTTCTATTATAAACTAATATAAGAACTACCCTGGGCTTTTAATATTAATGTGAAATCCATATCATGCATCTAAAACTAATATACTTCTTACCCTTTTGTCATTACTACTAAAATGATATAGACAATCATCTAATACTAATATAGTACCTGTCTCTTTCCTTAGTACTATTATATCTATGGTACATTGACTAAAATTAATACATAAGTAGTCCTTCTGTCTATAATATTAATTTAGGAACCATATGGTATTCTCAAAAACTAATACTTTCTCTGTGTCCTTTATTCCTAAACTGATACTCAAACTAAAGAATGTAAAACTAACATAATAACTAAAGGTGTATGCACAGTATAACATCTAACACTGATATAATAGTATTCTGTGGATTTAAACTTATATAATATCCATACTATGAAAGCTAAAGCGAATACACAGATGCCCTCTGGCCTTTAATTCAAAACTAAGAAACGAGAACGGTTAGGGTTAGGGTTAGGGTTAGGGTTTAGGGTTAGGGTCAGCGTTAGGGTTAGGGTTAGTGTTAGGGTTGGGTTAGGGGTTAGGGTTAGGGTTAAAGTTAGGGTTAGGGTTAGGGTGGGGTTAGGGTTAGGGTTAGGGTTAGGGTTAGGGTTAGGGCTAGGGCTAGGGCTTAGGGTTTAGGGCTAGGGCTTAGGGTTTACGGTTTAGGGTTTAGGGTTTAGGGTTTAGGGTTAGGGTTAGGGTTAGGGTTAATGTTAGGGTTAGGGCTAGGGTTAGGGTTAGGGTTAAGGGTTTAGGGTTTAGGGTTAAGGATTAAGGGTTTAGGGTTAAGGGTTAGGGTTAGGGTTTAGGGTTAGGGTTAGGGTTAGGGTTAAGGGTTTAGGGTTTAGGGTTAAGGATTAAGGGTTTAGGGTTAAGGGTTAGGGTTAGGGTTTAGGGTTAGGGTTAGGGTTAGGGTTAAGGGTTTAGGGTTTAGGGTTAAGGATTAAGGGTTTAGGGTTAAGGGTTAGGGTTAGGGTTTAGGGTTAGGGTTAGGGTTAGGGTTAGGGTTAGGGTTAGGGTTAGGGTTAGGGTTAGGGTTAGGGTTAGGGTTAGGGTTAGGGTTAGGGTTAGGGTTAGGGTTAGGGTTAGGGTTAGGGTTAGGGTTAGGGTTAGGGTTAGGGTTAGGGTTAGGGTTGGGTTAGGGTTAGGGTTAGGGTTAGGGTTAGGGTTAGGGTTAGGGTTAGGGTTAGGGTTAGGGTTAGGGTTAGGGTTAGGGTTAGGGTTAGGGTTAGGGTTAGGGTTAGGGTTAGGTTAGGGTTAGGGTTAGGGTTAGGGTTAGGGTTAGGGTTAGGGTTAGGGTTAGGGTTAGGGTTAGGGTTAGGGTTAGGGTTAGGGTTAGGGTTAGGGTTAGGGTTAGGGTTAGGGTTAGGGTTAGGGTTAGGGTTAGGGTTAGGGTTAGGGTTAGGGTTAGGGTTAGGGTTAGGGTTAGGGTTAGGGTTAGGGTTAGGGTTAGGGTTAGGGTTAGGGTTAGGGTTAGGGTTAGGGTTAGGGTTAGGGTTAGGT